>NW_017305071.1:565158-586737 GCF_001594115.1 Trachymyrmex septentrionalis
ATTTGATGAAACAAAAAAATGTGACAAAAGGAATATTCGTTTTTCAATGGAACAAAATTTCTACAAAAATACAGTTGTAAATAGAATATTTCTACACCAAACAATGATAAATACATACAATTATAAAGCAGTAAAGTTATTTTGAAAAATCTATTTTATATTATAAAAGAAATTTTTGATGTGGAAATATAAATAAATATTGTAAAATAGACAGTACAAATACAGAATCGTTACGAATGAAAATCGTGTTATATGAATTTCCAGTGTTTTACATTTTCACAAATTTACTCTCGAAAAATTAGAAATATTTCAGAGAAATTAGAACACACTTTTATAAAATATCGTGCTTTAATATATGTTGAAATTAAAAATCAAAACTGAAATCTTCGAAATCTAACTCGATAGTGTCGAATATTATAGACGTGTTGTAAAGGAAAAATTCATATTGTGTATTTATATTTTGTCGGACATATCAGCTTTGTCGAATATAATTTTATTAGTGCATGTATATACATGAGTTCTATTTACACTACAGAATAAGTCTTCAGGAAAAGCGGTAAGTTCTCAAATACAGCAACTTCGAGTCGTGAGGTTTTCAGATAGTAAAGTAGATTCTATTTTTTCCTTTTTATATATATTATTAACTACGTTCCCTTTGTTATTTTTTTTCTCTGCATCGATAATATTAGAAAGGTAAATACGCTTTCCACGTCGTCAAGCCACAAAAATCTCGTAACTTAAAAACTTTGTTAATCACAAGTACCTATAGCAATGTTTCGTAAACAGAGAGAAAAATTGCAATGTCAATCATAATTTACATATGCGTTTTATAATGCAGCAATTAATAATTTAATCTATGGTAAAAAGTTAAATTTAATAATCGCGCGATATTGATTAATTCGTGTAAATTTTCTATAAGTATTCTCTCTGTAAACACTGTGTTTATAAAATTAATTTTATTTTCATAATTGATACCAATCAAATCGCACAGGACAATTTTTCGAAGTAAAATTATCAACACTAGAATATGTATTCAAAGTATTTCAAGTAGACAATATCCTCTTTATTCTGAAAGACATGAAATTCTGTTTTTGAGTTATGAGCTTCTTACGGCTCAACGTCGTTTTTTTTTTATTATATCGAATAATAAACATCGAGGTGTCGATGCTGATATAACTATTATTTTTTTATCCATAAATACTAACTCGAGTATGACATTTTGCGTCTTAATAGATAGGATAAATCGCTGTTATCTCCGCGAAACCTCCTGTCTTTATCTTTCATATAAAAAGGCTGGTATGAAAAAAATATCTATATAATAAATAAATATCTGTCTAATATTTAAGCCTCAACAAGCACCAAATTTTTTTGAATTATATGATATGTATATAATCTCTTGAAGAATATTAAAAAATGAGACTTTTATAAATAATCACCTCTTTTTTATATTTTATTATTAATTATATAATATTTTTTTATACGACAAAAATCAAAAAAATTATATTGTTTTCTGTCTAAAATTAATAATGCATCACATTGAACATCGCGCACATAGATTATATCAAGTCCATATATTGTCTATCCGTTTGTATCTTTTTTTTTTTTCAAATGCAACTTTCGGAGATTGGATGATACGGAAGTCCAGATAATGTTTTAAAGAATGATATATTATTATTCTAAAATTATTTTAATATCTCTGCTAGATTAATTGTACCTCGCCGATTAAAACTATACACTGAATTCTGTGCCAATAATTTTCTTTAAGAATGGCATAGAAATCGCTCAGCACGCATATCACGTACGAGATGGGTTTATTTATTTTATCATAGCATTTCGTTTGTCATATCAAGAAATTTATTTTCATCGCGATGGAGGTTTTGCGAAAACAACGACGATATGGTGATTATGAATCTAATCGAGTTTAAATAGAACAAATTTATTTAGAAAACAGCATAAAAAAATACTAAGTTAAACAATGTAAAATTAAATTATGCTACGACATGAGTGACGCTCGAATCGTGCAAGTTTCGTATACTTATACATGTACTATTATATGATCGACCTTACATAATTAGTAACATTAATATTAACTATACATAACTGTTGTGGAAGAAACAAAACATTATTAGCATGCGCGCATCGTCGTTACATTATATAAAATGTAACATTGCTACAATTAGAACGCAGGATCGTTACGATGTTCGATGTAGCACGTGTCTGATGGTGCAGCTATACTATTTCTTACGATTCGCGGTCGCTAAAGTTCTCTGTTAACTATGCAAATCATTTAAATTAATTCACTGAGAGCAAATAATCGGACTATGTCTCGAAGAAATCGGAGATTCGTACGCAAAGCGATTAATGATTCATCTCAATGGAAAATCAGCGGTGGAGAATACCATAGGATTAAACATTTCGAAAGACACGAATAAATAAGTCGGACAAATATGCATCATCTTACACATACATGTATATATGTATCGTGTGTCCCGCTTACCTAATTAATAAACTTATACTGGATCATTCATGGTGGATTCGGCTGGGAGGAGGTCATTCTACTTTGTGCTTCAAGGGCTCGAAGTTTCTCGAGCCTGTACATTGGATCCATGAGGTCCTTCTCATCAGCAACCGCGGCTGAAGACTCTGTGGTTTCTGTATCATTTATTTTACATGTGACTAAATAATTAAAGACAATGTTATTTTGTGCGTGATTACATTGCATGTGAAACGGATTTCAATGTTTGAACGAAGATCGTGGATTTTTATCTATTTTTATCAGAAAAAATATATCCATATTAAACTGACAAGACGAAAGAGCAAGTTGTTTTGTTAACCAACTCTTTTATGCTCACGAAATTGAAAAATTCAACTGACGCTACTTACCCATAGAGTACTGATTGTTAGCTTGCGACAAAATAGTTTGATTTTTTCGCGCCTGATCGATCTCCCTTAATCCCTGTTCTATGAAGTCTTGGAAGAATTGATGAGATTTGACCAGAAATGGTTGTACGTCAGCCTCCGGATATTGAAGTTTGAAATCGTATAACTGCACTAGGCCCTACAAAAATACGATCAAATGGCTAAAAGTATATTTTAAATTGCAAAAACGTCATTAAAAACCTTAAGAATGTATAAGAACAATATGAAGCATTTTAAAATACGACAAAATAAATAAAAAAAAAAATTAATAATTTTCGCAAATATTTAATAATTTTCACAACTGGAATATTTTTTGTTTTATTTATAAAAAAGACTTTTTTAGTTGCACATAAATATATACCTCTTGCATTTGTTCTTTTGATCCGATTTTCTTGAATATTTCTGCCAGTTGCTGACGAGTAGACTTGGACAAATGTTTTGGCGTCCTTCCCACATTATTCGATTTTGGTGTCACTTTTGCTGCATTAATCTCATCTGGCTTAAGACTCTATTGCGATAAATATCGTTAATTACTTTCTGATATGTATAATTTAATACGTATATAGTGCTAATATCTTATATCAACGCGATATGACTATATTTAAATACTTGAAAATCAATGTACTTATATATATATATATAAAACACAACTAACCGCAATTAATCTTATTAAGTAAGCGTGCAACTCAGATTCATTTGTATTGTTTATTAGCGTCAAATGATTAAGTATCGAACTGCCTTTCACCCTGGTCATACTGTGAAGAACCGTCTTGACTGTTCGTAGCGGAGTATCGGACTTTCGTTTCTTCCACCACGTAGTAGGATAATCCTACATACAAAAAAGAACATATATATACATAGAATGTACAAAATGATATCACACTGAAATATTTAAGACACAGTAAAAAAAATAATTGCAACATTTAACTTTTTAATAGCCCGTATAAGTTGCAAAATATAACAATAGCAATCTTTCTTGTATATATTCTCACTTACTTTAAATAATTGGTCATTATATACATAGAATATTATTAAAAAATTACCCCACCTTAAGAAAACGATGCACTTCCAAGAGTATTGTATCGTAATCTAAATCAGCGGCCCAATTCGACATTGTTTTCACGATTTTCCATAAACATTTCATCACTAATTCCTCGTATTTTGAAGGAACATTTGATTCAGCACAGGAATGAAGCAGTTTGATTAATACACTATAAACAAACATAATAAATAAAGTACAAAAAAATTAAAATAAATAATAAATATGTTATTGTCTCATAAATCATACCATATGATGGTGGTGTGATTAGAATTGTCAATAATTTTCACCATGATGTTATTGATCACCCTGTAATACGCTCCAGCCTGATGCAAATGTTCCAACTTGTTTTCGGCCAACAAACTTATCATCTGATCTACTAATTCTTTTAAATGTATGAAAGGAACATTTTTTCCAAGAAATCCAGTGTCATAAAACTAAAACAAAAGTTTTTGAAACAGCTGATTAAAATTAAATTTTTTATGAAAGTCTCTAATTTAAATTTCTTATTAAATCCCTTTAAAAAAATATTTTGACAGACATATGTCTTTTTATCAAAAATTAAACTTTATATATTTTTAATGTATATTAAATCTCTTATTGAAATATATAATCTATAAAATAATATGATCGTGAAGCAATTGCACTCACCACGAGTATAACCAGAAATGTGTTTCTGAAACCCCTCGACACATCTGCATTTTCTTGTCGTAATGGATACGTTTGTAATAATTTCAGTTGCATGTTTATCGATCCAATGAATTTATCCTCCCTGGATTGCAAGCTGACCGCTTGATGAGACTTTAATAACTGTAATAAAAGAAAACTAATATATATGCACATATTATACAGGCATTCAAAATATAAAATTTTGCATTTTTAAAAAGTTTCTTTAATCGATTTCTTCCACAGAAAAAAAATTCTTAAAAAGTTGATAATTTTAATTATACCTCCACGCCAAGAATTTGGATGAAATCACGATAATTAAAAGCTACGTATTAAAAAAAATTTTTTAATATTTGTATATTTTTAATATATTCGAACAAAAAAGTAAATACAAACGTTTTCTATTGCATTCATGGACTGTATTGCAGTGGGTAAATCCATACTGGCCATAGACAAAATGTTACGTTCGAGTGTCTCATCTTTACTGCTAGCAGTAGTAGGAGATACAGCGGACGATAATTTTGACACTAATAATTTCGGTGGCGAAATTGGTATCATTCTGAAAAGTAGAAAATCAAAAATTTATTAATACCTAATAAATTACAATAATAAACATTAATAATTTAAATAAAATAAATTATTTGGTTTGTGCCATAGTTGTTGTGCATAGTTTAATTATATTAATAATTCATTATTTTATTAAGCTTAACTTACTGTGTTTTGGGTGGGTTCAACACATTAACTGGAGGCTCGTTCAAATCTGACAAGCTGGGTTCCGCTAATATCGGATTACGATATTTCACTGGGGCACTCAATTCAATTCTCTGCAGAAATTCCATGTCTAATCCGAAGGGACCCGAAGGAATCTTTGGTTGCATCGATGTAGGAGAATTTCTAGAAAATAAATGCATTGTATATAGATGTCGACAGAATTTTTGAAATTTGAAGGAATAAACACACATCACAAATCAGATCAAATACACTACTACTTGAATACAAATTGTAGTTGATTAAAGATATCAAATATTACAGCAATCTAAAAAGTAAAAAATATTTTCAATTTACGTTAATGTAAATAGATTATCATGCTATTAAGTATTATTTATTATTTCATTGCTAATTAAATCTGTAGATTCCTTTTGCATTTTCTGTTTCTGAAACGAAACAGATGACACATTCAAGCATATTAAAGAAGAGAAAAGAGAAAGCAAATTAAAACGTAGAAAATGGAACTGAAAGAAACAGATATATAAATGACAATATATTCGACAATAGACGAGATATTGCACGCAGGATGCACGATGACATTCCGCGATATTTCCCAGCACCATGTCATTAGAGCGCGTCACAAAGTTGTGTAAATCAACAAAAGAAGTAACAAACGTTTTCGAATCATCTCGATTGGAAAGATGATTTTGTGTATCAGTTTCATGATTGCTGATATTTTCCTGGTCCGATTTTGAAGAAGACTCAGAAGGCACTTGCTCATCCTCATTATTGTGTGTAGTGCTTGTGACACATGCCCTGCGGATATGTTAAAAGCGAAGGACGTGCGAACATGAATTACTTGGAGATAAAAAAAATATTAGAAAAAAATTCCATAAGAAAATATTATAGAAAAAATAAAAACATGGTTAAAAAAGATTATTATTCTGTCAAACAATTAGCACGATAAAAATTTCGTAATATCACATGTAAAAATAACTCACAGCTCTGGTACTGCCTCCATTGGCTCGGCAATCTCTTCCTGCTCCTCTTCGTAATCCGCCTCCATGTCATCCGTCACCGGACTGGTGGTTGCAATCGCTGGCGTAGAGAGTCTAGTAGTGGATGCAGATTTTATGGGTCTATTCTTTGCAGCTCTCTTGATTCTTTCGTCCAACAGAGACTTATCTTTCTCCGATATCTGTATACAGCAAAAAATATAATTGACTTATATTTCCTTTTCTTGTATTAATGGTATTAATTAATTTAACTTGCTTACCTGGCCAATGAGCTTGAATATACGTTCCCCTTGAAGGAAGTAGGCCTGAACGATGCAGTTCAGCGCGGCATTACGAACGGAATTGTCACGATCTGCTATCTGCTTCGCAACTTCCTTCAATGCCGCAGATGGGGTGGGTTGACAAACAGAAACTCCATAATTCTCAATTAGCGATCCTAATTGATCCAAGCATTCTGCAAGCGCCAACACGTTTTTCATTTAACACGTTTACATATTATTTTCATAACATTTTATATAAATATGGAGAATCAGATCGTCTACCTGTTCGCTGTCGAGCATTCTTTGACTTTAAGCCCTCCATTACATATGAGAATAATTTGCTCACAGGATATACAAGAGCTATTTGCTTGAATAAAGCTCGCACACCATTACGCACAGCATCCTTTGGGTCGCCTATCTATTGATTAATATGGCATATATAATGTTATAGGTAAAAAAAAAAGAAAAAAAGAGGAATAATACAAAATTGATGACATACTTTGATAATGAGATAAGGGATAAATGACGCTGCTTCAGTTTCCAACATGTGATATTGGTCTTCAGTTAACATATTAAAGACCAATTGTAAGTAATCCAATCCTTTCAAAAGTACCGACGGATTAGTGTCGAAAAATCGCAATGTCAACCATTTGAGAATGAGATCCAGGTTAGACACTAATGCTTTACTATTTCCAGGAAGATCCTGATAAAAATAATATAAACAAGAATCGATATTGTATATTAAACATATATATATTTTATAAACATTATTAAGATAAAAAATATTTTCCAAAATTTTATTAATTTTTGAAATGCCACCAATTTATGTAATTTAATATAAATGATTTATTTATAATATATAATACAATTAAATTAACGTTAGTAAAGTTTATCAAGGAGAAAGAATATTAAGTATTGATTTTTTTCCTATACATGTTTTGATTCATACATATACTTACCTCGGTGAGTGCTTCGATAGCCTTGAGATGATATCGAAAATCGGAATGAAACATGTTTGCTCTCAAAGTCTTATTGACGTTTGCAGTGGTCATAAGATCTTTCAAAAGCTCAACAAACTCTTCTCTGGGTGCAGTAAAATTCCATTTGAGCACTTTCAATTTCTGTTCGTCAATCACACGTTGATGTTTCAGGTTGTTGACCACCAACAGAGGACTGGTATCAACGTCATCATCTTTTTTGCGAGCGCTGCCCGGTTTGGATGAAGCGCCCTTCTGGAACAATGTACGATTAACGATACATCGAAAAACAGAAAAAAGTCATTATAAAAATATTTTAATAGAATTAAATTTTTATGAGAGAAAGAGAGAGAAAGAAAGAGAGAGGAGAGAGAATATTAATTCACACAAATTTAATTCATCAGACCATGTATGTATATTTAATTTTATTACCGATTTAACAGCTTTTACTACTTTTGCACCCTTCGCGCCATTCTTCTGGATATTGTCATCTGACGGTTCTTTCTTAGGAAGAGGCTTTATGGGTAAACTAGGACGAGCTTTGTCCAATGCAGCAATTACCACTGTTCTCGATCCGGGCTGCAAAAATTATATAATTTCAAATTGCAATATATTTTATCATCATAAGCAATATTATTCATTATGTTAAATTAATTAATGATAGACAAGTAAAATTATTAAATTTTACTTATACAAATCATTAAAAAATCTATATATAAGAAATATTCTGTAATTCACACAAATACCTTCAATTTTTCGGTATTTCTAACCATCGCTTCGTAAGAGAGATGAATCATGAAGCCGAGAACAGCTTCCTGAGCGTTCTTTCGTACGTCCGAGTTACGATCCTCTAGATTAGCATATAAATAAGGAAGGCACACGAAAAGCTCTTCCTTGGGAATCTGTTTCACCGGGATCGAGGGCAATTTCTGTGCCAGCCAACTCCATAGTTCAGATCGTAACATCGGCGAACCTGCCTTCAATGCATCGCCTATTATCTCGCCGTCAAAGAATTCTTTATAGCCGCACTGATCTCCCCATGTATTGATACAGGAAGTCGCAGCTACTCTAATCCAATTTTTACTGTCACCTAGACATTGCAAAAATCCGGGAAACAGAGCACGAACGTGCTGCTTCACTGGTGATCCAATAGCCGTCGCCAACGTTTCGCATATACCTAGAATATATTTGGACAAAATGTAATAAAACTATTGATTATTGATTGCAATTAAAAAATAAAATTTTAAGAACTATCGAGCTATATACTATCGAACTATATACTGCTAAATAATAATTTACTGCTAAATTATATTTAGCAGTATAGTAGCAAGATATTTTTTTCTAGATTATAATTAGTTTAATTTAAACAATTTTCTACCACACATACATATGTATATATAGAGAAAAGCAGTTCAATGATATTAATTATAAATTACAAAACCCATTTATGAATAATTAATTTCAATGATAATTATCAATAATTGCGATTATTTCATTAATATGTATATACATTAATTATTCAATTAATAATAAATAATGGCTAAGTTAACATAAATTACTGACCTAGAGCTGCTTGTGCAATCTTGCTATTGCTATCCACGAGACGAAGAGCCAATCCCTGCGGCAAATCGCCGACAGTCGGTTTAATAAATCTGGCTTCGCTAAGCAAGGTGTTCACCTTCTGCAACGCTTCGTTACGCACTTTCCAGTTCTTATCGGCCAATTCGGCTAGCAACGCTTCGGTAATTTGCGCGTTGATGTCAACGCGAGGAATTAATTCATTGAGATCCGGTTCGCTGCCGTCTGCTTTCTTCTCTGATGACTCTTCCACGTCCTCCTCTTCATCCTCGATTTTCATAGTGTTGGCCTTTCTGGCCTTGGCGCCGCGAATAGGTGCCGGTGGCGTTTCGCCGTTACGCTTCTCGCATTCTTGCTCGATTTGTTGTCGTAGTGCAAGTTTTTCATTGTCAAAGTATGTCAATAACGGTTTGCCCATGTAAAGATACAAAGTGCCCAGCAAAGTTACAGCAGCTGTGCGCACACTGGGATTCGTAGCCGCTACTGCCTTCTTGATGTTCTCAATGATGGACTTGATGTTAAGACCACAACCTAAGATATTTGGACAAATTAAAAATATTGATATTTTCTGTGTATATTTTATTTATTTACAATTAATATTATAGCAAGTAAATAAAAATAATACAAACCGAACTCCGTGATTCCCCGACACAACCACAACAGTGTCTCCTGCTGTACTTTAGGGTTCTTCTGATTGAATGCAAACGCCACTACCTCGTCCGCTATATATTCAAAACTTGTAGCCTCAGCAATCGTTAACAAAGTTTCGATGGCGATCGAACTATTCTTCGCGTCTGCAAGTTTTTCTGCAATGTCCATGAGGCAATACTCGGCCACGGTGGCTGTGAAGGGATGATTTTCCGCCAGATATTTTACAATCTCTATGCGTAGTTTCAACACCTTAAAGCAGAAATTAAATTAGATTTCATACACTATACAAATATTTTTGTTTTTTATAATTAAAATGAAAGTTAAAAGTCTCAACTCTAAATTAAAATATGTAAATCAAATTTATTATTAATATCGAATAATATTATATAATCTCAATCCTATCCTTACTTGGAAATTTGTATCCTTAAAGCCAGGCTTCTTCGCCAAAGTTCGTACGATCACCTGGGTTGGCACCTCCGCCGAATTCATTGTCTTGATGGTATCTGACAATTGCGTAACCGCCGATAGACGCGTTTTCCAATTGCTATCTACAAGACCGGTGATTATTTCGGCTGGCAAAAGCTGTGCCGCCATCTCCTCGATCTCTTCTGGACTGTAATTCCTCTCCATCTGTACCGCTTTCTTTGGTGCCAGATTCGTGAGTGACGAGGCACTGCCGGGTTTCTTTATTGCTGATTTCTTTCCGATCGCAATACCAGTATTCGGTCTCTTCGCAGAACTCGATTTGCTGTTCTTCAAATTCTCTTTGTTCGCCTTATTCGTCCGTTGCGATTCTATTTTGGCCGGAGCGGTGTTGGGTCGCTCCTGTTTTACTTTAACGACTATTACTGCCTTATCGGCACACTCTTTGATCTTCGTCATTTTCAGATTATCAATATCTGTTAGGAATGGCATCATTGATTTCTCGCCAATCAGTTTCATCGCCGTGCCAAGCGCTTCCGCCGAATTATCGCGTACTGTTGGATCCGGCTCGTTGAGCGTCTTCAGCAACATGCCGGTATAAGATTTAAGTAGCTTCTTGTTGAGATTCGCAGGTGGTGTATGTGTGAAACATCGGGCCAGGTACGCAGCTGTCTCGGCTTTCACGGCCGGGTTTTTGTTCTCCAAAGCAGCTAGAGAGTCTTCGAGAATGAGATCGATGCTCATGCTCTGGTAAATGGCATCAGCAGCCTCCCGTAATACCTGTACCACTGTCTGCTTCTTTTCGCGAAACTTTTCCAGAATGGCAGGCAAACAAGCGGCGGCATAAGGTTGAAATCGTTTCTTTAAACCTGCAGCTAGACCAGCCAGACACTTCCCCGCTAGCGTGACTACTAGCACATTGGTATCCTTCGAGATAATTTTCTTCAAGGACTTCACTACGTCACCGTAGTCTCCGTTCTCTAGTTTTGTATTTTTAACAAGCGCTTCAAGCGCCTCCAGCGCTTCCTTTCGCTCCTGCCACTTCTTCGCCTCAATTTTCTCATAGAAGTCCTTCGGTAGCTTTGATAGGATGTCTACAGGCGTCATTAGCTCGTACGGATCGACGTCCGGAATCGAAGCACCATCTGCATCTTCATTGTCATCCTCGCCATTATCGCTTACCGCTGCTGAATCGCTACTATTGCCCATTTTTTTTGGCTTTTGGGAGCGTAGATAGCGCGTAGGTACCACCTTCTCATCGCCAAGATTACTAAACTCTGCCTCAAGCTCTGTAATGTGCACCGGTTTCAATGTGTTCAACTGCTGCTTCAAGCGATCGCCTACCCATCGATACATTTCCACTACCATGGCTTTGCCTTCCTCCCGTACCATCTTATCCCTATCTTCCAGGAAGTTCGCTATCTTTTTCATTAGTGGCTTTATATTAATTACTTTGGGTCCAAATTCCTTGAGCGCCAGCGTCAAGGTAGCAATGCACGCCGAAACGATCTTCGGATTCTTCGCCTCGGTGCCCTTTAGCAGCTCTTCCTGTACTGCCTCGTGCTTTTCAATCTCAATATACATCAGAGTAATCTGTACAGCTAGTTCCTTCGTCTTGGCTTTAGGTGCAGCGATACATTTGGACACGATACCATTCATCACCTCAATAACTATCTTGCCAGCAACTGCAGCATTCTCGATGAAAGCCAGAGTTGCTTCCAGTCCCTTCTCTTGCGCAGCCGCGTTACTATCCAG
Source organism: Trachymyrmex septentrionalis (assembly GCF_001594115.1). Lineage (NCBI taxonomy): Eukaryota > Metazoa > Arthropoda > Insecta > Hymenoptera > Formicidae > Trachymyrmex > Trachymyrmex septentrionalis. The sequence goes on from NW_017305071.1 coordinate 577,151, forward strand.
CACGAATTTCTTGATGAAACCTATGTACTTGTTCCATTCTGGCGACTTCTCATCGTCGATGCACTGGAATGTCTTCACACACTCTTCATATCCATGCAAACGTGCTCGCCAAGACTGCAATATCATATAAAGAATATTACTTATTTAATTTAACGTTCACCCTACTCTAAGGATATTACATCATTGTGAGTAAAATATTTAACACTAGTACAGTATACAGTAACATTGTCCTTAAATAAAAACTTTTTATGCATTTATATACACATTAAAAATCATAAATTGTTAATTACAATTATCACAAGTTTGTAATAAGTTCATTAAAATAATTAAAACTAATAAAACTGCAAATCTAAATTCTGTCTTTTGTTACTGAATTAGTACTTGTTGTTTAAAATCAAATAAATACAATATATACAAAGTTTGGTGAAAGCAAGATAGAAAGTTTCAGTGCAGTGACAAATAACAAAAATTTCTGAAATAGCAAAAAGTAGTACAAATGCATTTAAATGTGGTAAGTACCTTGTGCGCACAGCGCTCCTCCAGAGGCAATTTCATGTACTCTGTGTCCTGCTCCATGATTGATTATCCTGAAAGAATGATTCATTTGGAATATCCCTTTCCTCATAACATACTAATATAAAGAATATATTTATACATATTTCCTTTTATATACAATAAAGTATTGACAATTCAAAATAAACATACAAATATACAATTTTGCAATAAATAGATTTGACACACACTTCAATTATGATGCATAAAAAAATGACATTGAATTAAACAATCAGATTTCATAAAGAATCTCAAGTAGCAAATTTAACAAGGATTCTTTATAAACTCTTTCCGAAATTAAGTTGACAATTTGAGGACAAGAGTAACATCATATAAAATTGACTCTCTCTTTAATACTCACGCATTTGATTATTTGCTAGAGAAATGATTATGCATTACAATTGAAGTATCAAATCTATTTATTGTAAAATTGTATATTTACATATATGAATTATCAATACTTTACTGATATAACATGTAGTAAGTAGATCCTGTATATTAATGTGATGTTACTTTGACGAAAGGATATTTGAAATCAGAGTCAGAGACGATTAAAAGATACTTCAGAATACCTGTCGGCGAGTATCGTCACTGGCGAAACAGCCGAGAAAGGAGTTCGAGCCTCGGCGCCGAATGTCGACACCGCGATTCGACGGACGGTCCCTCGTCGTCGTGCTTATCTAGTAGTAGAGTAACGGCATCGAAGTCGACGGATAGAAGACCAAAACGCGCGACGTCCTGACGAACGCGCGTCAAAACGAGAGGTCCAACACCGAGCGCAAGCCGGACGACCGCTTTCACGACTCTTTCATGCGGCCATTAAATCCCTCGCGTCGGATTTTCAAATGTATATACCCCTTGTAACTGTCAAAAAAGCACGCAACAAAAAGGTGATGTGTATCTAGAACGGCGAAACGAACTCCCGGTGAGCCGTTCGATGCGATGATAGCTCGATGTCGCGCCGATAGGTGGCGCGAAACGTATTCGCTAAAAGTGCATTTTCATAAGCCACTCAAATCGGCCGTTTCAGCGGCAAATAGAATCACGTGATCAAAATTGACGAATACCAAGCGTCAGTTTTGATCACGTGGTCTTTTTTGTCGCCGAACGATTTGACGGTTCGCGGCGCAAAAATTTGCACTAAGCATCTTCGTTTTCTTTTCAATGCCTAGATATATTATTTATTTCGCTTTAAATGCAAATATTTTTGGAATTTTAAGCGAACAAACCTTAAAGGCGCATCTACACGGTGAGCTGTTTGTCGTGTCCGCACTTTCTACACTCGGATCTTTTGCTCTTCTTTTCTCCGGCACCTGAATTTATATATCGATTTCATTTTAAATGCGGAAAATACTAGAGAGTGCAACGAACTAGACTTGCATTTATTGACTGCATTTTCCTTTTAGCACACATATATATGTACAATATATGTCTACATAACCTTTATTAGAAAATCACTCGCAAAATTGCTGTACACAATTGTATGTACATTTTGCTTTTATCGCATAAAATATGTTTTACATCTTGCGTGGACGTCAAGGAATCGTCCGCCTACATTTTATTATACAGAATTTATTATTATTTATTTCATTATACAGAAAATTGTAAAACACGGTTGATTTTCTTATTTTTTTTGTTTTGTATATGAAAATGTAAAGATGCCTCGAAGAAAAAAGTATTTTGCCGAATGTGTGAAGCTATAAATAAAAATTACCAAGTCATTGTAATTAATATCGCGTATCGCGATATTAAAATATAGTACATAATTATTTTAGACTGGATTAGAATTAATTAAATAATCCAAATAATAAGGATACATCGTGTAAAATTCTGCATGTATAGACATCTTTCACAAATATCCACATTAATTTTTTGAAAATTTTTTTTCACAATAAAAGTGATTATTTTTTTTTTCCACGGTAAATGTAAAACGAATATTGCAGAGCTGATTGCATTTATATTAAAATTATAAAATTTATATTATGATTATTTATGTGGAATCCGCTTAAATACTCAAAGAGAAGGTACAAAAATTTATCAAATTCATATCGTCCAATTTCAATTTAAGCCGATTTACATGTCGCAAAAAATTAATTTATTTTTAATTATCTTCGAATACAAATATAAGAGAAATTTTTCTCTGAAAATTTTTTTTCTCTGGTTCTCGAATCCTCGGCACGTTGAAAATTTGTCATTTCTGATGTACTTTCAATTTCGGCAAGATAAAAACGAATAGTGAAAATATATATGTATTTCCTTAATTGAATTCGTTCGATTGCACAGCTTTGGAAAATGGAGTCGCCAGAAGGAAGAAGAGCCGTCGTCGAGAGAGAGAGAGAGAGAGAGAGAGAGAGATGTATCCAGTTAAAAGTTTATTTATCCCTAAGAGATATACAAAACAAACATTTCTTCTCGTGTAACTATCATAATTCCCCTAGCAATATAACACAGGAAATTCATGTCATGATCCTTTTTCGAAATATTTCCGCATCTTTTTTTCTTCTTTTTTTCCTTTTTTCCCCCCCTTTATTCGTCCGACCGTTCTCTCCATGGAACGGATACCGCGTCTCACACAATTTCAGTATCAGTTACAATCCGCTCACTTTTTTTTCGTTCTCTTTTATAACCAGCTATACGTTAAAATTATGCACATCTGCAAATCAGTATTAAAATATTACAATTTGATATTTTACAGTCGTTTGTTATCCGCGTTCTCTAACTCCCTCTAAAAAACAGGTTTTTTTTTCGCACGTTTTGCTCATCAATTGTTAAAATCCGTATCTTTTGCCATCTTTTTTTTTTCTTTTTTTTTTTCATTTTACGTCGAGACAATGTGCTCCGGGGAGGGGAGGGAAAGGGAACGGGAGGCGGGGGAGAGACGAAGAGAGATTTTTAAACGTCCTTGAGAAAAGTGACGATAAATTTTCCAATCCGCTGTCAAATATATGTGTATCCAGGGTGCAAGTGTGTCAAATCTCAATCATAAGAAAGCCTCTAAAAATTTATATAGAAACACACGAGTGTAAATGTACATATAAACACATATATTTTTACATGTTCATATGTATATTCATCTCGGCATCATTCAACGACGAAGAGAAGAAGAAGAAACTAGTGAAATCCTATTTCTGTTTTTCTTTTCATCGTTCTTTTCACTTATTATCGGTTACTCGACTCCTCTCTCAGTCCCCTCTCTAATCCCGAATACGATTAGAATCACTGTACACGCTATAGGATCTAGGAATGTTAATATTACAAGAAACCACAATAATTTATTATAATACAGCCTGCTGTACACCAGATGACTCGAGGCAGTACAAGACAGAGAAAACGCCTTTTCTTCGCGGGGAGCTTATCTCCTATTAATCCGATCACTCCCGGGAATATGATTTAACGAAGGAAACGGCGGTTATTATATCATTCACATGAGTCTCGAGACGAGAGATTTGAACGTATTACCCTTTTACTACTTTTTATTTTTTTTTTTTCCAGTGAGTTAAAAACGAATGTGAGAGGGAGAATGGCGATGGCAAGGGGCAGGGACCACTTCAGTGTTGGGCTAAGAAGAAAAAAAAAACAGAGAGAGAAAGAGAGAGAAAAGGTCAAACGAAGAAGAAAGTACAGAATATCTTTTACGGTACATTAATAGCCAATTCGGCACTGACTCCGCTCTAATGCTGCCCTGATATGGTGCGAGTGCAAAACCACTTTAGTGCTATGCCAAATTGCACTTGTTAGAAATATTTGCACGTCAGTGCAATATTTTTTGAACTCGTTCAGTTCATTCGGTTGATCCGAATATAATTTCAGCACTATATTGGGCTCAGTTTTTATTTGCCATGATAATATGAATATGACAATCTTAACGCACCGAGACAGTGCGCACAAACCGAATGCGTGGCAACGCATTAACTGAAAAAGTTATTTAAGCATTCAGTGCTCACTAGTGCGGTCTGCCGAATTCGCTATAAGACTACGATCGCACGAGAGTCGCGCGTCAATTTCAATATTATATTATGATGAACATTATTCGTCGTATCATCCGTTACTTTATTTTAACGCTCCTGCGACTGTAGCCTTAAAGAAAAACAAAGAAATAAACATAATTCTGCTGGTATTATCAGTCAAATTTAAAGTTAATAAATAAACGTTAGAACGGACGTGGAGTTGCGGTCGAATTTATCGGACAAGAGACAAAATTTTGTTGGTTGCAGGCCGCCGGCAGCCTCGAAACAGCGCGAATGTCTACGATAAAAAATGGAATTTTGTTTTCGTGAATACAATAGTTCGTCGTTTTTGATAAACAAGCATTAGAACTTGGCGCAGGGATACCGCTGCTCCACAAGAATATCATGCTACTAATTTTGATTTAATATTAGGTCCCTGCACATGAAATGTCGATTTTATATATACATCAATGCATTTTTAATTTCTGAACAAGCATAAGATGCATATAAATTGTAAGAGAATTGAAAAAACTCAATTCAACATTCCTTAATAATTATTAAAGACGATCAATAAAAACGTTCACAAAATCGTAACCGAAAATACAGGAAACTTAAAGATAAAAAGATATAAAAAAAAATATATATATATATATTTCCAGTTTTATATATTCCGGACGTTAAATTTTGTATACACTTATTCATGTTTTTTCACACGATTCGTTCTAAGTATGTAGTCTACAATAAATCATTTCTAAATTATTCTTATAATTAATTCTTATTTTATCAAAAACCAATATAGAAATCATATAATTATAATAAAATAATGATAGAATTAAAGATAATGGTAATTGTAACACATTAACAATATCAATATTATTAATGTCCAATTGAAATATCTTTAAAATAGAAAAATATGATAAATTTCTCAATTTGTTCATGTATTTCCACAGTTTGAAAAAGCAATAATTATGGTCGTATTGTATTATGCTCGCGTATAAGAATTGTAAATATACATGATTCTGATTATTAAGAAGAGTTTCACTTTTTCAAAAGGTGACATCTCATATGCAACGATCTAATAGAGAAGCTGCGAGCTACATACACATGCATTCTCTTTCTCTCTCGCACACAGTTTCTCGATTCGCATCGTTTATCGGCTACGTAATTAAGGCTCAATCACATGGTGGCTCGTGGCTTGTAACACCGCCGTGTAATATCGAAAAAATTACATCGTACGCTAAAAAAGACGTAGAGAGTCGCCGGAAAATTCAAGTCTGCGTTAAGATACACGTATACTTAATTCTAAACGTACTTACAGCTACTACAAGAGACATGTGTGTATCTTGATAAAATCAATTATATATTCGCAAATATGCGTAAAGCGGCCCCATGCCCCATCACGCGCGCTCAACATGATCGATTTGCTAAAAATATACGAAAGAAAAAATGAAGCTTTCTGTACAAGGATATACAACAATTGTCTGCACATGCTGTGTGTGTGTGTGTGTGTGTGTTGTGTGTGTGTGTGTGTGTTGTGTGTGTGTGTGTGTGCGCGCGCGCGCGCGCGCACGTGTATGTATACGTGTTCATGCCATAACGACGCTGGCAACAAGTGAACAGAATTGAACTGAACTGGAATTGAAATGAACTAAGAGAAAGATCCCCAAAAGTATAGTACATGCTTGTCCAATCTGAACTCCGGAACTAAAACGCAAAGCCATCGACGCAAAAAAATTCAATGTGGGTAAGATTTCGGGGACTGTAAAGTTGATACGCATTTAAGTGACGCTTAACAATTTATTACAAGTCCTTTCCTAAAATCTTACATTGAATTTTTTTACGTCGATGGCTTTGCGTTTTGACTCTGGAGTTTAAATTGGACAGGCGTGGTATAGTATATTAATTTTGCAACGACACGCAATATAACTTGCCTCTCTCAAGAACGAGGATCTAAAACAGTGATCTCTTCCGTGCCAATGGCAATGTGTGAAAAAGACAATCGAAAAAGCATGATTTTTGCATATCGGAAAAAATCCAAAAGGACACATAAAAAGAATTACAACTATCTCCGATCCTCGTGCTAACGAGGCCGTCATTATCGTGGCGTTTCGTCATTAGTAAACTAAGCTACATAGCTCATAATTATAGCGTCGACGGAGCAAAAAGTCAACAATGATTGAGCCCCTGCGCCTTCCATCCGGATAGAGAAAGTATGGGCCTTGTCTTATCTCTTCCGTTTTTGTTTTTAATTCATGATTCTGATTTCTTTTTTCTTTATTATCTTCTGCTATCCTACTAGCCGCTTTACATCATCGTTACTATCAATATGTTAAAGTACAAATGTTCACTCACACAATGATCCTCGCTCGCTCATGCTCGCGCACCACTCATGCATACCAGTTTTTCCTTTTAAAATAATTACCATAATTAGCGCGGATTACTTTATCATTATCGTAAATAATCGGGGAAAGAATTAGGAGGTTGGTTGGTGGGGATTGTTGAAGAGCTTGGTTGATTGGTAGGTTGCTTGGTGGTTAGTTGCTTTGTTCTCCTAGTGATGGTGGTGTAAGTACGCTCACGCTAAGGTCAATGGTACGTACAGTAGGTGAGGTATGCTTTCAGGATGAAGGACACGGGGTGATAGATGAAGAAATTTCGACGTGCATCCGCTATTCGTCGTCTTCCTTCCATTCTTCTTCGCTGTCGCTTTTTATTGTAGTTTGGTTCGCCTGCGCACCTCCTACCATTGGGGCTCCGTCATTTTGCATTTTCTTTTTGTACGCGGTCATTTCCTGCGAGAGGAAAAGGTCTCACATTTATTTCAAAAATATTTGGATTTATCTTATAAATCCATTTAATAAAATCGATTTGAATTGTGCCAAAAGATATATTAATATATTCCGACATATACAGAAGACGTATATAGGAAAACCTATTACTTTTAGTTTCTGATTTTACATGGTTACAGTACAAGGTTAGGGGTCTTTAGTGGTTAAAAGCATAAGATTGATAAAATTTCAATACGTTACCCTTTCATATCGAGCTTTATCCTTTTCTGCCATAGCCTCGTATTTGGATTTGGTTTCGGGATCTGCGTCCGACCATTTCTTGCCTAATTCCTTAGCTATATCACCTACACCATATTCAGGATTCAGCATTTTGACCTTACCACGTTCATCGTTGCAGAACCAGAAGAAAGCAGACCTGATGAAATTAATCATGAAATATATCTACTGCTATTAAAAGGGTATCGTAATACGATAATATATTAAGCTAGCCTTTTTGTAGAAACTGAAAAAAATCATAATGTATAATTCGGAAATGATCTAAATTTGAATTTAGTTTTGAGAAATTGCTGTAAATTTAATTCTCAGAAAAATAATTATAACTTTATATTAAAAAATAATTTAAAAGTTGCAGGAAACGGATCATAAATTTCTCTAAAATGCGAGTAAAAGCTTAAAAAAAAAGGGTAAATTTTTATTTCCATTTAAATTTTAAAGTTTATTTTTCTCGTTGTATATTTAAATATTAATCAACGAATTTTTTTCCTCGAGCTCGAAATACATTATGTAAAAACATGAGGGCTTACAGCGATCTCTTGGGAGCATTGTGATCCTTAATGTGTTTACGTTTCTTGCCCCTGCCCTTATTTTCTCCCTTAGGCGGCGTATAATTCTGCATCTCCGTGTCGTATCTCTTCTTATCTTTCTCTGCCATTTCGTGGAAACGTTTCTTCTCGATGTCCGACATAGTCTACGACACATGCGGTATTCCGCCAATGTAGCGTTAGCGTTTTTAGTTGGTGTCACAGATCGAGCCACGTGCGATAAATGTTCAATTATTGAGAAAATAAGTGTTTCTAGACCGGTCCAGCATATTCTGTCGTCTACAGTCGCGTGCATGCGGGATAATGAATACTTTAAAAGACTCATTCTTTAATGACAACGTCACGATGCGAAGGATTTTTGCATGTATCGGTTAAATTTTCTTTATCAATAATCTCGATTCCGCTAAACAAGATGAAGATTGACGGTTTAACGAGGCGAGACGTGTCGGTTCGTAACTACGCGCTTAAATACTATACTGGCCGTTTACCGAGCACTACATATTTATTCAGAGGCCAAGATCAAAGTAGCTCTCGCGAATCCGCAGACCTTTAGACAGAAGAACATTACGTATCCCACTCTCTTGCTCGCACCTCGGGCTGTGAAACCACAACATACAAGGAAATCCAAGTATCATTCCTAAGTTAGTTCTTACATTTCTCTTGATCCTAGCATTTAGCAAATAGATCTATTAATCTATATTTCGAATTTATTTGCATTATATAGAATAAGATGTTAATATCAAAATTACTTATTTCTATAAAACATATTTATAACATTATATCTATAAAAATTCAATTTGCATAATGAACTGTAGGGAATAATTCTAAGAGAGAGTCTCACCTTCCACCTCATTGCACACTTTTTGGAGAATTCCCGGAAGACGATCTTTTCTTCGGGATGCTTCTTTTTATGTTCCTGACGACATGTCTGGACGAAGAACGCGTACGCTGTCATCCGTCCTCTTGGCTTCGAATCTTTTCCTCTCGGCATATTGTCCCGCTGCAGACTCTGAGCGTTATTTTGTTGAAGATTATTTTGCGGTATCTGCTGTATCGGGTGCTGAAATCCAAGCAAACGATCTACAATGTAAAACGCTGCCGCGGCAAACATCAAAAGACCTGTTAACGCCTTTAAAACAGCAAGCCCCGACAATTTCTACTCTTATACCAAAGAAGATTTCTGAGACGAAAATGCTTCTCTATATTTCGACATGAAAACAAAAAAAAAAAGACTCTAAATTCTCAAAATAGAAATCTTCCATTTAATATATTGAAAGAAGCTCTTAAATGCTAAAATAAAAAACTTCCACTTTCGCATCGGAAGAAATTTAAATTTAAAAATAGAAATGATCTATTTTTAAATTTTTTACGTGTCATAATTATTTATCTAGCTTTACATTAGAAGGAACATTTTACATTAAATCGTAAAATAGAGATTTTCTATTTTTAAATCTAGAAAAATTCATATATATATATAT
>NW_017305071.1:586837-594056 GCF_001594115.1 Trachymyrmex septentrionalis
GAGAAATTTGCATAAGTAAGAGAAGAGACTTTCTCGCGTGTTATTATCTCACGAGGAGCAAAAAAATAAAGATTTTTTTTTACTGTGATGCGAAAGATTGGTCACTTAGGACATTGCTGCGAGCGAATTTAGCAAGATATCCACGATAATATAACTGAGACGTGTCGTTACGCACTTTACGTAATACGACTTGCGTGTTAAATTAATGAACGGCTGCGGCCCGCGATCTCACATTGACAATGAGACACACGTAACAATGCTCGCCGTACAAACGCGCGTTTTTGATTTTGTCAAGTAACAATGGTCATTACATTGTACGTACATGCAATATTAAACAGTATATTATCATTATGTATATAATTATTATGTTGTTATTATACATAATGCCGTATAATAATAATATAGATTGGCATTGTATTATTATATAATTATATTATCAACATTGTTACATGCTTGTTACCGCTCCAATCGTAGTCCCGCAAGTCTCATCATTGCGGAGAGTCACTGTTAAACTTTACAATTTTACGTAGGTTTGAACAAAATAATTATATAGATAAAATAAATAAATAAATATGTAAATAAATGAATACGAAAACACACATACATATGTATGTCCATCACGCGTTTTCGTTATAAATGAAAAATAAATAAAAATTGAATATTCTTCCAAACGTCGTTGTTGATTGATAATTTCAGAATTGAAAGCAGACAAAAAGCATCTAGGTATACGTAAATAAAAAAAATGTCTATTTCTTTTTAGACACGACTTGAAACACGTGCGTAACTAGTTTGTATACATTCATGCTATACACGTCACATACCCGATCGGGCTATGCTCTTGCCCCGAGGCTCTTTGAAATGTGTAAGACGTGATATAGCACAATTATACTCGTACTATACGTACAATATACCGACCGTTATTACTCCGGATTGCGGATAATAATAGTTACCACGTACCTGCAGAAATAATCGGAAATCTAGTTGACCTACGTGCGGATGTGAGATCTGCCGGCAAAATAACTACTATGTAGAATCGACATTGTCATTGAGTCGCTCCATAAGTAATGCGGGTTTCTTTTTCACTTTCTGATGATGTAAAACGTAAACGACCGCTTCTTTTGCGGATCTGCTTTCGCGATCCGGAAACTCGCATTATTTATGGGACGGTTCAATATATCGCATTACATAAAATATATACCTGACTTAATTAATTAATTACGTCTGATTTTTGTTAATTAATTAATTAATATTCAATTTTGATGGCAAGCGTTCTTAAGAACTAATTTACCTACGTATAGAAATGTTTGAGAACAAAAAAAAAAAAAAGAGTAAAAACGAATTGTCTGAGTAACGAAAGAGTAAAAACGACTTTCAAGGTATATCCCGTAACGGAACGATTTCGCGTTATTTTTCCCTTCTCGCTTTCCTTCTCGCACTCGCCGCGATATACAAGGGATTAAGAATTTATGCCCCTTGGGCCGCAGGCGTTACATTACGGCATATGGTTTCCTATGGTCTCGCAATGCGCGCGGTGGAAATAAAATTAACGTCGGGCACCACGGAAACGGAAGTCAGATGTTTGCGACGAGGCATGTTCTACGAACAACAACAAAAAAAAAAAAAACAAAAGAAAAAGCTTTAAGTTTGTGACCGCGATTGCGGTCTCGTTTGTTCAGCAGGTGTTCTTTCATTCTCAAACACTCTGTCATTGAACGCACTGCGTACGATTTTTTATTAATCTGTCAAAATATTAGCAAGAAATTGGAAAGTGCTACGTTTCTTCAATTGGAAATTTAACGAGTTTATATATATTGACAGAAATATTTTAGGCCATTTTAAATAGAACAATCGAAAGTGTTCTGCGCATTTTCTAACATTAGAAACATTTATCGATATACTCCACACTATAAATTTGTTCCTTTATATTAACTTTTCTTTATAAATAGTTAAGGAATTATAAAGAAATTAAAGTAATTTAACAGTCTGGTTTCGATAATCAAAATCAAATACTAGCACTTGGTGTTTGTCTACCATTCTCTCGTCGAAAATTATTGCTGTGTCCATTTGAGACGAATGCCAAGTGTTAAGAATCATACATAGTACAAAGTATTATCTTGAGATCTACCCGTGAGTGACTCTCGGATGTAAAGAAGGTAAAAGTGTAAGTAAGAAAGTAAGTCTGCGGTATACTTTTCAGTACAGTGTCCATTTGTATGACTCTTGAGAGTGACTCTCGACTGCAGCTCTCTCAAATAGACACACACAAGCTATTAATCTTTTTACTACAGAATTCCTGACAAACGTGAGTACGCTAAACTCTAAGTATACTCGTATCGGGGATCATTACTATGTGTCTGTTAATTAAAACGTAAATTGTGCCGATGATACGTAAGTTTTAATAACGGCTCGGTACTGCACAATTGTAGGTGGGTATAAAGTTTAGAAATCGTTTTAATTAAAAACACAAAAAAAAAAAAAAAACACGCGCATGAGAAACCGGGCCGAGCGAATAAGAAAGAAGTGAAACACATTCCTCGTTTGACGGCATGTTACATGAAGTCGAACAGTCTAAAAAAAGATCATTCAATATATATTTTAAATCGTTAATGTAAAAAAATAATCTATTTTTCAATTCTCTAAACGATATAAATATTTTGGTGATTTTTATGTAAATATTAAATAGTTTAACTCTGTAGATAGATTCGGAACAAGTTGTTTGTTTCATTCATTGAAGTGACCTAACTTTTCGATGGAAAATCGAAATCCGACTCTACCTATACATGTCAATTATCTTCTATATATTTCAAACAACTAAATTTTAGTACTTCATGGAACTTTTAACGAAAAATGTTTAAAGTTTCAGACTGAGATATTGTGAAAACGTGTAAATTACATCGCTCCTTTCGAGCATTATTATTTCGAAAGTGCGTAATCGGTCCGATCATTCATCATCACAAACTTTCATACGTGAACTTTCATATGTAGTCTAACATATATTCAGGAACAGGATTCCGCTTTCGTCGCACTATTACAAGCTCCGATTATTCATTAACGATGAGAAAAAAATTACACGTGACTTCAATATCACTGTCAATATCAATGATCAAGATCGAGAGATCGCCAGAAGAAGACGGCAATCTCGGATTCCTGACAAATTCACAGGAGAGGAATCGGACGGTTTTTTCCAGAAGAGAAAAGACCATTTCATGTAACTGTACATCGTGACGACGTAATCGATTAAAAAGCTAACATAATATAAATGGAAATTTTATGAAAAGAAAAAATGTTTTTAATTAAACACTATTAATTATCATTAAAAAAATGGTAAAGCCATGGCTTACCTCTTATTATAAAAAAATAGTCTCTTTTTGTTTCGAACACTCAAAAAGAATGGTTTTGCTGAAGTATCTAAAAATTTAACTAGCTACAAATTTAAAAATATATATAATTTTGTCATAATAATTACATAGGACATTCAAGTTGACTAGAATACCAAATTTTTTTGCAGCATTGCTCGTTATGCTTGAGTTTCCTACACTAATTATTTTAACGATCTAACAAAATTATTTTCAAATCTGTAGATCTGAAAGAAATATTTTGTACGAATAATCATAATTTGATTGATATGAAAATCACAAAAACTTTATTTTTCAATTGAAAAATGAGAAAGTTTTTGAAATTCACATATCATAGCTAAACGTTTAATGTTTCAGCAAAATTATTCTTTCCGTGTACTTTCTCATGTAAATATATGCATATAAATCTTTCCAATATTCTCGAAATCTAAATTTCAAATCTGAGCAGTCTCGATCAATGTAAACTAAACAAACAACCTAAAACGAAAGAGAGCATGAAGCGTCTGTGAGGTCAATTAGGGAGTATTTCTGTTCCCTTGTATTTGACAAATTTTTCGATCTGTTCCGTTTCAGTTGCAGTATCTGTGTTCTCCTTTGACCTTCCTCTCCCCTCTTTTCTCGCCACACACGACAACCGAATGCGTGCTTGGAGAGCAAAAAAGGGGGGAAGGGGACAATTAAAAAGAACAGATCTCTTGACACTTAGTGCTAATGTGAAATCGCGAAACGAGCAACGAGAAAGAACGCGATAATATCAACCGGCAAGCGCGGCCGGACTTGCTGAACGCGAACGCACTTATGAAGAAGGCCGCACGAAACCCGGAATCAATAGCGGACGGCGGATGTACGTACGTACGGATGGACGGACGGGCGGACGGACGGACGGACGAACAGACGAACGGACGGACGGACGCAACGGGATGAAAACCGCGCGCGCGAGTCGGGACAGGAACGCGAGAAACGATGAAACGCGCGAAAATCCATGCCCAATCAACCAGGATACGATGACAATCGGAATTGCTTCTCAAACTCTATATATGCGTACTCGAATTATAAAACGAAGAAATCACCCGAAATCTGCCTCTTCCTTTCTCTCGCATTAAGCCTGTTTTTTTTTCATTCCTGTTTGGAATCTCTAAACTGGAACTTTCTTCCTCGCTGTCGCCAAATATCAAACGTATATCTATGTCACTTTTCAGTTCCGAAAGTATACTAGTTTAGTTACAGAAAACAGAGCTACGATTATGTATCGACAATGTTTTTTTTTTTTCGTGCATTCAACATCCCACAGAATAGATTTACACGACACGAAATCCATTTTGATTCGCACGAGATAACCGAAAGAGGATCTCAAGGGTTCCGCGTCTCTCCATCGCATCCATCCAGATCCGCATGCAATCGCGAATCTTGTCGAGCCGAAAAGCAGGCAAAAGAGCCGACCGATTAATCGGTCGTTTGCCTTTTCCGAAAACGTTCAAACGAGCGAATACTTTAGGAAGCTTTATTAAAGTCTTCGGAATTTTCTTCATAGAAAAGGTTACAGAATTTATATCGGGGAAAAATCAGCTCGAAATTGCCTAAAGAATCTATAGGATTAAAGGAATGCGATTAATTGAAATACCCCGTACACAAGATAAACCGTACGAATTTGTTCCTATTTAACTCGTCATTACACGAAATTTGCGTTACAAAAACAAAAAATCACGTTTCTTTTCTATGTATTTCTAAATTCCTTTCCTCTCTTCTATACAGATAAAAAATTCAGTTACCAAGATTATCGTTGCCGGCGATCGGTGAAAATCGATCAATATATGCACCGGAACAAATTATATACCTCTCTTCAATAACATTTCCTTCTTTTTACTGCAAAATCGCTAACACAAGAGATGATAAGCGGAATTTCTATAGGAGTACACTGTTTCCCTGCCTTTATACGCATATGAGACGACACCGAAGAAAACGAAGGATACGAACATCATGCATATACCTTTTATCGCAATTATCGCAATCACGTTCCCGGATCGCCTCGTCGTTGCCTATCAAAGCCTACCCCAAGTACAACCGAAGGGATATACCTAACTTTTCTCTCGATACCTGGGCCTATCGCCGCTGACGATCTTAATTCCTTAACATATCTTCGAGACGCAAGCAGCGAGGCGAGTTCGTTCCAGGTAAAACCCATCACGACTCGATATTTTTAATTTAAAATGGGATATAAATTCACCAAATATCAAAAGAAATATGGATAATATATACAGAGAATTGATCCACGAATTAAGTGAATGTATTTCGCTGAAATCGTTGATGACACTTCACTAATTAAGGATTAACCACTTTGTCAATGATTCGTTGATGCTCAAATAAAAATTTGTGTGTTCGAATATCTGTATTTTCTAGTAATTGTGAAAATCCGATAACAACCAATCGAATGCACTATAACGAGATAGAAGGGACGACGGACAAAATCAGACAAAGCTCTCCGTCAGATTGGCAAAAAGACAAGCAGGAAGAGAGAAAGAGAAAGAAATCCTTCATTAAAAATTATACATCGTATGAAAAAAATCAACTTGCGTGCAGCGAATGCGAAATCATATTTGGGAATTTTCTTGGTATATTTCTTGCGCCTTATAAATCGGGAGCGCGCGCGCGCGCGTTACTCCAGACAAATTATTTTATAACTTTATAATTAAAAACTATATATATTTGGGATATTTAAATTATTTAACAAACTCATGTCCATTTTTACCAGTATAAATGTTATTAACTTCAACCTCGGTTGAACTTGCTTTTCATCTTTATCTAATTTTTCGAACTAGAAAAAAATGAAGGGTTATTGAACCGAGATTAAAATTAAACTACATGGTAGAGACGGGCATCAGTAAAAGCATCTGAGGCATAAAGAGTGAGATCGTTAAAATGAACGGACTCTGGCCGCGTATTTCACTGGAGGCGTTCGGAAAAGTTGTCAAAACTGGCCGCATGGCCACCTGGTCGAACCGGCTATATCTCTCTGCCTTCGTATTACAGCCACCCGCTCGCTCGTCCGTTCGCTCGCTCGCTCGCTCGCCGAGCGCGCGAAAGTGGCCGAAAGACCGGCGAGCAGGGGGAACGAGGGGGACAGAGGGGTGAAGAGCGAGGTCGTCGCGTTTCGGCCTACGTATCTACTACTACAACGTGGTACAAAGGCGTCGCATAAACGCCAATCCGTTTCTTAGATCGAACGAAGATTCAATTTGCGTGCGACAAAGGAACGATCTTTTTCTTATACGAATTTATATTCACGCAACAATCTTTAATTATTTCCCAATTTTGAATAATGGCGACTCACGAGAATTGATTGACAATTGATTGAGTTCAGTCTTTTTATTGTCTTATCTATTTGTGTCACCTTGAAACTCGACGCGAATATCTAAGATCTTCGTAATCAAAATACGGACATCCGGTAACGCAAAAGCATTTATAAAATGCCTAAAGGAAGGGCAAATGTTTAAAAAAAAAGGGGGAGGGGGGGAATGGAGGAGACTTTGGCGCCGCTTGCCAAGAACGCGGGAAAAGAAACCGTCGTCGCGCGCGCGAAAAGGGAGATGTTACTTTTTCTTTCTTCTCGAGACGCGAGGGTACGGTTACTCGTACTTCGTAACATACCGGGGACATAACGGGGGGCGTGGACGTTTGCGTGGTAATAGGCGAGAGATGTTGCTGCTGCGGCTGCTGTTGTTGCTGCTGGCCCTGCAACTGCTGGTGCAGGTTGTTCTGTGCGGCAGCGTCCATGACTCCGCCTGGATACCACCACTGAACGCCGGGCGGCGGTGCGGAAGGTGTGCCGGGTACGCCGGCGGCGGCGCCGCCACCGGCACCCGCAC
>NW_017305071.1:594156-598967 GCF_001594115.1 Trachymyrmex septentrionalis
CCAGGACCCGGCGCCGAACCGAGCCTGTAATCGTATCCACCCCTCATGCACGCGGCGGCGCCGCCGACCGGCGTGGATGTCGAGACCGGACTCGATGCCGCGCCGGTGGTGGCCGGGTTCTGGAAGCTGGAGGCCATTTTGTAGGAGAAGAGCTGTTGGTTCGCCGCGGCGGCAGTACTTCGGACGTTGTCCGAATGGTGCTGCGCCTGCTGTTGCTGCTGTTGCTGCTGCTGCTGTTGTGCAAGCTGTTGTTGCTGCTGTTGGTTCAGCAGATGCTGATGTATAGTCTGTTGTTGCTGTTGCTGTTGTTGCTGTTGATCGGTATTCAGGCCCGAAGGCCACCAGGCGGCACCGCCGGAAGCATCCTCTCGGTTACCCGGGCTCGCGGTGCCCCAGCCACCGGCCACGCGGTGGTGCTCCGACATATCGCGACGTACGTTCGTACGTCCGTCAGGGTCCCTCAGCCTCTCGTTTTATCCGCCGGTGACACAACACCAGCGAGAGAAAAGAAAAATTCACGGAGGAATTGCTCGCACGCTCGCGCGCACGCACGCATGCACGCGTTAGCGTTCCCTTTCTCTTTCCCTCTCCCTATTCCTGTCCCGTCTTTCCTTCTTTCTCGTTACAAGTCTTTTTCTCTTCTTCCCTCCCTCTCTCTCTCTCTCTCTCTCTCTCTAGTTCTCACACGCACACGCGCGCGCTCGCTCGCACGCTCGGTAACATCCCGCGTGTACGCACGGTGCACACAGACAGCTCTATATTACTGCTTCTTTCTCCCTCTTTCTCACTCTCGTTCTCTCGCTCTATCTCTCTCTCTCTCTCTCTCTCTCTCGCTCTCTCTCTCTTTCTCTCACTCGCTCGTTCGCGCACGTACACGGAATCCGTCTCACATTCGCACACTTGGGAACTCGTTGGTAAGAACGCTTAGATGTCGGACAGGAGAGGAAAGACCACGCACCACACGCACGCGTTTCAAACGCGTTCTCACTGTCACAACACTATCTCCGCGTTGAACCGACGATGACGGTTAGACTCCGGTTACGAGAAAGAACACCGATCACTATAAAGCTCGTGCTTGCTCGTACTCGCTTACTCGCATCGCGGAACGCGCGATCTTTTCCTTATCTTTTTTTTTTCCTTCACGCGCGTAACACTAGCGCGTAAAACACGCCGCGGCGCGCTTAGCTTCAGTTCCCCGTGAATATACGTACGTACGTTATACTTGGGATGCGGTCTACTCGACGCTACGCTCGACCGTTCGTTAGCTCCGTGAGTAGGTACGGCGGCGGGCAGAGGAGGCGAGCGGGCGGGTGGGTAGGGGAGGGCGCTCTCTCTCTCCCCCTCTAGCTCTTTCTTTTTCCCTCTGCCTCCCCACCATCGACGACGAGGAGCAACGACGTCGAACGCTCACGCTCGCTCCGTCTCTCTTTCTCTCACGCCTTCTTTTTCTCTCTCTTTCTCTGTCTCTCCCTCTCTGTCTTTTTCTCCGTCTCTTTGTCTCTATCTAGCTCGTCTCGCTCTCTTTCTCTCTTTCTCCCCCTATACCGTCCCGCGGCGAAACTCGCTTGCTCGACGGTGGTTCCTTCTTTCAGCGGCGGCGGCGCCGACGCAAGGATACGGGTGTACACACCGCGTCCTTGATACAATGTCGGGGAACAGGAGTAACAGCAGCAGCAGCAGCAGCAGCAGCAACAGCGTTTTCCAATGATGGGTTCTCTGCGGCGCTTAAAGCGCGACGCAGGGGGACGCGTCACGCGCGCGTCCGCGGGACGCCGGTACTCCGGTTCCGCGCGTTATAAACACGCACTCCGGCTCTGCGCTCAACTCAGCTTGATTTGGTTTGATTCGGTTCGGTTTGGCGCGACGCAACGCGACGTGGAGCGTAAGCGACGCCGGCACGTCCGACGAACACGCCGCTGATGTCACGATGGTGGGCAATAGAGTAGTGGTATTAGTAGTAACAGCCGGCTCTGTGTGATGGTAGTAGTAGTATAGCGCGATATAGCTTTTTCACATTGGAGAGAAGCGTACGTGCGCGCGAGAGACTCGCTTCTCTCTCGTCTCTACCGCGACTCACTACACGCGACGTCGCACACACAGAGGGCGAACCTGACGAGAGAACAGACCGCCTGGACGCGCTCATACGATCTCTCTTTCTCTCTTTTCCCTGTACATCTGTCTGTCTTTCTTTCTCTCTCTCTCTTTCTCTGTCTTCCATGCAGTTCTCCCCACGCCCCTCGCGAACCGGGTGTCTCGTTCGCTCGCTCTGTCCTTCTTTCTCTCTCTCTCTCTCTCTCTTTCTTTCTTTTTCGTCCTCGCTCTCTCGCACCCGTACCAGTTTAGCCTTCCTTCCAGCGGACGCCGGCAAACTCTCGCGACGTTGCCAGGCACGCTTTCACCCGCCCGCTCACAAAGGAGAACCTAAGCGCGCCGGCCAATCGAACGGCGCTATACCGCCGGTGGGGATGGCGGGAGTCTACCGCCGTCCTGCTATAGGCAACGTCGCTTTCTCCTCTTCCGTTCTCTCTCCGTTCGTAGAGAATTCGAGAGAGCCGCGCGCGCGACTCGCCGTACAGTCCCTCCGGTAAGATATGAGAGATGGGGTGGGGTGAGGTGGAATGGGATGGGATGGAGGGAGGGAGGAGGGAGGGAGGCGAACGAGGCGCAGAAACGACTGCGAACCCTTCTCTACCCTTGAAACTCGAGGTCAACTTTTAGGCAGAGAAAGAGAAGCACGCGGAAAGACGAGGAAAAAAAGAAAGAGACGCATCTATTCCCCGCGACCGACTGGCTGACTCCACGACGTCGTCATCATTGCGTGTTTTTTCTTCTGTTACCTCTCTCTCTCTCTCTCTCTCTCTCCTTTTTTTTATCCTTAGTTTCGCTACACCGCTACGCTCTCGCTAGCTCGCTGGAATTTGCCCCACATCGGACGCGGACAAACGCTTCCTGCTTTTCACGCCCGCTGCTTTACGCCCTTTTTCCCGCTCATCGCAACGTACGCGCGAGGACGAAGACGAGGACGCGTGCCCGCTATCTTTACCGACCGGCGAGACGACGTCGGGCCGCTCTCTTCGTCGGTCGATACGGAAGAACCTTCGGAAGAACGATGAAATTTCACATTCTGCGAATGGAATGTGCCCCCGAGGATTCACCGCGCGAGACGCCGATTCATGCACGCGCAAACGATTCCGAGGCTGGATTTATTGTATAAGGCGTCATTATGCGCCATCTTGAAAGAAATACCTTTATGATAAGCGCATCGAGTTGTAATAATTTCTCTGACACGATCATGCTTCCATCGCTCAAACAACGCACGAAAAGTAAAAAATAACTATTTTGATCTTTAACGTCAATAAATGGTCAAATTTCGTAATCAAAAATCATCATTTTGACCTTCATGACGTCAGGATTGAGTCATTTTGACTTTCACTTGACTCGGTGTTCTACCATTTCATACGATACGTTCGCTATACCGATCAGAATAAAATTCCTTCTTCGAATTAGCTAATAATTTTTTGATGGAAAACATAAATCGCATTATAACTCAGAAGAACGTTCGCGGACGAGAGTTCATTTCTTTCTTCATGTATATAACTAACCCCTTATTATCTCTTTATCGATACACAACCGCAGGAATGTGACGCTCTTGTAACGTATCCCTTGGCCGTCGCGTTTCTTTTTTTTTTTCCTCGCGAGCGAAGTCGCGAATTGGAATTCGCGCGAACCGGATGGAGAAGTCCTGACCGATCAACGCTCGGGGGAATGGCCGAAATTTTTCCTGACCACCTCTTCTTCAAAGCGCGCGCGCGCGCGCTGTTCTTTCCTTTTTTTTCCCTCTCTTTTCTTTTTTTTTCTACTTTTCTCTGTCTCCGATAGCGCGCCAAGAAGATGAAATGAAAATGTATATCGCGGGACCTGTGCGTCGGACCTGCCCTCCCGTCCCTCCCGTTACCCCGCGGTGCCTCCTCCGCCCCCCCTCTCTCTCTCTCTTCCCCCCTGGCAACCCTTGCTATCGTGAGGCGGCGAGTGAGTCGGTGCGGGTAACCCGGCGCGAATCGAAGAGAGAGGAGAAGAGAACCGGGTCCGGGTCAATAAGACGCGCGAGCGAGAGAGACGGGGTGATTGAGGGAGACAGAGGCAATGGAGAGGCAGCGGCGTTGTTGAGGTTAGGGGGGAAAGGAATGGGGAGCGGGAGAAGCGGAGGGGAGGAGTTGGGGTACGCGGGCGCGAGAGAGAGGCGGGGGAACAGGCAGCGTGAGAAAGACAAAGAGAGACAAAGCCATCGCGCATTCCCAGGGCCCAGCATTGGCAACCTAACGAACGTACGTATGGAAACGTACGAAAATATTGAAATTAGTATACTTCTAACGGAACGGAACGAGAAAAGCCGAAAAAAATGTGCAATGTACAGGAAGGTAATTGCCGAGGCAAGGCAACGCGGAATAGAAGCTGAATGAGAAATTTCAATTCCCCGATCATGTTGGTACCGGCCCAAAGACGGCCCGAACCGGACCGGCCTGATTCTACGCGGAATGTACCTTCGTATCGTGTACGAAAATACACTGGACGTGTAGCTTCAAAAAATACGAAATATTCCATACGAGATATGGCCTCGAGAGATCAATGTTATTTAATTACGTTCAATGAACGCCCCTGGCGAAAATAAAAATCGGAGCTTAAGTCAAGTGTAAGGGGGGGGAGGAACAGAAGCGTAAACGAAGCTTCTAGGAGGCGAAAAACGCTTCTTTTACTCCCTCCTTAATAACGTTGGCAACGTGGATTCTATCTCGTCGATATGTATCCGCGAC
>NW_017305071.1:599067-604888 GCF_001594115.1 Trachymyrmex septentrionalis
GCGAAAAACGCTTCTTTTACTCCCTCCTTACATTCGACTTGCGTTCCAATTTTTATATTCACCAGGGACGTCATGCGTTACAAAAATCAGAATAACGTTGGCAACGTGGATTCTATCTCGTCGATATGTATCCGCGACAAAGTTTTGCCTCGGTCCTTGGGAGAAGTCGAAAGAAGAATCTCCTACAGCTTACAACTTTCTTACACTAGCCTAAGTATCTCGCCGTTAGGATTCTGAAAGACCCCGATCCGTTAGGTAAACGAGGGAGAGAAGGGCGCCCTAGGCGCGCATCCGATTCCCACGATTTAACGTACACCTTGGAATATAGTGCGCGCGTGCGCTTGCTTTTTCGAAATATGTATCGTAATTCTTTATCTAATAGAATGCGCTCGCGCGAGCGGCCACGCGGGACAGAAACAATGGTGTCACAACAGCGGGAACCCTCCCGAGTCGTACCATCTGCCCTTTCGAGGGCTTTCGAATCGTGCCATGTGGCGATACAATTGTCGCACCCCGTCGGCGTGCCTTTTACCGGGCAGTTGAAACAAAAAGAGCCAATGCATATAAATACATGTATCGACTGAGGCAAAGTTTGATTACCAGCGCATCTCGACGCCCTCCAATTAGAAATTATCAAAGCAGGAAAAGTCAAAATTTCTTCGATATGCTTTCAATTAGCTTGTAAGATTCTTATGTTTAATCACGGCTTTATGAAGCCGACTTCCTTACTTACTGAACGCAATTTTATGTAAGTAAAGAGATTACTTTGAGAGACAGAAATCCTATAATAAAAGTCACGAGAAAGTATAGGTATATAAATTAATTAAACTTCATACATATTGCTCATTAGTAATAAAGTTCAAGAAATAAAGTTTCAAGAAATAAAGTTCGAAAAATGAATTTCAATATTTTAAATCATTGAAATTTTGTAATATTAATTTAGAAATGTAATTTTGATGTAGTAAATAATTGAAGAAAAATAAAAGTATGTTCTTCTAAAGTTCTTTTGTTTTACTTTAGATTTCTATTTTTTCTCTGCAAGCATGAAAAAATGATAATTTTTTAGTTATATCGTTACTGTGATAAATGAGTAATATGTTTTAATTTTCACGATTGATAACATTGGTTCAAAGCAAAAAATTACTTTAAACCAGATAAGATATTTCTTACAAATATTTAAAATAATGCCACATGTCTTTCAGCATGGTAGATTTAGGAAATAATTGAGGTTTAATGTACCAAAAATTTCTTTGCTGCGATATTTGACATCTTAGATAAAAAAATTAACGTTATCTTAAGATCAAAAGTCGTGACTGTATTGCTCATTTCTTATAAAATGCATTTTTTTTTAATTTTAATATATTATTTTATAGCTATGAAAGATTTAAATAGAATTATTCTAAGATAACAAATTTTCCGTCTATAACGATAAAGTAATATATATTTATAATTTTTTATTTGTGAAATTTAACTTGCAGCATCATTTCCAATATTCAAAAATCTATTAAAAATACTTTATCAGTTATCTGGTTCAAAGTAATAAAAAAAATTCTTTTGTAAAATAGCGTAATGAAATGCAAGTATCAATACAGTAAGTACCAACAAGCCTTCAAGATTTATACCGAGGAATATTTCGTGATTAGCTTCAATTAAATTCTTCAATACGAACATATTTATGGATAGCTATTAATACAAGCGTAAGATAGCTTCGCGTAGAGAGCCTCTAATCAGAGTCATAAAATAACATGCTTGAATCCGGTTTGGTTTTCAAAAAATTCAGTTTCCCGCGCGAAATTGACAATTCCGTCAATTCGATAATTTTTACGAGGTTTCGTGAAACTCGTCGAATGAATTTTTAGACGAAAGAAATAATGCGTAATCGCACGCGTTTATTTGTAGCGCACCGGTGATGTAACTCTTAGATAATTCATAACTCTAGCTCGTAATTCTTAGCGTGCACAACGGAAAGCCGATTATCCGAAACGAACATGAAGGTGTGGGGATCCAGGGACGGGTGGGGAGAGGTGCGATTTGTTCCGACCGAGCGCTTTTGCGGATAATCGATCGGAGAGATGTTGTGCATCGAGTAAAGAAAAAAAAAAAAAAATGTTTGCGGCTGTTTTCCTTTGGACGTGGACTACACTGTAGCCAGTGTGTAAGTATATGGACGAGTTTAAGCTTCGTTAAAGCTCCACGAGTGCTTGCGAGGCTTGAAAACACCGTGGGGCGCAACGTTATGATACACGACGCTCGTTTATACACAGGGTGTCCCGAAAAACATTCAAGATTCCTACTAGGAACCCGAAAAAGAAACACGTGTGACTATGTCAGCGACGCAAGCCATAAATCAAGTAAAAGAAATTTAATTCTTCCGCTGAACAGAACAGATAAGTGGCTCGTTTATAAAAAACGTTCAATTTTCAATCTCCATCAAGTTTGGAATAAAGACATCTTCGTTTTTGTAATATAACAAATAAGTTGTAACATCATAACTTGCGCTCTTATAATTGCACTGTACTCTTATTAACCGTGAATTCTTTAGTTTTTCGTAAAAAACCGTAACGGATCAAATCAAGGATAATACGAGTGTCAAAGAGGAACACACAATTGTATTTCTCGCGTATTTCCGTTTATCGTTTCATATTTTTTGAAGTAAATTTCCCAACGATATCCTGATAAAAATTTGTCTGAGAATTTTTCATATAACTTTTTAGAATTATACATAAACTTTGAAATTTTATAAATTTTTAGAAAATTTATCTTTTTTATACAAATTAAAACATTTTTCAGAAGTATTGAGAAAATCTACGTCTTTTCTAGAATTCTTTATGTATATAAATTTTAAAATACTTTAAGATTTCTCGTTCTATAATTTCTGATAAAATCTCTTATAAAATTTAAAAAAATTTAAAGATATTTTTTCAGAAAATATAGAATGAAAAATCTTAGAATATT
Organism: Trachymyrmex septentrionalis; assembly: GCF_001594115.1. NCBI lineage: Eukaryota > Metazoa > Arthropoda > Insecta > Hymenoptera > Formicidae > Trachymyrmex > Trachymyrmex septentrionalis. The sequence continues at coordinate 602,023 of NW_017305071.1, forward strand.
TCAGAATTCTCATGTATAAAAAGATAAATTTAACAAAAGTTGTAAATTTTTTTAATATTTTTGAAAAATGTTTCAATTAGTATAAAAAAATTAGAAAGAAATGTTACCAGGATAATAAAGAGTCTACAAGAAAACTTGTTGGCATATTAATAGGTCTGTTCTTTTTAGCTAAAGTTCTTTGCCCGGTTCATCGTTCTTTTCTTTCCACATTGGAGAGAAAAAGAGAAAAGATGAACCGTGCAAAAAGTTCTGCTAAAAGGAAAGGTCTAATGTTGAATTGGATATAAATATCGATTTAATTATATGACTGAGACTTACTAGCTTTCAATTTCAATACATGAAAGAAAATAATTATTACCTATTAACAGCATTAGCTGACAGTCTAATTGAAAATAACCTTGCTAATTCATCGACAGTATTAATGAAACAAATATACCATACTCTTGTTTTAATAAAATTATTTCTTTCATTAATACCATCAGTAAATTAAAAAAAAAATTAACAAAATTATTTTCAATTAGACTGCTATTATGTAATAATGTTAATGCATCTTTTTTTTCGTGTAGAGAATTACATTATAAGAACAGTTGTCAATATATTATTTGAAATAGAGCAGCAATGTTTATACATCACAAATTAACGTAGGATCAATTATCTGTTCGATAATTGAAAATATCAAATAAAATGTTTCTCTTTTGGAGTATTTAAAATCTTCTTATCTTAATTATAATCTGTCATAATACTTTTTCACGTTTGAATTCTTATATATTGACACTTTACCACTGATGGTTTTTTTAAATTTTCATTGTATTTGTTATTTATTTGGTTTGTTAATTTAATATTGTATTTCTGCGTTTTAACACTGAAAAAGGCTTTGTAAGCCGAAACGTTTGTGTAGAATATTATTTAGAATTTATATTCTTATGTTAATTATATTAATTTAAAGTTATTCTATTATAATATATTATAAGCTCGAAATAAGTCACATTGTTTAATTTTTTAAAATAAAATATATACGAGCATTTTTACTCTAATTTAAAATGTTTCTCCATTTTCAGATAAAATTTCCAGTATTGTCAATTTCGCTATCTTTCGCATCACATGTCGCCCCATATTTCCTATGCTTTAGAGGCGAAAAAACGCGTCTAGAATTGAAATTTAAACTTGTTGTGGAATTACACGTTGTGTCGCTCAGGTTTTAGTTCCCGAACATCACGCGTTCATCCGGGTATTCATCGATCGCACGTTTTTTTTTTACAGTTACTTGCTCTTTTTAGCTACACCATATTGCACTTTTTACATCCAAAGTGAAAAAAAGATTTACATGGGAATTGGCAAGACTAATTATCGATCCTAATTACAATTCGCGTCCTAGCAATTTAAATTGCAAAATTGGAAATTCATAAACATCGTACGTCTTAACGCTTTATTCGTCGGTAAATTACCATTATCTTTTGTTCTACTTGTCATTCACATATTCGCACACATATCTAATTTGAACAATCGAGCATCCAAAACAATTTGAAATCGTTCCATCAATGCTTTTTCAATATAACAATCATGAATGAAAACGTTATTGAATGGTATAGGATTGTAATCGAATCACACGTAATCGGAGAGGCAAAAAATCTATTCACGTTGTTTGCACATTTTACACTCAGCATTTTCGTCTTCTCTCATTGTATATAGGTTTGTTCATGTTGCTTAAAATCTTCAAAAATTTTTGTACTCAAAATGAGATACATAGATATTTAGCGTTAAAGAGAGAAGAAAATGAAGATGCTAAGTGCAAAAAGTGCAAACATGAAATCGATTTTGTATCTTGAAACGAGGTGAAAATAACAAAAGTGAATTATAAAATTACAGAAGTGGATTGACTAAAATATTTACAATTTCATTGGTCAATGCCTACTAAATTTGCTCACTATTGTAATTTTCATCGTTTCGAGATACAGAATCAATCTTATATTTATTTCAAGTGCAAGAATTTTTTAGGATTTCAAGTAACGCGAACAAAACCAAAGATTCGTTTATTTTAGTTCTGCACTGATTATTACACACGGTGCAATAAGTTGAAGTGAAACAAGTATACAGTTTCATTTCAACTTACTGCACCAGTTAAAAAAGTGCAGGAATAAAAAAAAACGGACCTTCTAAATTGACAATGAGAAGGTACAAGTTTACGTTACAAGTGCAGCTAAAAAGAGGAAAAGAATAAAGAAACGGATCTAGGTGCGTCGTGTGCAACGGGGAAGTATCTATCTCGGACCCACGAGAGATCGTGCGACGATTAGCGGACCGAATAAAAACGTCAAGTCGACCGACGACATGCTTGACTTTTGACGTCTTCGCCGTCGCCGCCGCGCACTAAAAGCCGCGTCCAAACTCGTAACCTCACTGCGTCGGATAAGAAAGATGACATTTTGATAAAATAATATCGTAAAACCTCTTATCCCTCCCCTCTGCTCATCCCTTCCGTGATTCTCAATGGAGCGTCGATATGGCACGATAACGAATTGCAACCATGTTAACCACGATATATAGCCGTCGCTCACAACGTGATACAATGTGGAGTAACAAGTCTGGACGCACCTTTACGTTACGCCGCGGTTCGCGCGCGCGAGATGCACCGTCGGTAGAAGAACCGCCTACGTGTAAACGCTTTTCTCTATCTTCCTCTTATTCCTCCTCCTCTCTCTCTTTCTGTTATTCTATCTTGCCCTCCGCTCCGTTCCTGCCAACTCCGCGGTTGTTCGCTCGCGAGCATCACGATCTATTTCGCTGGTAATAACGAGCTCGCCGAGAAAAATTCGAGCGCGGGAGGGAGTGAAAGAGAGACACAGAGAAAGAGAAAGAGAGAGAGAGA
>NW_017305071.1:604988-624194 GCF_001594115.1 Trachymyrmex septentrionalis
AATTCGAGCGCGGGAGGGAGGGAGTGAAAGAGAGACACAGAGAAAGAGAAAGAGAGAGAGAGATATAGGAGAGAAAAATAGGAAGACGTCGATCTTCTCCGAGGTCCCAAGACTCTCTCGCTCTCGCTCGCTCGCTCACTCGCTTATATTCTTGACAGCTTTCAAGAGATTTCGAAGCGGGAAAACGACTGACGGCGCGTCCCAACCATAGCACACGCCATGCATGTTGGGAAAGATGACAGAGAATGGAATTGATTTTTCAACTACGGCCACATTATCCTCCTCGGGGAGGTCCACTTGTCGACGATGGACGGGTTTAGCGCGCGATGCAACGCAAAAGACACGATATGTGCACGCGCGCGTAGGCCTTGACGTCAATACGTGGTTGACGCGGCGATCGAGCGAGTGAGCGGTAGCGGTGGCGGCGGCAGCGGTGGCTGCGGCGGCGATCGCAACAGCGAGTGTCTGCGAGCGTCTCCACGAGTCGATTCACATAGCCGAGGTCTCGCCGTTGCACGTTACGTACGTCTTTCCGTCGCACGGTATCTTAATAACGCACGACGAGACGACAGAACGGCGAGACGTACGAGCACAACGCGTTCGTCCAGGCAGCCATTTGCTGCCGTGTGCTGACGGTAGTACGGAAATAAAAGGTATACGTACGAGAAACGCAGCACGGTAGCGACTTACGGCCAGCGGACACGCTCGCGTTGGGCGGGTCCGACGGTGCGTACGTATGTAAGGAACATCCACGCGACGTCCCGTGGATCTGTCAACGCGACATGCGAAAAATATTTGGATTTTTCTTACCTGGAACGGGATCCGCTACGGCTAAAAGGATTCTTCAGCTTCGAATATCGCGACCCCACGCCACTCGTGCGGCATACGGCCAGTGTACGGGGAAAATCTCCCATTACCATTGGCTTATTTCAGATAAGCCGCAAAAAGTAAGCCAATCAGCGCCGACCTTTTATGTTTTGATGCGTTTCTTTTTGCCCCCCACCAAATAAAATGTCGGCCGGCTGAAAGGCGGGAAAATGCGTGCGCGCAAAGCCGATTTTTCGACGGTGAATGCGAATATTTTTATCACTCCTACGATGATCTTATTCAAATACGGCTGATCGAACGGCCGACACCGTGCGCCGTCGTTTGTTTCGTTCGACGATTGATCGTCGTGACCGTCTACGCGAGATTGTTGAGGTTAGGCATCGTTTCTATCATAGGTGGCGCCAGTCGATGATCGAACGACGCGGCACTCTACGGCGGTTACATGCAGGATCGCCAACATTGCGCGGAAAAACTAATGAGGAAAACTTGCGACGTATCTTCATCCCCGCTTTCTTGCTTGTAATCTAGGAAAAAGAAATACCTATGTTTCGTTTGTTGTCTAGGAGAAAAAAATACTATGTTTCGAGATGGAATTATTTATGTGGAGACATGAAACAAAAAATTTATAGTTAGACAAATATACTGTACTCGAAAACATGACTGTCTTGTTCGATATTTTTATTCGTTTACAAAATAGAAAGTTCTTTTCGATAATATAAGGAAAGAGGGAGGAAAAATCAAATTAATAAAAACGTGAGAATGTATGGCGTATGCATTGTTTTCATCAGTATTTTACATAAGTGACAAAGCTAACGTAAAAATACATCCAAATGATAGTTCGTAATTTAAAAAAAAATATAAATTTTCCAAAAATTTCAAAAATTTAATTTGGCAAATAAATTTTTATTTAAATTTTTATTTAAGAAATGTATACGCATTTTATTTTCCGTTGTTATTATAATGATAAATTTAATTTTATTGCCTCGTGCTTCCTCATTTTTCTTTTTCTTTTTTAAAAAATTAAATACATATAACATGAAGTAATTATTCCATGCTTAAAAAAAAGCAAACGTAAGTATAGGCCAATCTCACTAATTCCAAATAAATTAATCAACTAAATTAAAACGTATAAAAAAATAAACCAATCAAAGTTCATTTATTTTCTTTCCATGAAATGAAAAAACTTTGATTGGTTCATTTTCGTATGCTTTATATATTATTCGTTAAGCAAAGGTTTGTGCTTCGATCTTAAATTAGAGATACTAAAAATACGTAAAATTAATTATTATAATTAAAAAAAGGCATGCGCTTTATTATAACGTTTTACATCCGTTAAAAAATTAAGATATTTTCAGTTTTATAGTTGGCAATTCTAAAATTTAAACCCGGTCATTAAGAGAGTTGGTTAATCAAGTCGGCTGTTTTAATGACAAAAAGGATTATGTAATCAAGATTGACGAATATCAAGCATCAATTTTGACACGCAATCCTTTTTGTCAGTGAAACGGCTAGTTTGAATATCTTATAAAAATGCGGAAAAAATATCAGTCCATGTGGAAGCACCTTAAGTTTAAGGTACCTTTTCATGCTGATAAAAAATGAGCATCGAGTATCAACATGTGTACTTTAAAGGGTACTTTAAAACAACTCTCATTAAAATTGACGCTTGATATTAACCAATTTTAATTATGTGACTTATTTTAATGATAATAAATGATTCAAATGTACATGATCGGACAAAACCTCTGGTTGTAAAAATTATTATTTTAAACTGTTTGTATTTCGTATGAAGAGTTTTAAAGTGTAATTAAAAAGGTTTGTGAGTCATTCTATTAATTATAATTAATGAATCTTTTTTGGACCAGGTACTTGACCGAAATGATCAGCCGGATTTAATTCAACAATGTTCTGCTACGCTGCCCTGAACCAATAAACACTAGTCTATATGTCATATACCTCACTGTCTATATGACAGATTTTCTAACCTCAACAACTACTTTTTCTGCTGAATGGATCAATTTTATTAAAGTTTAGGATCAATTTTATTAAAGAATAAACAATTGTACCTACCAGAAGTCGGATACATCGGATTCTGATAGGTTGAAATCATTTATTTTTTATTCCTAATTCCTTAATTCTACTATTATGTGCAGGGCCTTAAATACAATAAGCACAGAGAACAGGGAATAACGAGCTGTCAATTAGAGATATAATATCGAACTTGCACACAAGAGCTTTGATTGGACGGCTCGTTATTATGTTTATGCCTTTATGAATGGTGTGATCGGAAAAGAATCAGGAATACCGAAATATTAAAGAGACTATGATCGCATCTAACGAAATTTTCGTGACCGTAGCGTCTGAATCTATATTTCGGTCAAATATATAACATTTAAATATTTAATTAAAAGTGCCTGGAAAATTTACAAATGTTTTTAATGATACTTTATAACTCTTCATACGAAAGACAAACGATTCCATGTATGAACATTGTTGAACTTAAATCCGGCTGATTATTTCGGTCAAGTACATGGATAAAAAAAGATTCATTAATTACAATAAATAGAATGACACACAAACCTTTTTAATTGCGTTTCAAAACCCTTTATATGAAATACAAACGATTTAAAATAATAATTTTTACAACTGGAGATTTTGTTCGGTCATGTATGTACATACATTTAAATTAATATTAAATGAATTAATATCAAACGCCAGCATGAAAAGATATTTTAACACTGTGAACCATTAGGTGCATCCAGAAGCATGACTGAGCGCTCAGTGAGTGCTTCTGGATGCACCTAATGATTCACATCCACATCTAATCATATTTCATTAGATCTAAAAAGATCAAACAGGTACAAGAGCTCATTGAGCGCTTGCATCTGATTGGCATATTCTGTTAGATCTAAAAATATACATTAATTAAATATAAGAGCTCACTGAGAGCTCAGTAAGCGGTTGTAGTACTGAATGCACCCATTGCGTTCAGCAGAACGTTTATTTTGCTACTGTTGAAAGTTTTCTTCGCGCTGATTGGATTATGCTTTTAGATCAAAATAAATGGCCCTATCTCAGCAGAGAATCATAAAACGATTGTAAAACGATTGTTATGTTCTACTGAACGCAATCATTACTGCCACTTTCCATCAATGTAGATTAACTTTAATCTCAGTTTTTTTTGCTTACTCTTTATCTTTTTTTAACTTTCAAAATTAGAAAATGATAAAAAATAAATTGAACTAAAATTAATCTACATTGATGAAAAGAAGCATACATTTTTGTTATGTGCCAATGTTAAATAAAGATGAAATCTTATAATAAACATTTTATTCCCCTCACTCTTGCTTTTATATACTGATACATCCATGCATGTTTGGCGGTTCTACATATTAACTAGTCTATGCTTTTTAACAGCCTATAAGGGAAATAGCCAGTCCAGCACTTGCCGGACTGGTTGTTTTTTCACGCACTGTCGCGCACGCGCATCGAGAAATAGCGATCTTTGTAGAAGTGTAAACGATTTTGCAGCCGGGTGCTGCCAGACATGCCCCGTACTCGCGCATGCGCGCAATCTAAAGCGTCAGTAAAGTATCTAATCCGTTCGTGAAACTGGCGTCCTTAGTCGCTCCAAAGGGAAATAAAATTATAAATATATATAAATTAGATATACCTCTTATTATGAAGTATCAATTTCTACATTAATACTATTTACATGAGATATCATTATCTATATGAGAACCTGATTCGGCCTTGATAAATTATATCGTTAACATTTAAGCGAAATATTACAAAATTTACATCAAGCTTTATTGTCATTCTCTGCCAACCAACCTTTAAAGATATTTTCGTCTAACTAAGATCTTCTAAATTTTCGGATACCTTTTTTGTGGGCCATTTCCTGACTCCATTGCGATTCATTTTCTGATCTAAAATACTTTACCTCACTTCCATTTTCCTCTTGGCATTCCTCGTATCTCCTATTGTCCGCGCGTAATTTGGCGCGTAGACTTCGCGGTCGACACGGACGGAAACGCATCGTTACTTTAACCTAACCTAATAGCTACAGCACTGCGCGCTAAACAACGCGCATGCGCAAGTACGAGGCATGTCTGGTACTCGCAGGTGGCTCGCTCACTGCTTTGGCTGAGTCGAATTAGTCGCACTCGGACTACAGTCAGACGGTCGAACGTATATTGTATGTTGTGCGTGTTCACTTGACGGTTTTGTCGTCGTTAACGATATTCTCATCGGTATTTTGCGGAATCGTTAAACAGTAACTTTCTCGGGCTCGAATTTTCGTGTTGATAGCTGCGTGTTTGCGGTATCAATATCGTATAAAATATCGTTGAACGAGAAGTGCGGAACAAGAGTTATCGCCGGTGACTCGGGAATCTTCCTGGTGCTTGGCGGCCGCGAGAGACCTCGTCCCGGATTCCCCGGCGGCGACGCTCGCGAGCCCCGGGCGTCGCTTACTCCGGTGCACGGCAGGCGAACACCAGGCGTCGGTGTCCAACCGATCAGCTGCGATCCTACGATCGGCGATTGAGAACCAATTGGTGATTACCCGGCCCGGCAAATATTGTTGCGACGCGGCGCGTCACGACGCGTCACGTCGCGACTCGCGACACAGACGCGTGACGCGTCTCTTGGCGTGGGTTCGACTCCAGTTAACGCATACGGAGGTATACCCTGCGTATATACGGTATATACGCCATCCCTGAACTGAAAGGGCCGACGAGACCGCGAGGGGAGAAGTAGGGGAGCTCGCGGGCTCGATTAGCCTCGGTTTGCGCGGAGGAGAATTATGAGCAAGCGACGTTTCCTACCGTGCGTCCGTTGTCGTTGTCGTCATTGTTATCACTGTCATCGTCATCGTGGTTATCGACCTGCGATCGCCGGCTGCTCCATCGCGATCCAAGACTTTTGACACGGGTGCATCAACCGCGCGAATCATCGTCGTCGTCGGAGACGACGCTAAACCGCGCAGCTGAACGATCGCGATCGTGATCGAGAGGACTATTTCCGAACCGGAGCAGAAAATGAACGGTTTTAGCACCGGTGAGGAGGATTCGCGGGGCGCGGCAGATCAGATCTGTTGCCTCGTCGACGAGAATGAACGATGCTCCCGTCCAGCCGGCAACGCATCTTACAGCAAGCGTATACAAAAGACGGTTACTCAGCGGCGGCTGAAACTCAACTTGGATCACATGGTGAGCACAACATGGCAAACGCGCACGTCCGCCAATTGCCGCGCCGATTCTCTCTCTCAGAAGTACTTGGAAGTGTCGAGAAAACGTGGACCTACAACAATGACTTTTCAGAAGTTTCATAAAAAGAGAAAATTACATAAAATATACGCATTCTATTAGGTATATTATTTTAGGAAATGTTATTAGGAGAATCCGCTGGCTTTTGATTAAAAGCCGCTGGCTAATTAAAAAAAAAATTTTTTAAAAACAGATTTTTAAAAGATTTCTTTTTTTTGTTGAAAATTACGGGTTTTTTATGAATGAAGAAATTTTATCGTGCTAAAGGATATTTTTTGGAAATTTTACTTATTTTTATTTCTTCCTGAAAACATTGTTTTTTTTATCATATTTATTTATTTTACTTAATAATGTAAAATATTAACAATCGGGTTAGCAATAAGTGTGGCAGGCACGTATATATTCACGTACTTTCTTTGTGTTCGTGAATTTTTATAAAAACAATCAGTGATAGTAAAACAAAACAAAACACTCAGCAGAAGAGATAGCCATAAATATATATAATAATATTAATATTATTGTGAAAATTTTGTACACTATCCTATAGGTTTCGTGGCTCGAATTGTAGGAAATAATAGATATGATTTCGTGAAATTGCTATCTTCTGTTAATTATATAATAATATACAATTTGCATTATTTGCATTCCAATTTATTTTTTTAAAGCTCATTTAAAAAATGTTCTTTCTTATCTTACTTGAAATTGTAAACAAAAAAGCTGAAAAATCTGAAAATTCTCAAGAGTATTTTTTCATTCAAGATTTTTCTGTAGATACTTGTAGCTTCAATTGATAATTAAGATAATTCAATTATTGACATTTATTTAATTATGTCTTTATTGTATTTAGTATCGATAGCGAAATATAACAGAGAGATAAATGAATAAGGGCCGATTGTTTCATCTTCAGATAAATTGTGTGATTATTTATCTAATGGATAGACAAAAGAGTAAAAGAGTAGGAGAGAGTAAGAAAGTAAGAGAGTGAGCTGAAGTTTATTGAAAGATAGAACAACCCAGTCTAAATAAATTATATTTGTAGCAATATAATTTATATAAGAGAACGTTAATGTCTTTCGAAACTAAATAAAAAATAATTTAAAAAATGGAGACTGTTAAAGGAGAAAACGAGCGTAGAAAACGATGCACGGATTGACAAAATTATATTCATAAAAAATATATTTTTAATAATTACCTTTATATTATTATTATATATACGTTTCTTTTTTTTAATTATTTTTTTAATATAATTTAATTTCATATCTTGTTTCTACAAAAAATAGCGTACTTGGCATGAAAGACGTCAGAGAATCAACACTAAACATTCCGAATTTCCAAGATCGAGGCATACTTTTGTAAAATAATTACTTTGACATAGGATTATATATACGATAAAATCACTTTATTCGAAAATTTTATCAGAAAATTTTTGTTTGCGGCGAATTGACATTTGATGAAATAAACTTCAGAACGACAAAACTTCCGCAAAATATCGATACGAACTTTGCATTTGTGTATGATAATTATAACTATTCTGTTATATTCTTTCTTTATGTATTATGTACAGGCACGACACATATACATCTGTGATTATCACAAGCAAGTGATCCAGTGCGCAAGAACCAAACAGCAGCAGCAGCGAAGGCGCAAGGATTCCGAAGAAGATTCGGGTGAAACTGACAACGACGTCCCAGAAGTTGACCTCTTCCAACTGCAAGTCGGCACTCTGAGGCGGTACAAAAGGCACTACAAGGTTTCTACCCGACCAGGTCTTAACAAGGCTCAGTTAGCGGATGTAAGTATAGTAAAATTATTTTCTATCTAGCACGTGCAATAAATATAACAAGTTAAATATGTGTATACTTATATATATATTTATGTATTCAAATTAATATATGTATATAGTATTTTAAATGTAAACATAGTCATAATTGTTATAAAAATTAAATTATTTGTAAAAAAGGATAGATAAAAATATGTATTTTAGGATGTTTTAAGATATGTAAAAATGAGTAGATAAAAATAAATCAAAGTCCGTCTTCACACCTCATTTTTAGCGATAAATACATCATGCATTTAGCATATGGTTTACATTACATATAAAATCTGAAAAATGTGCACACTTATCGATAAAAATAAAGGTAAATACGGACCAAATAGTTTTTCTTCCCAGATTTTTTCCAAATGACTGTTAAATAAATAATAATAAATAGGTTTATATTATTGTTCATTCATGTTACTTTCAAAGATAAGAAAACAAAATAAAACACAGTGAAAATATGATAGAAATATGATAATAACTAAATTTTTGAAAAAACGCAATATGTTTGTTCCTAGATATGTTCTTTATATCCGAATTAGTCCTCGATTCTCAAAAAATATCAGCATATGAAGTATTAGGAAATCTATATACGTATAATATATACTAGTATTTTTTTTTCGTAAATATTTATACGCGATATTTTTTGAGAATACGATCTCTAGTGTCGTATTTAAAATAAATATTTGTTTGAAGTTCGCGAAAATGCTGTTTAAATACACCGCTTATATACATGGATCATGGATCAACATGGATCAATTCAGGACAAAGAACAGGTCTATTAATTCAAGGGCAAGGGAAGGGTACTGAAAGAGAGAAGCTTCGCCTTATTACCGCCTACTCCGATAAATGTTTTGTCTACATCTAAATCTAATTCTTGGCTCTACGAATTCGTTTCACATTCGAATTCAACAAATGCCATTCGAATTTTGAGTATAAATGAAAGATTCAGTCTTTTCAGCTGAATTTCTTACATGGGGGAGGGGAGAGGGGTCATCTTTTCCCTCTTTCATAGGAGAAAAAATTATTATTATTGGAGAGAAAAAAGAAAGAACATGAAGATGCAAGAAATTCAGCCATAAAGAATAGGCCTAAAATGAAGAATTCCTATATTGTTTTTTCTATTATATTTTCACTATATGATGCTTTATTACTTAATAACTGATACTAACAATGAGTAAACAGTTGCTTCTTGACATTATTATAATAATTTAAAAAAATAATGTATCATAAAATTCTTATTGCAGACTCTCATGAAGCATTTCAAGACCATCCCCGTCGTGGAGAAGGAAGCTCTAAGTTTTTTCATATATACAGTTAAGACCAATGCAAATAAGTTAGACCAAAAGAACGGTTTAAGTAGCAGTGACACGACGTAACATTATGTGGCAAAATTTTTCGTATAATATTAGTGATAAGTGTGTAATATCAATTTTTACTTGTTAATATGTATATGTATTTTATAAGTCCATTTGAAAAAGATATATATATATATATAAAACAAAAAATAGATGTATATATAATATATAAAAATATAATATATAATATGCGTATGTATATATGTGCTATGCCGTGCAGTCTAACATATATATACATATGTCAGTATCAAAATTTTGTTGTTATTTTACTTGCATTTCATTGCACTTCTCGTACATGTAGAAGCTGACACGATGTAAAAATGTACAAAATGCGTGCTCGCGATTCCGTTTTAGAAATCGTGGGTGACGATATAATTTGAAAAAAAGATAATAGTGCGCAGTTTATTATTACGACCAGAAATAAACTTCTGTGAAATCAATGCATTTTTATCTATTTTACCTTTATTGAAAAAAAAAGAAAATACATAGAATATACGTTCCGTCGGGAGCTTGATATAATTCCCTGATATATTTATATATCTATACTTAAAATATGAATATGTGTAGCGTTGGATAAAGACATGTATAAAGATCTCGGTTTTTTTTGTTTTTTTCTTTTTTACTTTCTATTGTACCTTCAACATGCTTATTAGCAATTACTATTATCATTATTAACTCGCTTTTTCGATCGATTGAGCCTCTTGATAAGGATTTTCAATCTGTCCTCCTATTTTAGCTATGAAGATGAAATAATTTATGCAGATATAAATTTAACTCGTTAAAAACATTCAGTGGGTAAAGAAATATATGAACATAGATTAGTCTTGAAAGAAACATTAGCAAGTATTGCTTTTTATTCAATGACTAAACGAAAAATAATAGGTACTTAGTTAAATATTTGTCAAAATACAAATGTATCAAATAATTAAAAATAATGAGAAACAAAAATTGTCTGTGAACGAAATACTCGTACAGCGAGATAGATAAAAGCTTTTAAACATTTTATCTATTTATATTTTGATTTAATAGGTTTTTCTGAATTGTTTGAAGAGTTTGTTTCCTCAAATGATCCTTTTTTTTACAAAGATATCTTATTAAAAATTGTTCGTTTTCAGCTTCAAATTTAACAAATATAAAAAATTTTTAATTCTCTATCATCATTATTATGATAATTATTATGGTGCTGCAATAACTATGTTAAAAATACTAGGTATTGCTATATAACTATCCTTTAATTTTGTCCTAACAATGCGTTTAATATTCCTATGGTTTGTATTATGTACTTTTTTTTCTAAAGCAATAAGTATCGTCGACGTTCAATTTTTAAACAATCAATCAGTTTTGCAATACATACTTTTTCTTGCCCACTGCATCATTAAAATCATATTTCCGTTAAAATCAATTATTACGAGGTAGCGAGATTATCCTTAACAATCTTCTGCGATAAATTTGTCGCATGCTGCACATAGTTCCATCTTAATTATCCGAATTATCTTGCTTTTTCTTTATTGTTCCGGTTAATTAATTTCTTTCATTCGCACCATTTCTTATGTCTCGGCGAAGCGATCTACTGTAATTCTACAATGCAATATAGGTGCATGGTACATTATATTTTTTTTTATTATTCGCGAACATTTTCGCTATCATTGCTTAATATTAATGCATTGTAATAGCATAGCAATTACCATTACTCGAATTACTATTATTCTTCTATCCTTAAAACGCATATAATAAGAACCTGATTATTCGAACGCTCGATCGATCAAATGAATAGATTACATGAGTAGTATATAAGGAACGCTCAAATAATCATAAGCATGATGAAATAGATTTGGATAATAAAGATTCTATTGTGCTCATTACACATAGCTAATATATATATGCATATATAATATATATATTATATATAACATATATTGTATATAAGATATATATATATATATATCATATGATATATATATATATGATAGATATATATATATATATCATATGATGCAAATGTTAGTTATGTATATAATATAGCATTTCCATATGATATAGAAATTCATTACAAAATGGAATTCTTCTTTTTTCAAATTTGACTTTTTTAGCATTCTAAATATATAACCAAATTTCTGAGAGACAATTTCTTTCTTTTCCGGACAATATCAACAGTATACATAATATATACAACGATAATTCTAGGTTAGTAGTAAAACTCGCTTGTCTGTTGCAAGTTTGAACTCCGATTATCTGCAGTTCTTGAATTAGAATAAAATTGTCGTCCTTGTCCGTCCCATGGGTCCATATTATAATTTATACGGTTCCAACTTCCTCCGGGTCATAATTTTTAACTCTCTTGTTATATGCAATGATTTCCTACATTAAAAATCGTTTCATTAAATTTGTGAACAAGTTAATTGTGTACAAGATAATCAATTATCATACATTAATGCAAATCAACAGAATATATTAAAATCGAATGTCTTTAATATGTATTTCGATATAAACATACTCTTTCGTATCGAGCTCTGTCTTCCTCCGCAATGGCCATATATTTGGATTTTGTCTGTAAATCCGTACTCATCCACAATTTTCCTAATTCCTTTGCAATATCACCTACTCCCATCTCAGGGTGCAATTCTCTCATCTTGCCACGTAGTTCTTGGCAGAAGTAGAAAAATGCAGATCTATAACATATCGAATCACTATAAATATCATAAAAAAACTTCAACATTTGAATATTGTTTTATATCGATAAATTCTATCTGAATTTGCAAAATGGATTTATATCAACAAATTCTGTCTGGATTTCATTGATAAAATCATAATAGAACAAAAAAGTACAAGTTTATATTATTAACGCATCTTTGAAATATATTTCTGTCTAAATATTATGCATTTTCAATTTAACGTACAGTGCTCGTTTTGGTGCATCCTTGTCTCTGTATCTCTTTGTTCCTCTGCGTGTTGGTCTCTCTGGTTCCTCATGTCCAGAGTAGTGTCTATCATAATAATACATTTTCTTGTTGTTGCAATGTGCATTACCATCTTCAAGATGTACGACCTGTGAAATAGATTAGTATTAATCATTATTAAATACAGTATATTAATTAATATTAACTATCATTAATAAAAAGATACATCATGAAAAACTTTATAATAAATTTTTTATTTATATTGATTAAACAGATTTAATTCAAGTGACAATTCATCCCCCTTTCCTCTGATTGTTTAAATTGTATTTTCTATATGGTTTAAGTTTGGGTCATTATAAACTCAAGTATTTTTAAGGCATTGTATTAATTGTCTCACCTCGTTCTTCACCGGTATTGTGATATAATTTTTAGAGCCGCCATTAGTCCACTTTGTCTGATTAGTGGAAACATTGGACACATTGTTGGGTTTCATCACACCTTCTGCACCACACTCTGCGAATGAAAATACATGGATTATGTGTGTGATACAGCCAGGACGAATCTACATAATAATACTATTCCGACTACATACCTGGTACCATATTAGCCTGGCCGACAATCATAGTCTCTCTCATTCCAGAGTTCAAGGAATTGTCGCCAGTTTTTGTAAGATATACATTCTTTCTATTATCTGATGATTCCATGATTGTTTTGTTTTTGCAGAGTTCAAGGACTGTGACACAACTTATTATTCAACTGTTCACAATGATAACATGAAATTATTCTTTCCAAAATAATATTAAACCACAATTAATTCGAAGCAAAATTCATAGTAAAATCTGAAAAAAATAAAAAAAATAAAATAAAATCCAATTTTTTTCTCGTCCACTATTTTAAACTTCCTTTATATATTTAATTGTTACTCTACTATTTGTTATTATTATTATTGAGCGCTCAAACCAAACAGTCTGTTCGTTTCAATTGTTAATTATACAGCTATCGTGGTTCTAAATTTTTTGTGGGGGAAAATAATGACGATCAAGCCGAAGCTGAACTCTCAGCTGCGATCTCTTACGATCTCTCTCTTTTTCTCCGTCTGTCGGTTTATATCTCCGAGAGGACACTTATTTTAAACGACGAGTAAGTACGGTCAAGGAGAACAGATTGTTGGTAAATTCCGTCTTTTCCCTCAGGTACGCGACCGCGAGAATTTCCACGACTATGGATACGAGTCTCTCGTGGGACAGAGCTCTGAAGAAGCTTGATCGACTTCCACTTTTTTTAAAGCGTCATCATTTCAAAGCGCGCTATCAGTTTGCAACTCTATCCATTTCTTCCAACTTTTACCTTGCGGAGTCGATTGGTTTGTCTCCGCAGAGAGGCTCGCGTAGCCGAAGCGTCGAAGCACTCGGCGTCGTCCGGTCGTACGACAATCACTTATACCAAGCGTCGCAAACGCGGACACGCAACGCGAGCGGAAGCGGGAGGAAGCGGAGGCGGAGGTGGCGGCGGCGGCGGCGGCCAGCGGGTTCGCGATCGCGAAAGAAACGAGAAGATCGGTGGGAGGAGACGTGAGGGGGAGGGGGAGGGGCGAGGCGGCGGCTATTGGGCTCGATTTCACGGATAACGGAGGCTATCGCACCTCGGGACGGAGGAGCATTGTATCATATCCAGATATCACGGAGGTGATCGCGGCAATCGTGTTCGCGAAAGAGCGAGATGCAACGTCCGACGGGCAGAGACGGAGGGAACAAGAGCGAGAGAGCGAGAGAGAGAGAGAGAGAGAGAGAAAGAGAAGGAAAAAAAAGGAACAGCCGGGACTCGAACGAATCGGATATGGCAGTTGCCGTGGCGTGGCGTACTTATATTGTTACGGGATCGTGTACTATGTCCGCGCACGGAAACGCGTCGATTTTCCCCTTTCTTTTCTTTTTCTTTTTTTTCTCTTTTACCTAGAAGTGCGCTCATACGCGCGGCTGTCGCATTTTTTTCGCAATCACGATGACCTGCGACAGTGACTCCGCGAGGTGCCTGTTACCGCACCTTTAATCGTCCCGATAATCGTCAATCGCCCGTGTGAACTGTGAATAACCGACACGTTACGCACCTGCGTGTACTGAAAAACTGATATGTACTGATATTCCTGATATATCTACGCCTGCGACTATGCGATGTTGCGATCGCGATACAGCGGGGCCGAACCGGATTGGCTGACGATTTCCGGAAGAATCAGGATGGCCTCTCGCGCATCCTAGTGACGGTTGTAGTTACGCTGCTGAAATTCCTAAGAGTCAGGCTTTCCTATTGGATGTCAATTTGGACTATTCGGAACGAACCGACCTTGGAAGTAATTGAAGTTGCCGCTTTGCAGTTCCTGAAATTGACTTCTCGCCCGTCGGCTCTACATATTTTTACTTCAATTGTTTCGATTTTCTTTCTACTTATGTGTCTCCATTGCGTATGCGCGAGAAAAATAACACTATCGCAAACCGTCGCGAATGTACCGTTGGTCATTTGTACGGTGAAGAACGGCGCGAAAGTGAGCGACTTTGATTTCGAGCATCAGTAATAATTTTAAATAATATCTTATAGTTACTTATTTCTGTGAAAAAATAGTATTCGATTAATCAAGTTGAATATATACGCGACAAAAGTGAGTTTCAATTTTATTTAACATATCTAGTAGATATATTTCATTTTTTACGCGCCTCACGCTTAACGAATTATATTTGTCGAAAATGATGAAAGATTACTAAGTCACGTTTCATTGTGATTTACTTGAGAAAAAGAAAAAGATTAATTCTCAACTGAAACAATAAGTCATGATTATCAAAATAAAATCGTTAAAATCGTGACTGATCGACAAGTAATTTTTTAATTATAATCATTTTGACGCCATTTTGATATTATGATTACTTTTTGTTTTATTTGAGCAATTTTAAAAATTACGCAATTGACTTTTTCAGCACTTTAAAGTGATGGAAATGGACATGTTAATCTGCAACAAATGCTTCACTCCGCTTTATAGAGGCAAACGTCCGTACTACATTACACAGTGCGGTCATATCTCTTGCCAGACTTGTCTGCAGCAATGTAAATTTTAAGAAATATTTCACATTACCATATATAACTTTCCGCGATTTGTTTTCCATCCACCTTCGATTCACGACTTTACAGTCGAGAAGCAGTGTCCGCAATGTCAACGTGTCGGCACCATTTCATTAGCATTAGAAGAACCGTTGATACCGAAGTTGACACCATTCTTCCACACTTCTATTGCCGAGACTATGGAAATGTTGTTGAAGGTGGACTCGTTTCGCAACAATCAGTTTAAAATATTGATGCAGCGCTTCCAGGAACTTGTACATATAATCAGCGTCTCCTATTCTTATCACTTAGTTTCTTCGGAGTTTTAATTTCTTATTATTTCCATACAGCACACAGAAGCTTGCAGTAACATTGCTGCAATGTTTATAATATTATTGCAATATTACTGAAACGTTGAAATGTTGCTGGAATAATCTGTGCTATGTTTTACATTTCGTCTTTTACTATCCTTATGTTTCTGTTATTCCTTTCTTTCTATTTTTCTTGAAATTCCAACAGTCACTTTTTGCGTCAATCATTAGTTTAAAAATAACAAATGCTGCGCTTCCGATCTTGTATATAAAATCAGAACCTGCCTTTCCTATTTTCTTACTTTTGATTTTTCCTACTCTTAATTTTTTGTGATTTAATTTTATTACATTTCGTCTCTTAACGTATATATATCATTTTTTTTTAATTGTTGTTATCGACGATGGGTTCATCAAAGGATAAAAAATACGAGGTACTGAAAACTCGGTACTGGCTAGACCGTCGCAATTTGAGAGCGTTGACGGAAAAATACGTGATTTCGAAGAAGGCTAATGAGAAGCTCGAAAAGAAACTGCTACTCGTCCAGGTGGCCAATAAGGAAACTCCGCGATCCCGCGGAACAGAAATGCCGATGACAGACTCCGGTATTTTCTCGAATCAGTCGAACACAGGGTAAAGTGCGAAATTTTGAACAATACAAAAAAAAACGATTTTATATTTTTGAACGAGATCAAAGAAATAAAAACAAATCTCCTTGTGAGATTCGTTTTTGCTTTACATACAATTAATTATATTATATCATTCAATTTTGATAATTCGGAAATAAAATGTCTAAATGATATTATGATATCCTCTATTTTTATTACCTATATCCTTTATTTACAGATATTCTCTGGCATCATCAATAAATTTTATGAATTCCGCGGGCATAACACCACCTATTCGATCGCCCGAGAGAAAATTCTATAGAACTGCCGATGGTTTTCGCATACCCGTAAACCGTAAATTACCTGCGAAATCTCTTGCTTCTTCGAATATGTTATCTTAAACTGTAATTTTATAGAATAGATCCATTTTTTTCCTTTATTTCTCTTTCATAATTGTATTATTTCGAGTTCGCCGTTACTGTTTTATTTAATTTATCACTTTAATAAACAAATTAAAGGATGCGAACTTTCGATTTGATTAAAAAAAAGTAACAATTTTATATATAAAATATATGAGAAATATGTGAATTATAGGTCTGTTCTTTTTAGCTGAACTTTTGCATTAATTCATCTTTCATCCTTTTCTCTTTAGGAAGAAAGAAGAAGAAGAAAGATGAACTGGTGTAAAATTTCAGCCAAAAAGAAGGTCTTATATTTATTGTGAAAATCCGATAATACATATTTGTAACATGTTTATATAAGCGAAAAAACGCAATGCTTTAATTTAATTTAAGAGAAATGACAATCTTGTTAATTATATGAAAAAAAATGTGAATTATTTTATTCTGATGAAGATTGTTACATATTTGAAATATCGGTACAATTTAATATATTATTTCTTATTAAAAAAATTAATTGAGTTTTTCTTTTAATCTCACAAATTTGCAAATGAGGCATGCGATTGATATGAATGCAATACATACTTAGCATGTCGATGATTCGTAGATTTATTTCGACATGTTGCGTAATTTATCGTTCATTTATCATTATAATGTGTCATCCGTCGATATAGGATGCGTTCCGTGAGTGATGCATCATTTATCCTTGTTATTCCAAATAATAAAGAAGAATAAAACGACACATCATGCGCTTTATTCGTAACTCGCAACGCATCCCTATAGATATGATACGCGAATTTGAATTTAAAGCGACATTTGATCGGTAAAATAGGCTGCAATTCCTGCACGATAAAAACAATCGCGGGATTCGTAGATTATAGGGACGAAGTTGTTGCCTTGAGTCGGGCTTAGATTTGAATGACGACTATACGAGTGAGATTGATTGATTTATACGATTTATGTCTGTACTGTATGTACGATCCTGTAACGAGTATGTTTGGAAGATCGATTACGGATCCGTTTTAATAACGGACATCTTCGTCGCGAAATGATATGATTAGTGTAACAAAGTCAGCATGGCAGAGGCAAGTAATAATGACAGTGGTGTATCGAGTCTGGCCGACGACACGATAGGAAATATGTTTAGCGACGAGTTTCCAAGTGATTTACAAGAGGTAATTCAATAATATCAAGCAATCATTTAGGTTAGAGTGTTAAGTAACTGTTGAATTAACACTTTATGCCACATGTGGCACATTAAAATAATGAAATGTTTTGTTTACATTCTTTCCCCTTTTTTTCTATAAAATGACATCTGCTGATGTCTACAGATAGTGTCGGTTAAAACGGAAGACAGCATTTTGCAAGAAGTATCAGAACATATCAAATGCACTACAAAATCAAACAATCAGCATAGAATACAAGATGATAAGGAACCAAATGCCGAAGGGAATATTGAAGTTAATTGCAAAGAAAATCATAAGGCAGAGTTGCAAAAGCAGGTCGAGATTGGAGAAATTACTCCATTTGAAGCAGTATTTAAACAGATAGCTTTAGAGCAAAAAGAAAGGTATGATATAAAATATTTATTTTTTTTTACTTGTGCAATTTAAGTTAAATTTTGGATGTAATAATTGACAAACTTAGTGTTTAAATAATTCAAATTTTCACAATTGAATTTAATAATTATTTTACATTATTTTAGGAGTGCCAATAAAAGTTCTCAATTGTCTGATCTTGAGAAGTACTTCAAACAACAAGCTGCTCTTGCTGAACAAAAGAGAAAATTAAAGACTGTATCTAAGACACCTGACAAAGATACAGTACCGATCAAAAAAACGAAATTACTTGATACTGATACAAGAACAAATAAAAAATGTCAAAAATCTAAACATGAAAACAGCAAAGATAACACTGTGCAAAGTATTGACAAGACAGACTCCAATGAAGCAAATGAGATTATTGACAACAGTTCAGAAAGCGAATATATTCCCAGTGATAATGAAGTGGATTCCGGTAATATTAATATTCAATCTATTTAGATATATTCAAAAGAGATACGCTAAACAATCTTTTTCAGACATGGAGACTAAAGTTTCATCTAAAAAAAGAAAAACTTCAGTCAAATCCGGCTGCATCCGTACAAAAAGAAGTACATATCGTTTATAATTGATGAGTTATTTGATCCTTTTGCTGTTATTATCACTGTTTTATTATTAATTATTTTGATCTTGTTACTTTTTAAATTTATCCAGCTCGAGATGATGGAGATAATCAATTATTCAAGCAAAGAGTAGAAACAAATACTTATCCCAAAGATGAAGCAATGCACAAAATTGATACTCTCTTTAAAATGCCACAATGTATTTGGGAAAAATTATACAGGTAGATATGCTATTTTGTCGAGTTTTACAATTTTTTAATCTATAAACAAATATAATTTAAATATTAATAATAGTTCTTTTACAATGAAATATAAATATTTATATAACATTTAGAACAATTAAAGAAAAGATTTAAATTTAATATTTAGACCTTTCTATGAATTACTTTGGTATGAATTAATTTTTTGTGTTAGAATGAATTTAATATTTAGTGTCATATTTGAATTAATATGATTTTACACACATATATA
>NW_017305071.1:625186-636681 GCF_001594115.1 Trachymyrmex septentrionalis
TATATATATATATATATATATGTATATATATATCGTTTTATTTAGTTCGTTATATTTATATTATAAATGTATTTATGCACTTGGGAAAACAAATTCTGTTCATAATTAACAGATACAGAGGATTAGGCCCGACTATAATTGTGTGTCCTGCTACTTTAATGGAGCAATGGGTGAAGCATTTTCACGAATGGTGGCCTTTCTTCAGAGTCGTTGTGCTTCACCATTCTGGTGGCTACAATGGTAAGTAAATAATTTATATATGTTTCTCAAGATATCAGCCATAAATGATATTCTCAAAATTCGTAATATTCTCATTCAGGTGATCCAGAAAGTTTGATAGAATCTTTACAAACTGGCGGAATACTTATTACTTCTTACAACGGAGTCCTCAAACACAAAGATTTGCTTGTCTCTAGTCAATGGCATTATGTTATTCTGGATGAAGGCCATAAGATTCGTAACCCACAAGCAAAGGTAATTACTTGTTAAAAATTGGATGGAATTACTTTATTTACATTTGTATATTACTATATAAATTTCCTTATTTAATAAACTTCGTAATTGACATGATAAATGTCTATTATAAAATACTTCCAAATATTATTTCTCATATTAATTAAATTATATTACTTTATAGGTAAGCCGAGCGGTGAAGCGATTTTCCACTCCGCATCGATTGCTGCTGACTGGTAGTCCAATGCAGAATTCTCTGAAGGAACTGTGGTCCTTGTTTGATTTCATTCTACCTGGCAAATTGGGCACGCTACCTGTATTTCTTGAACATTGCGCGATGCCCATAACACGCGGTGGTTACGCAAATGCCACGCCGTTACAAGAAGCAACGGCTCTCCAAATAGCCACTATGCTGAAAAACACTATTACACCATACATGCTTCGAAGGACAAAGATTGATGTGAAGCATCACCTCACCCTACCGGAGAAAAACGAACAGGTTCACCTTGTTTTTTTACAAT
Source organism: Trachymyrmex septentrionalis (assembly GCF_001594115.1). Lineage (NCBI taxonomy): Eukaryota > Metazoa > Arthropoda > Insecta > Hymenoptera > Formicidae > Trachymyrmex > Trachymyrmex septentrionalis. Next base: position 626,161 of record NW_017305071.1, read on the forward strand.
AGATATGTCTCTGTTGCAGACAATTATTGTTTTTCTATTTTTAGCCTTTTTCACAGAAAACAAAGAAATATTGATTTTTTCCATTTTTATCGAATCAATCTATTTTTTTCTTCAGGTATTATTTTGCAGCTTAACAGATGAGCAAAAGAAATTATATAAAAAATATTTATGCTCCGATGATGTTTCTTTTGTTTTACACGAGAGAAATTATTGTAGTAGCGGAAGATACAGGGCGAGGTTTCTCATTGCTTTATCAACATTGAGAAAAATATGTAATCATCCGGATCTGTTTTTGTACACCAGAGAACAAGTAAGACATAACTAATATAATAACATTTTATTTATAAAATTATAAATCTTATTTTTTTTTTTTAAGGATTGTGATGAAGATATCGATTTGTCCAACGAACAAATAGAGAAGTTCGGATATTATAAACGTGCTGGAAAAATGATAGTGGTCCGATCTCTTCTGAAAATCTGGCAGAAACAAGGTCATAGAGTGCTACTGTTTACTCAGGGAAGACAGGTAAATATGATTCTTTTTTATAAAATATATGTTCAAAAAATTTTATGTTTAAATAAATTTATTATATTTGTCCAATTTTCAAAAATATTAATATTATCGAATACTTTAAAGAGATATTTATAAATAAATATTACTCAGTTTTGTGTTTTTCGAATTATTCAAATTACTTATTAGAATTATTAACATAATAATGTTAGACATGTTATTATATAATTGATCAGTCAAATAAACTATTTTCCGTATTTATTTTTCTTTGTACACAGATGATGCACATTTTGGAATCTCTTTTGCAACGTGAAAAGTATACTTATTTAAGAATGGATGGAACAACAGCAATGTCTCAACGGCAGCAAACGATTCAAAAATTTAACAATGTACATGTTAATTATTTAAACAATTTAATGGCAAGAGAATAACTTCCTTGAAAAATTAATTCTTTCTTTCCATAGGACTCGTCATATTTTGTCTTCTTGCTGACAACACGCGTAGGAGGCCTAGGAATAAACCTGATCGGTGCGAATCGAGTAGTTATTTATGATCCCGATTGGAATCCAGCTACAGATGCTCAAGCGAGAGAACGCGCGTGGAGAATAGGTCAGAATAAGCAAGTCACTGTCTATAGATTGATTACTGCTGGCACGATTGAGGAAAAGGTTGGTAACATTAAGATTATCAATTTTAATGGTAAAAAAGATATATGAATAATGATATGTTTGTAAGATTTTATAAAATGGTTTAGTAACATTTTTTAGTAATAGGAACTTGCTTCTTTCTTTTCAGATATACCACAGACAGATCTTCAAGTTACTACTTTCGAATAAGGTTCTTGATGAGCCACGCCAACGTCGACTATTTAAACCAACGGATCTGGTGGAGTTATTTAATCTAAATGAGCCAATAACCGGCGAATTTTCCGAATCGGATCGCTTGTTTAGAGAATCTAAATTGACACCCAGTGGCTTTTCTCTCAGTAAAATCGAGCAGATGAAAAAGTTAGCGTCGATTCTCAGTAAGAAAATAAGCGCTAATGTAAAATCGATGCGCGATGAAAATGAAAATAATAGCACTTATAAAGAAAAATATGATGAACAAAATGATAATTCAAGACGCATCGATACTCTTGCCACAAAAAATGATTTGCTTGTGAACCAAAACTTATCTTCCGATCAAAATAATACACAAAAATCTCCGAGCAAATGTAATGAAGATTTCGATATGAATTCTGATGCAAATATTGAAAGAAATAGTAATATAGAAAATGAAAATACATTTAAGGACAATTGTGAACAGAATGTAATTCCAGTGAGCTCTCTAGATAATAATTCAGTGAAAAAAAAGAATAAAATTGTTTTAAGTGACGATAAACTTACGCCATCGTCTACTCGTAAACGAAAAAAACACAAAAAAAAATCGAACAGTGCAAATATTTCTGCGATGTTTGAGGGAGAACGTGTTTCTTGCCTAATCGGTCGTCGTCTGGGACGTTCTATTGAAAGAGAAGAGTCAGTTTCAACCGCAGATGACGACTATGTGTTAAGGAAACTATTCGCCAAATCAAGTAAATCGATACATATTTCACATTTAACAACATATATATTTAATTTTTATATCTTTAACTTATACAGTATTTAATTCGATATATTTATATACATATTATTTATATAAATATTAATTACTTATTCATAAAAGAGTATAAATACAGTACCTATACATTTTTATTAATCTTTCTAATATTACGAAAAATATCTACATTCTCATGTAAAACTATTTCAGCTGTTAGTTCGGCCTTCCAACATGAAGCAGTATTATCAAATGCGCGTCATAATAGCGATAATGAAAACACAATGCAACGTTTTGCACGTGAATCTGCGCAAGAAAGCATGGATTTCATTCATCAATCAGGGAAACATTGTTGGAGACCAGCATAGGATAACCTATAGTTTGTGTTGACATTGTATGTTTATTTTTTTCTATAAATTTTTTATATTACACACACACACACGTGTACATGTATATATAAGTATATATATATATATATATAAAAGTACACCATTTCGTAACTCAAATGAAAAATGAGAGTTGTAAGAAAATCATTACTATACAATTCAAAAAATAAAATTTATAATCTTTTTTTTATTTTTCTTTAACTTACCTTGCATACACTTATCATAGTATAATAGTATAATAGAATACAACATTTCGATAGCAAAGAATTTTGTAAATAAATTATTTTTTACAACATTACAAATGCATCTCATATATATATAAACGCATGTGATAAAAGTATAAATTATGGATATAATTATTATAGAAATATAAGTTAATTTCACAGTATTTCGTATACACATTTCACAAAATAAATCCATTTGTTTATTTTTCTTTGCAGCATATAATTCAATTCACATAAATATGCCAAAAATGTATATACACTTTTATTAAGTAAAAAATTTAAATTTACAAAAATTTAATCGTATATGAATAATTTTTTTAGGTTGACATGACAAAAAGCATATATTCGGTTTATATAAAGAAAAGAAAAATGAATAGATAAGTATATTTGAAATAAAATTGTAATACAAAAGATTCATAATTTCTTAAACAAGACATTAATCAGTCCTGATATCCAAATTAAAATAATCAAGGAATGGAAGAGTTACTATTCGGAGAAATTACTTTTTCTGTAAAAATTTGTCACTGCCTAACTATTTTATAAGAGTAACGGTAAGGAAAGTAACAGCATTGCAAGTAACTAATTACTTCCATTCCCTGAATAATATATTTTATGATAATATAATTTTATCAATATCGCAAAAATCTCTCGAGATTAGGTCCAAACTTGCCTAATGGATCTTCCGGAAACATGATGTAATCCCCGACAAAGGTGGGTATCAGTAAACGATTCAGAATAGTATTGCGCCATTCCGGTTTCTCTCTATACAAATCTCTGTATTGATCCGAGGAAATCACTATCCCTCCACACGTTGTCGCATATTTCAAGATAAATCTGTGATAAGAGAAATAACGAGGAAGCGTCAAGATTTAAATTTTTATCACGGCTTATGTATGTTAAAAAAAAAATTATATACATATCCCTTGTATATCTTAAAAGTGACACAATTAAAAAAACGTGATTTTCGAATTACTATCACGAATAAATTAAATAAATATTACTCTATCAATTAAAGTGATAATAAAGTGAAAATAAATTAAAGTGATAATTTAATTTTATTACAAATCATCAAAAAATCACAACTCAAAATAAGTTTTAAAAAATATTAAAATCACAATTCAAAATGGTGGTTTTTTAATAATTGTGAAATGAAAATGATAAACAATGATATTTAATCATGTTAGGAATATATTCTTTTTGCTATTATTTGATTAGCTAATGATATTCTGTCAAGTTAAAAGCCAATTTTTCTCCTTTTCTGGGACATTTAATTGTTCGAGTTGTCACTTTTGAAGTAAGGAAACGACATATTTCTAATTAATTGAATACAATAAACAATGAAAGTAGAGTACAAAGTCTATTATAACTTACTGTATAATTTTGATGTAAACAAGAAAATTGAGATAAATTTTAATATGTTTTATATAAAATACGCGCCCAATTAGCTAAGTCTGCAGAGACAGGTTTTAAACAGAGTATGCTATCAATTTCTGATAGCAGAAAGGCAACATCGTCACATAAAAATTTCACACAGAATCTGTAATATCTGATGATGTGAGCAAACTGTTATCAGAAATATGAGTCTGCTGATATGCTATACTAGCAGATTAGCAATAGAGACCGAGCAGGATTTACAACTTCTGCTCAGTTTCTACTACCAGTCTGTCATCAGATGCCCATGCACTTAGATACTGCTTCATTTTGCCGCCAATCTACTATCTGATTATGTGAACAATTGTATATTTTAAAATGAGATGAAAACTACAAAAATGAACAAATTTACTAGATGTTGACTAATGAAATTGTAAGTATTTTAGTAAATTCGCTTAATTTAGTAATTTTCATCTCATTTCAAGATACACAATTGATCCTAAAGTTCTTTATAGAACAGAATCAAACTGCGTCCGCAATTGATGTCAGTCTACTGATATTTCTGATCAAATCTGCTGCATCTGCTAACATTTTGTTAACATTTTATTTAATACGGAGAAATTAATGATTACTTACACTTCTGTAAAGACGCGTTTATACATATATACAATAAGAGTATAATATTATATACTGCATCTAGTATTACATAATGTATGAAAAATATAAACATTTTACTATACAAGAAATAATTCCTACTATGTATTAAAGAATGTAACAAAATATATATTCTATTTTTTCTATTTACATAATAAAAATATAGTACCGATCGTCGTAAGATGTAATTTGTCTACCACCAATTTTGCGGCTAGGTGTAAAAATTACTGTTCCTTCTTTGTATAATTGCTCAAGAAACGTATGTTCCTTTCTACGAACGTGTTGTGGTAAGAAAACTTTTACAACATGACCTCTCTCTTTAAAATAATTTACCACTATTTGGATACCTTTTTCTGAGAATTCTTTACCTTGTGTATGGCTAAAATATAAAGATTATCATATCCTCAAATAGAAATTCAAAATGACATACATAAAATTGTAATCTTTATACATTTTATAAGTGTACAAGGTGTTTCCAGGTTAAACCGCTAAACTTAAAATATGAATTTAGAATCAAAACAAACAAAAATGTTCCTCTGGATGTATGTTTGCAAACGCTTCTTTCAAGATATATTTACTTATGAAGTTATATACAGAACTGTAGGAATGAATAATTGAAATATCTTTTTGTTTTGAAGTTCAAAGGTCATTGATAGGCTTTTGTTTGTAAAAGCTCATAGTTCATGATTATTAGCTCGTTTAATGCTTTTGTAGAATAAACTTACAATCATGCCTCATATGTATTCTAATATATATATAATAATGAATATGCCGATATGACATATTTATATGGGTTTTGTGACGGAAATGTTAACGCTGCTCGCCGTGAATACGTCGCGTGATTTTCGAACAGAAGATTGCCGGATAAATCAGTATTCTCTTTAACATTTCAACGACTGAAGGAAACGACTGGGTTATTTAATATAGTTCCTCAGGAACTTTCCTGCTGATGGAGTTTTTGCAAAATGAAAGAAGAACAGCCATCATAGTACATTTCGATCAAAATCGATCAACAAGTACCCGAAGATCTAGTTCTATGTTAAGAATTTCATCTACAGTCAAATGGAAGACACTTTCAGCTGATGGACATCATCCATATTTTAAGTTTGGTAGTTTAACCCGAGAACACCCCTACATAATTAGCTAATTTTTGCATTTTATCAAAATTCATTAATAATATACATATCAGTAGTATATATGATTAGAAAAAAAGTATCATACTTCATCGCCACATTGCAACCATCAACAATTATCTCTCTTAATTTATAATTTGAATTTGTTCCGCTATTTTCATCTGTATTTTTCTGAGTTCCTTCTGCTTCTTTTCGCAATTTGTTATTGTAACGTATATTTAATTTTGTGGGACTTGGATTCCAGTTTTTATGGTGCCTTTTTCTTTGATTGTTATTTGAATATTTCAATGTACTTTGCTTAATGGGTTTGACAAACGATTTGGCTATAGTTTTATTGGAAGACAGATCTTGTTTTCTTTTTCTTTTCCATACATATTGGGATGTATCTGTATCTGTATCTGTATCTCTTAAAAATTTGAGATACTTCAAATTTGGTGTTGTATCTATCACAAACATCTCATTTGTCTCATCAGAATTTTGTCTCATATCTTCTTCATTTTTATTTGCATTTTTCTCTTTTTTATGCTTCTTTTTATTTTTCTTGTCTTTACTCATATTTAATGAATTCAGACATGACCATAATTCAACTACATCATCCTCTGTTTGTGACGGTGCTAAATGTCATGATATACAGATATTACTTTAAAACAGTATTTTAATATGAATTATTTATGTCAAATAGACAAGTAGATGATGCATTGTAATAGAATGATTTCATTATATCCTTGTTGTTTGTCAGTGTTAAACAAAGATAATATAATTCAATCACATTTCAGTGGCTTAGTTTATGTACATTTAAGTCTCTATCTATATGCCTTTGTTTAATTTGTAGGTTAAACAAGAATATTTATCACAGACCTGTCCAATTTGAGCTCTGGAGCCAAAACACAAAGCTATCAATGTAAAAAAATTCAATGTTAGTACAATTTTAGAACTATAAAGTATTGATAAGTGTCACTTAGATACATATCAACTTAGATACATATCACTTTATAGTCTTTGAAATCTTACATTGAATTTTTTTGCGTCGATGTGTTTTGGCTCCAGAGCCTAAATTGAACAGGCGTGATCCATCATATAGGTAGCCATCTAAGTATACAGCGTAAACTAGGCCAATGTGTTATACAAAAAGTGCTTTTCATTGATGATAAAGTGTCATTCTGTCCTTGTTACTTCCAACAAAGATAGAACAATGTTTGTGTCAGTAATTATAAATGAAATGCACCTTTTGTGTTTTTTTACTAGCGAAAAAACATTTAAATTCTTTTATCAGAATTTTATTAAAAAATAGAGTAAACCTTACCTATATTTTCTTCATTTAAACATTCCGGCATATCTGTCAAACAAAGTACAGATGAATCATTATCTAATGATGTTCTAGACGATTTATTCGTGTTTTTCTTTGTAGAAATTTTCAGTTTTTTATTTTGTTGAAAAGGCGAGGTCGGTATTGAGTTACATTCAATGACGCTGAGCGAGACGTCTTCATTTCTATCATCTCTTTCACTGTCGCTGTCATTGATGACAATTACACTATTTCGTGAAGGCATTCTTTTAGAAGAGTCCGCTGCGTTTTGTTTTTTCAACTTTCGCTTTCCACTAGATAACCTCCTATCCTTGTGTACCATCTTCTCGTCTATCAAGCTATTGAGATTCACCATACTGAATGATAAAAATCAAAAATAAGTCTTCAGCCATCTTTTGATATAAAAATTTAATTCGGTCAGAAATTACCTATTCCTAAAAGCATTCAATGGACTATTGTAAGAATATCTAAATTCTTGTCGACTTAAACTTCTTTTTCTTTTCATCCTCACAGCCAATTCCTATGTAGGACACGTGAATTATATACAATTATATGTTCAACAGTCGATTTTAAGAGGGAAACAGTATCCGCGAGACGATCGTTTGTTACTCCCGTACTTTTCTGAAATACAATCTCGAGATTTTCGATCACTTAATACACTCGTACGAATAAATTGCCATGGCGATTTTTATCGCAGCTGTTTTGAAACTTATCAATTGACTTGAACTTGAAACGAGGGCGCCTCGATCATAATGGCTTCTCTCTTTTCTGCTTTTATCCATAGATGGAAGATGCATCGGCGATCGATAAGGCAGGGTGCGCGAAGATGAGTTAGAGGGGGCGTTGCGGTCGCGACTCAATAAAATAGGGAGGCGCGCCGGACGGGCGGTGTTCGCGTAGCGATCGCTGGTGATATATGGTTGGCGTGTAAGATAAACGTCGTACGCGCGGCGTGATGAGTTTGATAGCGACAACGATCGACACCGAGTGACGCGCTTCCTCCTCCTCCTCCTCCTCTTCCTCTTCCTTTACTCCTCTCAGCGTACCCGGAGTAAAAAAATCCGGAGTAAAAAAAAACCACGAGAGCGACCATTCGACATGAGACGAGAGAGAGATGCGATCGAGGAGAGTCCCGTGACAAAATAAAGTCTCGCCAGGCATTTAGGTGTATTATTATGGCAGAATGGACGAACGTAAATTGCTACCGTTGCTGATACTCTTTCTGGCAGGTAAGAACCTTCGCCGATAATTAACGAAAGAGAGAAAGAGAACGAGTGTGTACGTGTGTGCGTGAGGAAGGAAGGAAGGAAGAGAGAGAGATACGCTTCCGTTCGAGGAAAATGCCGTGATCCACATCCAACGATCATGCGATCCGCGACCGGCTACAATACGTGCGCGGACGATCGTTACGATTCAGGGTCGTAGTTATGTAAAAAGGCTATCTCGCTGTTTTCCGTCGCTTTTGCACTACTTCCGTTGCTATCGCTGCCTGCGTCATTTGCAAGCGTGAGTAATGGCAGAGTGTGTGTGTGGTTTAAGAAACCACCTGCCGAGATCACGACGCAATTCTTTGTCGTCGTCGTGTCTTCTTTCTTCTTGCTAATTATTTTTGTAGATCCTTTTTAGAATGAGATGCTTCCTGGTTGAATTATTGCATCGCAACAATTAAAGATCCGTTCATTATATAGTTATTAATTATATAGTTAAATAAATGTATAGTTATATTTTATGTGAGGAGAATGAAGGAAATAAGACGCGATTAAATTTCAAGATCTGTAATCTGTATAATTCTTATTGTACAATTTTATGTGCCCAGCTGTAGCCACTACTTGTTGGGCTACATGTTTGTTTTTGACAGAGTATTTTTTCTATTAGGTGTAATGAATTTGTTTATCAATTTGCCTGCCTAGGTCACCTGATTGATAGTCTAATGAAACAGTTGTTAATGATTTATCATTAATAGTCATATAAGACAAATGTTGATGAATGATTTGTGAATTTGCAGGATGGCAGGAAGCATTGGCTGTGGTACCAATGCGATACATTGCTGTGGACGTGGGTAAAGATCTGAAACTGGCCTGTGCTGAGGAGAGTGATCTTTCACATTATGAGGAATCCAATGTGATGTGGATAAGAGAGGGACGGGAGGACAGACAGGTAGAACGGCTGAAAATTGAACCGAATGGTGTGCTGGAACTGTTAAATGTTAGCGTGGATGACGCCGGCAATTATTCATGCACTTTGGACGATACTGTGAAAGCTAAGATCAATGTGGAAGTCAAAAGTATGTAGCTCGGCTACTTTGATATTATATGAGACAATTTGTGATCACAGATAGCAGCATTTTTTAAATACAGTTAAATGTATCGAAAAAAACCAATTAGTTAATGAGTTTTAGAAAAATTTTTATTCACGTTTTAGATTTGATAGTAACTTTAGGAATCTTACTCAATCAAGTTTTAGCATAAGCATTGCTCTGTCTATTAAAATACAACCTTAGATTTTATTTATTGTATATTTCTTTTGTGTCTTTAGCACCTCCCCCAGCCCTGCACAATGTATGGGTCAAGCCATCCACAATATTGGCCAACATTCTCTGGGAAGTGACTGGTACCGGCGGATATCCTATCATAGACTTCACTGCCGAATATCGTTTGAAACCAGTCGCGGGTGAAGAACCGGAAGAATGGAAGCCCATTATTCCGACACACATTCCTCCAAATTCTGTAAATATCTTGATCTGGAAATTGTAATGAAAAATAGGGATGTTAAAAAAAAAACGCGACGAGATAACTTGATAACGTTATATAGTACTGCAATCATCGCAATAGCGTAACATTGTTGTATAACATTGTATCCGCTTTGATTTCAATTATTAGACTATAAAAAAACTTTTTTTTTTATAACGTTATTAAGTTATTCCATCCCTTATAAAAAAAAAAGATTAGTTGAATTAAGACTAACAATTGTTTTGTTACTTTAAAGAGACAGATAGATGTGTATCATTTGGTGCCAAACACTACATACTCGTTCCGAGTGTGGGCAACCAATCAGTTAGGAAAAGGAGAGATCGTGGAGGTCGAGGGTCACACGCATTACAGTGTAGAAGAATTGGGTATTTTGTTGCAATTATTACATAATTATTTTGCGATAAAAAAATTTTGTATATAGAGGTTATCACTGGAATAAAATAAGATTCGAGCCTGTATATAAAGCTGAATCTGTTGTCGTTATTTAAATTAAATTAAAGTAATTATTTATTAAACTTATATTTAAAAGTTACTTATTGAAAGTTATTTGAATATTGAGACATATAAGTTAAAGATGATATCAAATCCAAACTTTCATAAATTCGTAATTT
>NW_017305071.1:636781-648415 GCF_001594115.1 Trachymyrmex septentrionalis
TCTAAGCTAAAACTAACGTAATTTTATTGTGTGACATAACTAATTTTCAGAGCTCGCCCGACACCTCTTAGCTGGCGTAGAGAATTTCGATACACGCGTCTGGGTGGCAGCCGTAGGTATAGTGATGGGCACACTTATGATTCTTGGTTTAGGTACTTGTTACCTACTGTATCGCGAGTGCAAGGCACCCTGTAAGCATCCTATCTGATAACGTACCGTAAGAGCTTCCGCTTCTACTCTGTCTCTTTACTGCTGCTACTACTACTACTTTCCGCTGGTGATGATCATAACATTCATGGCCTCTCTAATAAGCACGATGCTCGAGAAAATCGTTCTCTCTCTCCATAGAAGCCTTCGTGCAAGTTATAGCTGAAAAACATACATCATATTCATTTAACAAACAACAGGACCTGTTAGCATCTTAGCCGGCTAGCTGACTTATCTATGACTTTAATCTTTGGCTTCTCTCTTACGCGACAGCCATATTTTTTAAAAAATTAATATTTTTATAATATCTCGTTTCTGTATATTCTAAGCACCTTGCAAACTTCTCATTAGATTCAACATTTACTGACAAATACGACATCATTTAACGGAGATCTCATTCCATCAATTATATAAATACGACACTTTTCAGATTGCCGCACCGAACACTAACAATGAGCACACAAGTAAAACAATATTTTTATCTTTTACGATATATAGCACATGGAATGAAATATCGAACTTTCAATAGAAATTTCCCTGCTGCAGATTTACTTGTCTAATTACTGAATCTTTTTCGATATACGAATATTTTCTCTTATTATTCTAATTAGATATTTATTATGCTGTACATACATAATGTTAACGAGCCTGCCGAAAATAATTTAGTGATGATGAATGAATAGTAAATATTACGATAGTCATAGAAAGCATTATGGCCTAGTTAAATAATATCGATAAGATCTTTGACATTATCGAGGTAGGTAGGTCAAAGGTAGCAGGTTCATTTGTCAGGCAAACAGTGTTTTGATTGGCATCGGAATCTGATAGTCTATTGTTGCATTAATGAAATTGTCAATAGTCAGAAATAATTCGAAAATACGGTAACCGACACAAAATTTCGAGGTGTAAATGGTTTACAATACCTGACAAAGAAAAACCGGTGAAGGGAGAGGGTAGAAGCTAATGAGACCCGTGGCCTAGACTAATGAAAATTAATCTCCGTTCCGAAATTGCAGCGCAGCTGGAGGAGCAGGAGGTGATTGAGCTCGTCCCCAACATCATTCTGAATCCGGGATTTTTCGACGAGCGCACCGAGCACGTACCACAAGATGAGAACTTCAATAATCAGACGACTACACGCCTCAACAACAACAGCGTCGTGCAACCTAGACGGCTTTAGCGTTTTTTGTTTAGCTTAGACTTGCTCCGCTCCGAAGTGAGTAAATTGGACGTAATTTTGTACGTCATCTCGAACGTAAGTAATTGAATTTAATCGGAAAGGCCTCGAGTTTGTTTACAAAGAAAAAATAAAAAACGATGATGGACGAAATTGATAGACTAAAAAACGCAAGACTATTAGCGATCATGGCGAAAGGAGAATACGTTTCGAGGAAATTTCGGAACACTTCAGCAGTCCATCAATAGCTTCAAGTGCCTCGCTAGTTTCCTCGACTTTTCTCTTGCAATCAGAGATCGAACGAAAAAATGGCTTCTATTCTAAAAGAGTTTTCGCAAAAACTCATATCTCTTTAATGCGATTTTAAGGATTCCAATATTATATTATTATAATATTTGTAAAAAATTGCTATTATTCTTGGAAAATTTACAAACAATTTCAAGGATAAAGCGTAAGTAGATTTTTATATGTGCAGTAATATAGAGAAAAGTGTAAAATAGATAGATTAAAGCTCATTTTTGAGAACCTGTGGGAGTTATATCTATCAAAATATAATGATATTAACGTTATGATTTTAAACTTGTAGAAACAAACGAGACTGTCGAAACAGAAGAAATTGAGAAAAAAAAGAAAATGAAGGTTCTCGATTTTAGATTCTCGTTCGATCTCTGATGTTACAACGCAACAATGAAGTGTTCAAAACCAGAATGTAAGACTCTATGTCAGATTTCTTCGCGAGAGGAGGTAATAGATTTTTTTAGAAATGTTTACTGCAGGACGTTCTTTGTCTTTCTCGCGTATAGTTTCTCAATGAGACATACACAATGATTGCTCAGTGACCGAGCTTAAAAGGAAGTAGAACTCCTGTGAGCCAAAAGAATTGTAGTAAGACTGTAACTTAAGAGTATAATTTAAAAGAACTCAAAGTGAATCACGTGATGATCGAACGATATTCAAAAAAGAGAAAGATGTTTTGCACTTGTTTATCTTTTTGAAAAAGTAACTCAATGTGCGCGAATGGCATGCGAGTATTAGGATTGTTTTAACATGCTCATTTATCATTTAAGCAATCGATCGTACATATATATTTATATATATACAGTATGACAAACTTACTGCCGTTTTTAAGGTGTGCACAAGTCGTTGAAAGATCTTTTCTAGGAATATCTGCGAAAATTGTTTTTTTTTTTTTTTTTTTTTAAATAAATAAATTAGTACGTTTAATACTTTTTTTTTATAATTAATATGATTAGATACTCTCACTCTTTGTTAGTATGCTGCTGCTCGTTATGTGTGCTCCGTGGAAAAATCTCGCGAATTCAAAAGGATTCGACAAGATATATAGACACAAGAACATTGTTTTAATTCTAACAGTATATAGTATATATGGACTATTATTTTTACATACGTTAGATTTTTGTCCGCAATATTTTTCACAATCTGCATACGACTGCTCGAGGGATACGCAATATTGCTTTGCCACACTTTTGCACCACCTTTAATACTACCACAACTATGTCTGTGCAGTCTACGACTCGCACGTCGTTTCGCAAAAATCAAATTTTCTCAAACAGCGACTAAGGAAAAAGAAACGGACGGATAACTCTGCAAAGCACAACTATCAATAGATGTAATAAACCGTACGAGAAGATAAGTGGCGTTCCACTTCAATAGCACTATTTTCCGACGATATTTCAATGTCGTTTTCTAGTTGAGAAAGAAGTCCTGTACCTTTCATTAACACCGTCGGAAAATCAGGAAGTAAAGAAATGGGTCGCCTGGTACAGCAGCCTATAACGCGCGAAGATTAACGTGCATTTTGCATCGCGTGCAATAATAAGATTTTAATAATTACTAGCACTTAATTATACATTTAAATAAGATGGAGATAAAACACATTACATATTTTGAATAACACTGTCGTACTAGACGTGAATGAATCTCTATTATAATTGAGCAACTGGACATACTGCAATGCTCTCGGGACACTTTCGTGCATGTGCACAAGATTTCAATGTTAACGTTCGATGCGATAGTTAACGGATGGACGTTTGATTCCTGCTAATGAGAAAGAGTGTTTGATGTAGGAGCAGCAATCGATTTCGATGAATTGTTCCTTTACATCTGTTATATTTTCTCCTGTTGCTATAATTAATCGCTGGTCGTTATTTACTAGAGAAAATACAACACTTTATCTCCTAAAGTATTTGTTAAACACATAATTTGTATATAATTTGTAAAATTATTCTAAATAATAATTTAAATATATTCCTCTTCTTTATATCTCTCGATGATCGAGAGACGTAATTATTTTATAAATTAAATTTATTAAATTTACTCAAAATATAATGGCACATATAAGTTTCAAGTCAACTATAAAGTGATATAATACTTTAATGCACGCAGGTTGTATAAAAATTGGTTGTGCGTTGTTACACTGAGGCTTTGGATTTGCTTCTTCTTTTAACACATTCTTTAATATACATATTTATGTATGTGTATAAAAGAATGGCGATATAAGAGTAAGTGGATCGACATTCAGCTTCGTACTATGCACTCTGTGTTGTGAATGGTATATAGATATATAAGAAAATAATACAATAATAATTATGATAATGATATGGAAATACGTGTATATGTATACATACACACACACACACATATATATATATATATATATATATAATATATTTATATAATCGAAACATCATGCTATTTTAGGTATAAGTAAAGACAATTTTTTATATACATTACGATTATGCTGAAACCTGATGGTAATATTTATCTATATGTCGAGATAGACGATGATTCTATACTATGACGTGATACTGCGTCTTGCTTTGCTAATCGACAAATCTCGCTCACGAAAGTTATTTGTATAGTGCATCCCTCTTTAATTTACCACAGAAGAGTCGTATTATTTTTGTCCAAAACGCTGTATATATAAGAACGATATAACGTTAAACCAAAAAGTATGATAATGTAAATTTTTTACATGATTATAAAATTTACTTTTTTCTGAACTATATATAATAATTATAATTTATGAATATAATTTTAGGATTATTATTTTTTATAATTATATAATTGATTCTTATTAATTTGTTACGACTAGCAAAGCGCATACAAAGCTATCCAATTTTTCGATTAATACGACTCTCCAGATTTCCATTAGAAATTTTAGACGTAACCATTTGCTTTTTATCAAATATAATATTAAATATACCCAATGCCTATAGCAAAAATTGCTAAAGAAAGCCGTTTTATCTCAGAGATAAAACGTTAATAATTCAACACAAATTATTCTTATAACTAATTACTAAGCTGATATAAAGATTGCGATAACAAACTTGAAAAAAAAAAATCATGCGTCATGGAATTTCTGCCATTGTACTGTGTGGAGGGAATAGCATATCTACGCGCATGTAAAACATATTTGTCTAATGAAGATTATTTTTTTTATATAGAAAACGCGTTCGCTGCAAATCTCATCACTATAATAAGCGAGAAACGTTAATGGCATTCTGACACGAATGAAGAATTGACATACACCAACCGCGCTTTATATATAGTTGCATAGCAAATATATTTTCTATTCCTTTCTACTGTTAGGATTGTATAAGAAAATCGCCGATAATAGATAAATGTGAACAAAAAAATGAATCATGATAGGAATCATGTAGAGGGAAATATTTCATGATGTGACGAGATTATATAATCGCGAATGTAAATGTATACCTACAGTAATAATGGCAGATATTTTATATTCATATCATAAACATCGTAATAATCTATGTGCTATTGTAGTAATCCCTATAGGCGCAATTTTCACAATATGTTTGTAATTTTTAAAGATAAGGCATCGAAAAAGGACAATCCTGAGAGAATAATTTCTCACAAATAACTTTTAGTTTTTATTTTATGTTGATTCTTTTTTTAGTAGTATCTTTTAATATTTTATATATCATTAAATTTATTCATTTTAGTATCACATAGACTCTGAAAACGTTTGTTTTCTAAAAAATTAAAAAAGTTTCTTTAATACTAAATGAAATAGTTTGAGATCTTTTTTTTTAGATCATTATTTCACGTTCTGTAATTTCTTTCGTCGATGCCTTATATATTTAATTTTGTTTCTTTTTATTCTCTTTAATTAAGTATATTGCATCAATTCATATATTCACCCTCTTTCGCGAATAGTTATTTCCGCTTCTCTAAAGTTTGTTTTCATCGGCTATTGTTACATCACTTATGTAATAGCACTGTCGCGTTAGTGCGTGCACAATCGTTATCCTATATTCTGCATAATTATTCCCGATATACCTCGATGATTAATGCACTCTTTGATGAAACGTATATATTAAGCGAAGCACAATGCCAATAGATTAGTATGTTTATGGTTGCTAGTGCCACCATGTATCGTCCCCAACATACATATTTGCCTGCCTAATTACATCCCAATGTGCGATGAACATATGTGTGTCGTTTCTACAGAAAAAAAAGAGAAAAAACGCTACGGCTTCTTCCATGATATGACAGAATCTACCGATAGTTTCATAGTAGATAATTAATGTCAGACACTGGATGTTTTCCTATGTAACTAGCAAACTTTTTTGTTTTTGTTTTTTTTTTTTCGTGAAACTTACCGCATATCGCTGGCACAGTAGCGTTCGTAAAAACATTGTGAAAACAGCAGTGAAGAAAGAAAAGGTGTATTACAACAGATAATATCACACAAATTATTTATGTCGTAAATTCGACTCGATTATCAATAATTTATTGTTAGTATATAATAAATTGTATTCGGGATCGGATTTTAGGGACACATTCCGAGATGTGAGAAAAAATTGTAGTCATAATTATGTGCAATAATAGTAATTAATAGTAATTAATTTTGAATAATTATAATTCTGTAAATATAAATTTTCTAAAATTATAATTCGATATATAATTTTAATTAGTTAGAGATGCAGCTTTTAAATTTTAATCTTAACTCCTTAGCCTTTGCTTTACATTTGTTTTATTCTATATTTCCTTTTTTCTAAAAAGAATTTAAATTTTTAGCTTTTTTGTGAAGATCTGTTGAATTTTTTTTAGATCTGTGATGTAGATACTGAAGGAAAATCCGATCCTGAAAGGTGTCATGGTGTACTCTTTTGTAGCATTTAGATGTGTGTCATAGAATTTTATTTTAGTACGGCGCTGTGAAATGAAGTAGGGGCCATAAATGACCAAAAAAGAATAGTTGAGCTTTAATAATATACTTCTGTTATCAATACTTATTGTTTTTGTTTGCTAGATCTTTTATCGTTTTTTTTTTTTGTAGATATATTCTGTTGCGTTTATGTATACTTATTGTTTTTCTTTCTTTTTAATTGATATTATAATTGTATTATATATTACTTAAAACTGTCAAACAGTCAACAGTAGTATAGGTGCATCTAGCGATAAGTTGTTATTGTTTGAATTAGCGCAAAAACATTCTCTATGTGATGTCAATAATTAGAAAATCGTGTGGGCTTTTCGATGTCCCAAAATAATTTTATAAAACTTAATGTTCGGAATTAAAAAGAAGATAGTATTAATTTCATAAAACATGACATTTACTTAGCGATAAAAAGAAGGTAGTATTAATTTTACTTCGTTAACTTTCTCTTTATTAACAGCAGGAGTAATGTTTTTGAGATTGTTTTGCCAATGATTTTCTTATATGTATACGTTTAATTAGAAAGCGATGGCAGTGAATACATTCCACTAAATACAAAGATACTGTGCAATCTTTGATTAAATGGAAATTTTGCGAAAACGTAACGATATATTCACTGGATTAGATATTGCTTTCCGAATAACATTTTGTAAGATGAAAGTAATGGTTGTGCTTGAGTGCAAATATCGTCACTGTTCTAGACTGTTACGGCAAATAACATCGTATATAATCGCGCACGGCTCGAGCAAGCCGAAGAGAGCATTACACTAGGCACATATCAGCGAGACGTAATGAAAATTATCATAATTAGCAGCGCTCTGCACTCCGTATCTTTATATCGATACTGTCTGCAATCACTAGAGTAATACGATACCTATATGTAATGTCCGAATGTCATCAAATTTCTTTTGTTAAAGCGAAATTAAACATTGAATTTCCTACGAAGCAAGTCTTCTTTTCTTCTAAACTAATGTTAAATTATATTAATTATATACACGCTAATACCTTGTACAATGTACTCATCGCTTCCACTGTATGTACATTCATACGATAACATCTTTTAGTGATAATTGTACCTATAGTTTTAATTCACGTCAGGTTGTCACAATGGTTGTCTCACTCTATACTATTCCTACACATAAAATATCAATTAAGAAAACTCTTCCAGATTTATTTACAGAATTTATTGCAAATATTATACAATAAATATAACTGTCATTGATAACAGCAAGTAGTCATTATTTTGCATGCCAAGGTGCGACTGGCTTTAAAACGCATTCGAGTTGATTTAAGGCATTATTCTAATTTCTCAGTTTTATTTGAAAAAAAAAAAAAAAAAGCACTGAATCTTTGATGCTAATCTTTTGCATTAATAATCCATCCAAATAAATTTTCCTCAAAGTTCACTAAGCCACAAGAAATAATATTTTCTCAATTCTGGAACAGAGTTTTTGCATTTCACTAGGTACCGTGAACTCCGCCGCTAGAATAGCGTTTGCCACGGCAATTGTCTCTTGAACCGATCGCGCCTTGATCCATATCCTGCCATTCATCCCAGCGGCAAGTTCGTACACCTGATTCCTTCCAAGTAGCCTGAATAATGGACACTCTGGATTGAGTAATTTCCTTACAAGGCTCAGCGAGCAGGTGAACATCATGCCATCTGAGCTGAGCATACCGAGTTCATTCTCCTTGCCATGGGAGTCCACGCATACTAATTCCGGCTCCATATCCTTGCTGGCGACAAGCAATTTGGCATACACCAAATCGCCAATTTGTATATCAGGTCGATTTTTCTTCGTGGCTCCCTCAAAGGCCAAATAAGATAATGTCGCCTGTTCGCTGCCTCCGATATCCACTTTATAAATGTCACCGCTTTTTTGCGTCACTATACCAATGACGTTCTCACCTCGACTAGGAATGTATCTGTGTAAAATAAAGAATAGTTCAAAATGGATAAACAAAAAAGGAGAATTAAATTAATTAAAGCTTGGTCCAAGCTTTATTTTTGCTGAAGATGCTGGATCGAAATACATACGTGTTTAATGTAAAATGGAAAAAGAAAATTCACACACACACACACACACACACACACACACACACACACATATTTTATGAATTCATATATATATTAATCCTCCGAAACTAATAGTCCACCTGTTGTACCCACTAAATTCTAAATTTCTTTATTAAAAATATTCAATTTTCTTTATGTTACAGCAAGTTTTGAATATTCTTATTAAAATGTACTTAATATTTATTCTTTTTTATACAAGTTACATTGTTTTGGTTCTTCAAAATTAATTAGTGTTTTTTAATTAATATAAATTGAATGAATCCTATAGACTCAGCATCAATATAACTGTGTTACAAAGTGCTTTCCAGCAAGAGATAAGTGTTTTTCATAACACAAATCGGCACAAGTTCTACCTTGCTCAATGTCAAGACTTAAGTGTCAAGAAAGATAGAATGATATTTGTGTTGATTTATATTTTTATTGTGTTGATTATCACTAAATGACAAGCAGACGACATAGACTGCTGTCCTTTTAGGAAACACAGTCGACATAAACATCATTTTATTCCTCTAAAAATGATATTCTGTACCGTTTCTGATAGCTGTCCACATAGTAGACGGCCGGCTCGCGTTTTCTCAGAACACCCGCTTTGCAGATGAGAACGGCATCGTCCTCACGACGCACTCCAGGGCCCAGGATCACGATCTCCTTCTCGTTTTTGTTTTCCTTCTTTAATGACGTGATATTCGTTAAACTGTCGCCCGGCATCACCACGTCGCCCACGTCAACTTCCATCCCGACAGAAAAGAAAAGTTTTTCTCGGCTTTTTATTTCATTCGCGCGATTTCCTTAAAACTCTGTCGCGACTGTCGGTTAAACGTCAACCTAACCTCAAAACTCGCGACCACGTGCGTGACGCGGACTTGTCACCATCGTGACAGAAACGTATCACACAGTATAAAAATTTCAATTGAGTTTCATTGACACTGAAACCAACCTTCTTTCTTTTTGTATTACTGTCAAGAATGAAATAATAAAATTCTCAAAATCTCCTCAAATCTATTCTTTACAACTGTTTTGTTTACACTTTACAGGCATTTACAGCTGATTACAGCTGAACTTTCCGCATTTTTTTCGTCCTCCCTCTTTTTCTTAGATATTCAAGCAGGGAGCACAGACTCTTGCATAACGTATAAAACATGAGGCATAAGAAAATCAACCAATCAGAGTCCTTTATTTCATGGAAAGGAAGGAAATAAAGGATTTTGATTGGTTCATTTTCTTATGCATTATATGTTATGCGTTATGCAAGAGTCCGTGCTCTCCTCGTCTTGTAACTGCGTAATTATATCATCTTGGATGCGAAAAGTGCAATATGGTGCAGCTACACTTCCTCTGACTTTCGGAAGAAATTGTATTTATTTATATGTAAACTCTTTTCTCGTGGCTTCTTTTCTGTCGGCGAAATGGATACAGGAAGAGATTCAAATGTTGTTACAGAACGAAAAGATATCACAAGTAGGCACTCGTTACGACGTAATCAAGAAACGGACAATCCTTGTTATAAGGTATCTAAATAATTTATTGTTTTATAATTATCGAACATTATCGCATAAACACATTTTCGGTATTCCTTTTTACAGCGATACAAGTGTATGCTTATGTATCGAGAAAAGCCGAAGAAAAAGCGTAGCTAAGAAAATGTAAATAAAAGAAAATACCGCTAGAAAATATGGCTAGAAAACCAGAGCATGGCTGTTTTGTTAACCACGTTGCGTTTTTCTCAACTTCTAGGAGC
The DNA here is from genome assembly GCF_001594115.1 of Trachymyrmex septentrionalis. NCBI lineage: Eukaryota > Metazoa > Arthropoda > Insecta > Hymenoptera > Formicidae > Trachymyrmex > Trachymyrmex septentrionalis. Next base: position 647,187 of record NW_017305071.1, read on the forward strand.
ATCTCATGTCCTTAAAATGCCTCAATTCCGATAAACCTCGGGAGACTTGCCAGCGATATTTCGACAATTACAAGAATTGTAAAGATTTTTGGGTAATTTTCCTCCTGCGATCCATAAAGATATAAATTCATGGACGTTTTTTAGCAAAAGACAATCGATACAGTGCATCATTTTATTCTTATTGTTTGCCAATGTTAAATAAAGATGCAAGGATTCGCTGTGGATGATTTTCGTTTACAAGTGAATAGTGATATACAAGTTGATACAAACATCATTTCTATCTTTCTTGGCATTCAATAAGTAACCAGAGGTAGAATACTTGTGGCGTTAAATGAAAGACACCTTATCATTTGTATCTTGCTAGAAAATGCTCCATATCCACAAAATTACACCTTCAATAAGATTATTTTCCTTACAGGCTTCTGTGCAACATGAGCGCAAATTGAAAGGTATCAAACCGCACCTGCCACTTCCAGAGGATCGCGCCAAAATAAAGACCGATTTCCTAAACTCAAGATAGTGATAGATACAGCACACGGCTTCATTTGTAAAAATATTGTTTATTCCGTAATTCTTCGGTGTCTTGCAATATTACATTGTAATATATTACGTATGTATATAGTCCAACAAAGTTTATATATAAGCTTGACATATATTAAATCCACATTGAAAAGAACTGACATTTTCACTATTACCATCTAAATTTCTTCTTTCGATACATATTAATTTTATTTTACATACACTTGGAAAACATTACTTTGTGATGTATCTACAATTGCGATCAAAACTGTGAGACAAACAGAAAAGAGAGAAACTAGCTAGCTGCTACATTCCATTGTAGCAGAATTTTACATTGCAATTTATGAAAATCATACAAGATAATCATATAATAATTTGTACACATATTTTATATAACGCAAATGTACACTCGATATATAAACAATAACACACTCGATCCTTTCTTACTTAACATTATCTTTTACTAAATGCATCTTAAAGTACTACACACGATGTTTAAAAAAAAAATATATATATATACATATATATATGTATATATATATATATTTTTTTTTTTAAACATCGTGTGTAGTACTTTAAGATGCATTTAGTAAAAGATAATGTTAAGTAAGAAAGGATCGAGTGTGTTATTGTTTATATATCGAGTGTACATTTGCGTTATATAAAATATGTGTACAAATTATTATATGATTATCTTGTATGATTTTCAT
>NW_017305071.1:648515-663276 GCF_001594115.1 Trachymyrmex septentrionalis
GAAAAAGAAAAAAACGGCTACATACAATATTATTAGTTATTGATTAATAACGTCCGAGGGACGATACATGTCGAAAACGAAGAGGTGCATTTTTAGTTCACTGCTCAATGAACTCGGCAGCATTCAAAGAAAAAGTATTTGTACACACATTATATGTAAGCCCAGTAGAATATCATGATGGAGAGAACGTTCATGGACGAACCGCTGCTCTTGAGAGATAAAGCGGTGATAAGGATAAGTATATCACAGTAAATAGTTAAACATATTTCGAACAATTTTGTTATTATATAGAAATAAATAGGCAATATCTAGCAGACACTATTCTTTTTTTTTTTTTAGATATGTAGAATAAAATGGCGCTATTAAATCTCTGCGAGCAGCATTACTATCGTATTTCGCGTTAATGGCGCACATTCTCATAAAGAACGTGATTTAATAATTTCTCTTTCTTAGCTATTTGAAAGGTGTTTTGTCTTAAATGTTAATGCCTCGTGATTAGTCCTAAGAAAAGTTCGTGTATGTGTGTGTCAGATCTCTTCTCCCTGTTTGCTTTTCCGTCAGTTTTTATCGACCTTTTCTTCGTTCTTAGCATGCATCGTCGGCAAGTAGTCATTCGGAATGATCTTTTATGGAGAAAGTCTGAATACGGAAATGCCGGCACATTTGACGTACCTGTAATTACAAAACCGATCATGTTGACATAACAGAAAGAATGTCATATAAATTATAAAAATATAAGTAATAATTATCATTAATTGCAGATTTCTTTCTAAATATATATAATTGAAAATACATTAATATTATATAATCATAATCGTAACAGGTCAGTAAACTTACCACACAAGTGCCATAATGAATATGTGCCACCAAGGCCACTACAGAAACTAAATACATAATTTCCAAATCTATACTTGGCAAGATAAATGAAAAAACAGCGGCCACTGCGATTGGCAATAGTAACCACGGTAGTATCTCACATCTAGTATTACTCATTTGTGATACGATCAATCGACACTGCAACATTATTCACATGAATGCAATGAATCAAAAAAATTACTAAATTAAGTATATCTATGCATTTCTTACGCATATATTGGAAAAAATAGTGCCGATGGCAAAGTATATTATTCTCGGATCTTTTTCTAGAATGTTGTTTGGAGAGTGCATTATCCAGAATGTGGAAATTATAAAAAACAAAACTAAAGGCACTAAAGGCCTTATAGCCTCTGGAAACGTCCGCATTTTTCCGGTTTTATCTCTATATGATCTGCAAGATAATTTAAAAGAGAATTATGTTAATAAAAAGCTTTTTATTCAAACTTTGTTTTAAATCAAATGAACTTTTTAAAAAGAATTATAACAGAGAAATAAATAATTGAATATAAAATACTTTATCAATATTTATTAATTATCATTAACAGAAAAAAAAATTTCAGATTCATTTCGTTTTTATCCAACAAATATTTTAGTAACAATAATTTTTAAAAATGTATTATTTATTACAACGATAAAATGACACTCACTTGTATATATTCCAAATAACAACTGGTAAGTTGGACACAAGCGCACTAACATAAAATAACATTTCAAACATCATTCCCGCCGATATACCACCTGGCAATTCAAATTTCCAGGCTTCGTGTCCACCTATGCTGGTAAGTGTAAATACAATAACAGTTGCCTATAAAATCAATAAAAGATTGGTAAGTTGGCAGAGATTGATGAAATAATGAAAGTCAATTAGTAATATGAAAAAAATATTATTTTACATTAAAAATCATATTTCTGAGCAAACTTACCAGCATGGAAGCATCGTATCCCCAGGGAAGAAACAGTACACCTGTGTTATACTTCTCCCAATGACTTAGATAGAAATTAATGAATACATTCCACAGTATAAAATACATTCGTAGCGGCGAGACGCTGTGATCTGTTCTGCCGAAGACTGAGTACATACATACTGTGATCAACATGGCAGTCCAACTATCTAAACCGTGATCAAATAGTTCTCCTAAGGGACCGGACGTTTGTGTGCGTCTTGCCTGTTTACCATCTATCCCATCTGCAATATAACGGTTATAAACAAAATTAAGTTATTGTTCAAAAAACTATACCACAATAACATTTATATACATATTTCTTTTCGATAAAATTATGTTTATTATTTTCTCTCATCCATTGCTTAATATTTAAATTTATTATTCTGTTTAAATGTAAGTTCGTGTGTTTATTCAAATGTAAAAGATAAAGTCTGTAATTAAGATATAAACATCTGTATTTAAAAAACTATTGCTCAAAATAAAAATTTATAAATAACTTTTTTACTTATTTTTCCAAGAACTGTCTTACTATATTATTTTGAATCGCTAGTTTTGAGATAGTTTGTGTGTGCGTGTGCGTACGTGTGTGTGTGTGTGTGTGTGCGTGCGCGCGCGCGCGCGCGCGCGCGTGTGTGTGCATATACATGTATATTCAATGTATCAAAATAAAACGTCTAGAAACACGAGCAAAATGACATTGGATAATTAACATTAGTTTATTTAACAAATATATGTATATAATTATTCAGTTATCAAAACATACGCGATATTCAACTTATAATTGATATATGTATATATATTTTCACATCCTTAATTCCTACATGTTAATATTAAAATTATATATCAGGCACCAAATGCACGTACCAAGCGTATATGCCATAAAAATGTTAAAAGCAGCCATGGCAAAGACCCATCGTGATATTGGAGGGTATTCCGGCTTGTCGTCACTGGACGCATAGAAGTAGTAGTCATAAATCGCAAATAGCATAAAGTTTAGCACGGTAAAAAGGAATCCAGAGAAAGTTAGTACATTTGGAGCAACCCACTTTGGACAATACTAAAACACAAGATGGAATGATTATTTTATAATAAAAATACTATATAAAGAAACCATTTTGTTCTACTGCAGCTCTACAAAATACATGGATTAAAAAGAAGAAATCTTAACAACTGTTCCATCACTGAAGCAGAGATTATACCTGTACTACTTTGTTCCAAAAGGGATGCATAACATACACGCTCAGGGGACTTGTGTCCAAGGAGCTATACTGAAATCATAACATATTCAAAATAAACAATACAGCTAAACATTGAGAGCATAAAATATTATTTCAATTGTTTCAATAAAATTTTATGTGTATTATATAGCTTTTTTTAATATAAAAAAAAATAAAATAATTTTATAAATATTATTATATACACATTATATATACACATGTTGCAATTGCATGTATATTGTAAAACGTAACGTATTCATTATATACTCATAATTTCTTCAAATCAATAATCTGTACGTATAAAAAGTACATTCAAAATCAGACGCTCACCTTGTAACTCTCAAATCCTGTGAGATGCTCATCCGTCAGGTACTCCACCTCGAACTTTAGCTTACGATACATCTTGGAATCTCAGGAATCTTGACGAACTACCTTACGGATCCAACGTCGCGCTCTGGGAATCGTTAACCACGCGTTTACGCGATGGGAGAGGCGCCGGGCGGTGGGCGCCAATAACGCGCGAGATCTCCGGTGAACTCCGGCCTTTCACGAGGATGCCTTTTTCCTTATTTGTACCGTACGCAAAATCGTCTATCGCGCCGGCTCATCGTGACATCGTTCGTACCTACGATATTTTCACAATGACGAAACAAAACTCCAGCCCTTTGGCAACCTCCCCACAATTGCCGATTTCCACTCGAGAGAGACGAGGCGCAGATCTATCGCGCGTCTGGCCGTCGTCGCACGACGAGTCACCTCACCCTCACCACTCCTCACGAATACTCACGATTCACGATTTACAATTATGCATGTATTACGTATGCACGCGTATCGAGTGATCCCGACATGCCGTCGATCATTGTCACCTCACAGACCACACCACCGCACACGACGAATGCGCGACGTGCATCCCCACGTTAGAAGAGAGGAACGCGCGCGCGGCGCCGGCTGATCGTTCATTTGTTCCGTTCTCGATCGCCCACGCGCTTGCTGTTACAGCAGTCGAGACATGGAAAAGAGACGTGCTTTAACGATCGAACTTGATTATACAGAGTCGTACATTTACGTGTGTAAAATAGAATGATCTACGATCGGTATTCGCAGTCAGATTATAACTTTATTGGGCTTTCTACAATAAGCCCCTACATTAAGTCAGAAGTTAAAAAATTGACTAATCACAGTCGGTGAATTTTTAGCTTCCGTCTTCTAATTTATGACTAATGGCACTTATTTGTAGAAGGCCCATATAAAGACCGTTTCAAATACAGTAGACTTAAGATGATCATAAGCCAATCACGAAATCGTTCAAGAACAATTCTTCTTCAAGTAAATACGTTTCTAACTGCCCTTCAAATTTAAAGCTTTTCCACAATTGCAAAAAGTATAAACGGTGATTTAATTCAAACCGATCGACTTTATCGCCAAGAACGATAAAAAAATTGGAAAATACAATTTTATTATCGGCTTCTGACAGTTGACTCTGTTAACAATATTTTCTTTGTATATAAATTTTATATACAATCATATTTACTTTGAACGTATAAAATACTCTTGATTTTTTTGGAGTAGGGATTACATGAACAAACTGTTGAATCCTTCAGAATCAGGCTTACATATCTAATAAGATAGTTGGAAAATTTTTACATACATTTGCATACAATATTGATGAGTAAGACAAGTATTACGTGAGACGCAAATCGTACGTGTTAATTATGGCCTTGATTCGATAAAACACACGATTTTAGGATTTCCTTAGACATTACTCGAGACAATTTTAGAAAAAGAACTATTTCTTACAAGGTACAGTAGTAGTGTTTTCTGTAATAATTACAGAAATACTAACAGTGGCCAGCCAATCACGAAGCGTATACGTGAGTAGTCCAGTTATACGAGCGGTGAACGATCTGGAGTTTCTTTAGTCCTGGTTTCATAAAGGCCGAAACAAGCTGAGAGCGGGTGTAGATTTTGACAAGTTGACATCTTCTCGGTGTTCTCGACTGGCACTTTGACGTATGTCTGTATGACATGACGTAAGCCGGCACCGGCGAGACATATTCTAAACACGCTGTGTATTTTATCGATTAACCGTTCTGAAAGATGACACTGTGCTAATTTTGCTGATTGACACGTACTAAGGAGCAACGACGCAAAGACCGGTATTTACAGGCATGGGCGATGCTCTCGCTGCTGTCATTACTTGAGAAACGTCAGAAGATCATTGTATGTATTTGTACATATATACATGCTGTGCGTTTTGATATAAAAAAATCATATTAATTCTGATCGTATTGGCAGCTTAGTCGCTCTAGAAACTTCACCATGGCCTCTGCCACAGAACAGCAGCAGCAGCAGCAACAGCAGCAGCAGCAACAGCAACAAACAACGCTGGAGTTTTATCAGGCGATGGCCGACTTTAAAAACATGTTTCCACAGATGGATGATGATGTGATAGAGGTAAGAGAACTGTCGACATGCCAAGTCCATTCTACTGATTTAGATTAAATTCAATTTTGATTAACATTTTTTTTTATCCTTTTCTAATTAGATGAAGATTAATTAGAATAAGACTAAGAATATGGCTGCGTTTGGTTTATATATTTATACACTGTATAAGCTTTGTTCTATCTTTATCATTGTTACATAAGAAAAATAGAATAAAGTTTACGTCTAAAACAAAAGCAGCCTAAACCAAGAAAATGAATCTATATTGATATAAATACATAATCTAGCTACCGTCATGTTGTTTTATTCTAGGAATATGTCTATATTTTATTATATATTTGCAGGCTGTACTGAGATCCAATCAGGGAGCTGTGGACACCACAATCGACCAATTGCTCACCATGAGTACTGACAACGAGAACGAGAAAATCAGGAGTGAGCTGGAGCAGAAGGAAGAGCTTCCAAACCAAGTGACCGCGAAGTCACCTAGGAAAGACTCAAGCAAAGCAGTGTTAAGAAGCAGCGTTCAAAAATGGCAGCCTCCACTCTTGGGACCATTGCCGGACACCTTTCTAAGGCTCCCTCAGCAAATATCTGATGATGGCATCGATTTGGCGTATTCGCAAGAGAATACTATGCTAGAGGACGAGAGGATCGCTATGTTTTTGCAGAACGAGGAGTTCATGGCGGAGCTTCGTTGGAATGAAGATTTCCTGTCTACATTGGAACATGGTAAAGAATTGAGGAGACCGCAAGAAAATGCAGCTCAAGAGAGAAAATGGAACGTTTTCTTTCTCTTGTAGACTCAAAGCTGGAGAAGTGCAGCAGCCAGACCGGTCACGACGATGAGGATCTGTTCAAAGAAAGACTGAAAAATATGGGCAAACGTAAGCAATGAATTGGAAAATTATCATTTAAGTTAAAAGCTCTCTCTCTCTCTCTCTCTCTCTCTCTCTCTCTCTCTATATATATATATATATATATATATATATATATATATATATGTGTACTGTTATTTTTCTAATGATGAAAACCTTTGCAGTATCTCGACGTAAATTCGCGCAACTTACGAAAGTGTTCACTCGCAGTAAGAAACGCGGCGGCAGACAATTGTTACCACCGACAGCTTCTTGCGACGATCTTCTGGATCCGGAAGAATCATCCAAACCTCAATCCTAAAGAGAGATCTATATCTACACGATCCTGCTGGAATATTTGTTCTTGTTTCTCGTCATCGTGAGACGGCAAATTCAACGACGTTTGCAGCTTAATTTAGATGTCATATGTCACGGAAAGAAGCATATCTATGTCATGACTTGCGATAGACGAGATAACTATGTCAGGGTCGTGTAAGATATAAATTAATTAGCGATTCAGATTTATAGCTCACTTGATGGTTGACAATTAGCTGTAGAGATAATGGAATTACAAGGTTTTAAAGGTGCGTCAGTGAAAACAAAGACTTACCGAATAGAGTGAATATCAAGTAAAACGCTTGAAACGATAAAAAAAATTATCAAAAAGCCGTATCTCGGTAATTATGCAGATATACGTAGGAATTAATTAATCTTAAAGCATTAATCAATCTTAGTGCATTAATTAATCTTAATGTATTTTCTAGTAAGACGCAGATCTGTTTCTGATAAATTCAGTGTGATATTTTACGATGTTGTGACGTAAAGTTTATTTTAATAGATTTTATATTTTGTTGTTGTACGTTGCTTGCGATTATCCGTATTACTATGTATTACTGCGTATTATTGCGTATAATCGTTTGAAGACTGACACAAGAAAGTTTTGCAGAAATCTATCGAGCGATAATTTCGATAGAATTTTTTATCTGATATTGGAAAAATACTTAATTCAAATTAATAACAGTCGTCATTGTTTTACTTAAGCGTAATGAGTAAAACAAATAAAATTTTTATTGTACGCAAAATACGCAATGCGTTTTGCTTTCTAGCGTGTACGGCTACGAAAGTAATTGATGTTGTATATATATATGTTCATGTGCATCGTACGCCGATAGTGCGTCAATGTTAATTAGCCACAATAGTTTATTGAAAATTTAAAAAAAGCGCAACATCGATCCGAATTGGAAAGAAAATGTGATTCTTTTGAAAATCCAATTTTCGAGAAGATGGAGATCTGATCTGGTGAGATAAACAATTGTTTCGTCAAGATAGAGATAAAAAATGGATGAAGGTTTATGTTATTCTCATAAAATTTTGCATTATTCTAAATAATTTGCCAAATTCAAAATTTAAGACACTACACAAATATTAGATGTCTTCATTCATTTATCTTTTCGATTCTACTTGCGATGCAAGTAGTAATTGCACCTCTTTTAGACGTAAAACCTAGTCATTCAGTCTAGCCATTATTTATTGAACAAAAGCTCTGTTATTGTAACGATATCGTGTGAATGTAGAAAATATTTATAAAAGTGATTGTAGACAGTCTAAGTAATTTACAACATGTGCTATGATGACAAACACGTATGAGAATAAATTGGAAGAGTTGGAATGAGTATTATATTTATTCAAAATTTCATTTGCATTCAAAAATTAGGGAAGAAGTGGAAAGCACATTTATCTAAATCATCGTAATTTGTGTTAACCACTTCTCTCCTAGTAATCATGAAATCGACTTGGATAACTGGCCCAAGAGCACAATATCGAAATATCAAAATGAGTAGATTGTCTTGTGTTACGTATCAGGTTGCTTGAAAAACACTCTAGCACCAGAGAGACTATAGTACAATAATTGGAACTCGGCGTTTCTTTCATTGAGACGTTGGAGAGTGAGCGCCCTGGTTTGTTGAAGCTTCTCATCGCCGTGGTCATCCTTGCGCTCGGCTGCAAGCTTTTCCTGGGCGATGTGCTGTTCAACCGTTTTGAACCAATGAAGGCCGTCTAGTTCAACGCTCTGATCAAGCAAAGCATTGATGTAGGCAATACCCATGGCGAAGCCATCGTCAGTGAAAGCTGCGCCGGTCTGATTCTTCTTAAACATCTTCTCTTTATTGGATACGGAATTGTCGACGAAACTGAGCGTTAGTGGCGGCACGATGGCGTAGAACTGCTGCAGATGGTAGGACTTGGTATCGCGGAATGCCGATGCAAACACGTCGACTAGCAACTTAAAGTATTGAATACCCTCGGTGAAGTTACGCACCAGATCAGCGATGTCGTTCTCCAGCCGTCTGGCTGCAGCTTGTGTTGTAGCGCTATAATTTAGTCCACGACAGAGTGATTCGAATGGTACTGTTTTCTCGATATCTGGCAGGAAAGATATTGCGTTAGAGCTGGCGTAAAGGCCGCCGGAGCGAATCAGCCGCACATAGCCGAGTGCGTTGCCGATTTGCGTGATCAGCTGACGAAACTGATCCAGGTAACTCAGCCCGTCGGCAGTCATCCCTAGTTTTCGGATACCCTTTTGGAATTTCTCCGCTCGTTCGTATGTGTACGGAGCGGCGCCTGCTTCTCGTTGTGCTCGGACGAATCTAATATCGCGCATCAACCGTGACTTGATGTGTTCGTCGAAGAGGAACTGCGAGAAGGTATGCAGCTTTACACGCAGAAACTGGTAAACGAAATTTACCGTGGTGCTCATGATACCGGTGCCATGGGTGCGAATTGAATTGGCGATATGCCGGATGCCAATGGTATTTAGATGCTTGTTGCCGCTGCTGTGTTCCACGAACGTTTGCGTGTTCAGATTGTATAGGTATCTACAATGAAACAATACGAATATACTGATAAATGTCTAAATACTAGTTATAACATAAATTCTTATACTGTCACATTTAACAATTCTAGTTACCTGGAAACGAACACATGGATGTTACGCATTATCTCTAGAGCGTCCAGACCCTGTTCGAGAGTCTGCGTCGGCAGATGGTCCTGCACCGTGTCCAGGCCCATCTTATAACTGGCTAACGCATGCATCGTCCGGTAGGTTCTCCAATCGTGTAGGGCTACTGTCGTCAAATTGTAAAACATATCGTCCAGATAATGCTCGACAAATCTCTTTGTACAAACCATGTTTTCGGCCAAAGGCAACGGCGGGACTCGCACCATCCTGCTACCGTCTTTCGCGCCAATATTAAAAGGATTCGTGGAATCTAGTTTAAGATGAGCATGCACGTGCAGTCGTAGGCTAGTCTCGATCTCATGGCAGGCCGGTTTTAATACACTCTTCACTAGGCTCTCCCGAAGTTCCGCAATACGTTTTACCTTCAGCTCAGCGAATTCCTGTTCGCTTATGGCGCTATTGAAGGCGGCGAACAGATGTGTAATATGGTAAACGCCGGTATTGCTGTCGACGACCGAGGAGAGATAAGCGGGGAGCATGTTCTGATGATGCAGCAGCAGCGAATAGTCGCCATGTTCATCGACTAGCTCGTATAACTCGGCCACGGCATCATAACTATCCAGCAGAAACCGTAGTTTGACTATTTCTTCTTCGCGGAAAGTATCGGTCAGCTGAGTGGCGCACGCTAACGCGCAACGCACTATCAGCCGTCTATCTGCGCTCGCTGGACCACTTATCAGCCGCATACTCAGCCCTATCAGCGATAGCGCATCTAAGCGTTCCCTGCTGTAACTCTTGTCCCTCTGAACAAGAGCTTTTCGCGCTGTTTCCAGCATAACTAGCACGTAGTAAGCTAGGTATTGCAGCACTTGCGCCTGCGATTGCACTACGACCGGCCCGAGTGCGTAAAATGTCGTCTGCAGGGACTTTTGCAACTCCACGAGTCTGCAAATTAGTTTAACTGTGCCACGACTCATCGGCTTCGACAGCAAAGCGTGCAGATTCGTCACAAATGCAACAATCTCACGCATCTGAGACAGCAAAGCTAACAAATCCGTCAGTAGCGTACGCTTTTGTCCAATGTCTGATACCTGGAGATTGGTCCTTGTAAGGATACTCTGCATCTCCACGCACCAGATCGTCCCTCGTTGTATCAGATTGTTCACCGTGACAGACAATCTTTGCGTTCTTGCTTGCAGAATCTTTTCGCCAATTTGTAAGTTTATGGCATTGCCAGTTTCCTTTGGCACGACGTTGCTGAGGAACTTACTCGGCACCCACATCACATTCCCCACCAACGTGACTGCGTAGAATTTCTTGTTGGTCTCCAGCACCCTCTTGATCAGCTTCTTGTCACAAGCGCCAAACAGCTTTATCACCACGGCGACGCCGACGTTGGCTCTTATCCAGTTCTTATTCAATGCGGCACAGTCGTTGGATTTGCTCTCCACATCTGTAATCATATTTTTCAGATAACTGATGATCTGCTCGCTCATGACCGCGCCTTTATTTACATCCATCACATGTTCAATCGCCTTCAGAAACATATTCTTTCGTAGCAATTTCTCCTGCAGATCTTTGAGCAGATGGTCAAACGTTTCCAATTTTGTCTTGGTGACATGAAATTGCAATGGATTATGCATCATAGAGCGCACATGTATCCTGTACTTCTTCCACTGATCCAATATTGTTGGTTGAGCGTCGACGATCTCGTCGAGAGTTACAAGGATAACAAATAGATCTATGAAGCCTTCCAGTAGAACGGGTAAATAGATTTCATGGACGGCGCCGGATAGACTTGCCAATTGTTGGGTAGTCAAGTGTACGACAGCTGACATTCGATTGGTAAAAACGGATAGATCTAGAAGATCTGACAATAATTTGGTCACACCAATAAGATCGTCATCCATGCACCTTTCTCCATGAGCGAAGAGCTTTGCATAAAAATCAGCAGCTTCCACTTTCAGTAATCTGATTTCTCTGCACGTTCCTGCTATCGCTGCCAGCAGCTTGGATAGAACTTTGTTTTCCATTTCCACCAAGGACAGAATACCAATATCTTCTGTCGATTTGTAGACTAGACGTAGAGGACCTTCTATAATATATTCTAACGTTGAATCACCCTTCCAGGATTTCTCCACCAGATTCTCAAAGAATTCTCCGTATTTTCGTAGATGCATAGCACCTGCGGCTTTATAGATGCCTTCATCTTTTTTGGAGTTCCACGTCGGTGCCTCGATCATTTTTATTTATTAAAGTTGTAACTCCGGCAATTTATGATGATTGTTAGAGGAACTCTAATTATAGAATTTTTATGATTAATACATGTGCATTATAAAATTATAAAATATGATAATCATATTAAAATTCTTGTTTCTTTCAATAAAATTTCTTTGATATAATAACTTACCTTGTTTATATTATATGTTTGTATTTTTTTATATACAATTATGATACGAATTTTTTATATTATTATTTTATGCATAAATAACTATACTCCATATTACTTTGTCTCTATACAGTATTCAATCCATTATTGTTATTCCATCAAACTCATCAAACTTCAGCTGACGCATCTTACTGACATTGCCAAGATAGCTAATCTAATGTCATCAGACGGAAGTATACATGTCCTACTATTAGCAACAGATGGCAATATTCTTGAGAAATGAGGAAATATCGACAGTCGATATTTTCTCTTACTCAGTCGATTAAATTGCATCTTAAAAGTGAAGTTAAAATCTTTTCTGTCATTAATTTATAAATTTTTGTTTACTTATCTCGAGCAAGGATTACGAAGTAATGAATAAAATCTAATCTTTCTCCGCATTGATATCTTTTTATTATATCAGTACAAGACGTTATTTTATTTTTAAACAAAAATTGAGATAGAAATTATATGATGCCGATTTTGTTAGCGACATCGAGCGCATCATAATCGCGCGTTAGGCGCACGTATGCCTTCTTTCTGCCGTCCGGCCTCATCAAAGTATTCACCTTTGCTACATCGACATCATAAAGCTTCTTAATCGATGCCTTGATGTGATATTTGTTGGCGTGGTCGTGTACGATAAAGACTAAGGTGTTGTTGTCCTCAATCTTCTTCATCGCCGCTTCCGTCGTCAATGGGAATTTTATGATGTTAAATGCATCCATACTGAAATACAAATCACAAAGATGCAATAATTTTCTCAAAAGAAATTCATATATACATATTTATTTAAAAAGTTTCGAGTGAATCTCATTAAAACCCTACCGATTTCTGTTCGGCACAGATTTGCGCGGGTATTTGGGATTTCTAGGTGGCCTGAAAGTCTTGGGCCTGTGGAAGTGAACGGACGTCCTAATCTTCCGCACCCTGGAGCCATGAACTCCCTTCAAGATCTGTAAAGTAATAAATGTAACAGTTAAATTCATAATATTTGATACATTCTTGTATATAGTAGACTCGATAATTGTTCAGTACTATGTTAAAGTTATTTTCACGGAAATTCAAAGAGATTCCCACATTTAAATTCATCATTGAAAAAGACAATATGTCTCTCAAGGAGAACAAGTCCGAATTGACTAAATCATGACAAAAAGACAATATAAATTTGAGCAATAATTCAATATGTCGTCAAATTAACATTATTTTAACTTTCTTGTTCACCTTGGATTAAAATATTAGCAAGATAAATGTTTCTATTTCAAGTACCTTCTTCTGAGCCTTGAGAGCCTTCTGAACTGGAGTCGCTGGCTTTCCACCCTTTGGGGTCTTCTTGGTAGCTTGTACATTCTTCTTGGGTTTGCTAATCAATGGCTTGCTGGCAAGCTTGAGCACAGGTTTAGCTGCAGGCTTGGCAGCTGGCTTAGTGGCAGCTGCTGGTTTGGCAGCTGCCGGCTTCTTTGTAGCCGCAGGCTTGGCCGCAGGCTTTGTCACCTTTGAAGTAGACGCTGCTGCTGTGGCTGGTTTCTTTTCAGCCTTCTTCTCTGTCTTCTTCTCTGCAGGCTTACCTGTAAAAGAAAGTGACATAGAACTGGATCAATATTCAAATAAATACATAAAAAAAAAACAAAGATCTAAAGTAAATCTATTCTTAAAAATAGTACTTTTAAAGTGAAATTCTCTATCTTCTAATTCTCCAGTGTACTTTTTTAATCTACACAATGTACTCTTTGCTTTCTGTTGATTGATTATGTACCTTGAAATGAAGTAAAAATTACAAAATTGAACAAAATCACTAGAGTATTTATAATTGCATTACAATCAACATCTAGTGAATTTGTTCACTTTTGTAATTTTCATATTGTTTCAAAATACATAATCGACTACCTGTTTCCTTTCTTTCCTCTCTTTGTGGTCGTTTTATTGACAATTGTGTTTATTGTCACATGTATTTTATCTCTCCTAAAGTTCGTCAATTTTCATCTTGAAAGATAGAAAACAAAGAAATAGGGCAAGTGGCAAAATGAGATAAAAAGCAAATTGTAGCACATTGTAGATTAGGCTTCATAGGTTATGGTACACGCGAATTTTATATCATAATTAGTATCGAACAAGCAATATGGCAGGTGAGATTCGCGGATACAGTGAACAAAAACCGGTAGATAAAATCACATGAAACGTTCTTCTGAGAATCGTCATCGTTATAAATAAGATGTAAGAAAACGTGTGCATGTTCGACCACATGGTTCTGGATCGCGTTCCTCGACACCGAACTACGCGACGTTGATAATTTATATTTGTATTGATCGATAATTTTGAAAAACGCCTTTTCAGTTTAAAAACATGCATTCAGAAGGAAAGACAAATGTCACGTATCACTTTTAAACCTACCTGCCTTTTCCGTGGGCTTCGGTTTCGGAGCCATCTTGCTAGAAAGAAATATCAATCCTCGTCCGTGGCGGAAATGTAAATTCTGACTACGTTAGTCGTTGATCGATGAAAAGGAAGAGGGCGACTCCGTTCAAATTACAGATCAATTAGTGAGTTTTTTATTCAACCGGATGGAATCATTTTGGCTGTGCAATATTATGTTAAAAATATTAGGAAACTAGGCAATATTAGCTAATATTAAACAAATTTTGATGATAACCTGTGAATTATACATCCTAAATCAATTGCAAAAAGTGAAATAATAAATAATTTGGCTTATAATGGCCACATTTTGCTGCAGTTTTAGGTCAATATTTTTAAACAAGTAAGTGGATTTGAATAAATTTTTATTTTTATGAATATTTATTATTGTTTTATTAATATATGTATAAAATTTCATTTAATTTTTAATATTATTTCCTCAACAAATTTGTAAATATTACAAAACGTCAAGACAAAAGTGAAAATATAACTTTTAAATCAATAAAAGAATTATGCTGAAATTTTACACGGACACTCCGACATAACGATAAATGAAAAGAATTTATGAAAATTTTACATTTTTGGTATTGATTTTTATTTACGATATTTTATCGTTGGATCATTAT
>NW_017305071.1:663376-665485 GCF_001594115.1 Trachymyrmex septentrionalis
TTTTGAAATAATTTATTGCAGACACATTTGTTTTCATAATTATGCCCGTATGAGCCTCCCTCATATGTCACAATGAAACACCTGCCACAGCAACCAATGTTTGCCGTTTAGTCATGCGGAATCAATTGCGTTTTGCTCCAAACCAGTGAACGTTGAACAGTGAGTCTTTGTTCATAGTCAGTCTCAAACAGCAGTGTGCAAAAACGCAATCAACAATATGCAATTGCAAAAATTACAGTGACACATGTGTGGAGA
Source organism: Trachymyrmex septentrionalis (assembly GCF_001594115.1). Classification (NCBI taxonomy): domain Eukaryota; kingdom Metazoa; phylum Arthropoda; class Insecta; order Hymenoptera; family Formicidae; genus Trachymyrmex; species Trachymyrmex septentrionalis. The sequence continues at coordinate 663,632 of NW_017305071.1, forward strand.
AAGAGAGCGCGTTCTTATTGTTTCATCAAGCGCTCCGATTCGAAGAGTACGATGTTGGAAACGCGCTCCGCGACTTACAAAATGATGAAAGAAGAAGCCAATGACGAAAGGCAGGTAGGAATTATTCGAATTAATTTTTGATGCTCAAAGGATTTAATATGTCTTTTTCTGGCCCATTTTTATCAATATAATTAAATTCAATCTCGCGACTTTTACTGTTCATCTTTTTCTAATACGTATAACTAGAAGAAGATAAAAAGTAAGTTAAACCAAGATCGAAGTTAATCTACATTGTCGTAATCTACTGCCTTTTTCAATTAACTTTAATCTTTGTTAATTTTTTTCTAAGGACTAGAAAAGACTGAAAAATAAATTAAATCGAGATTGAAGTTTATTTATGTTGATACTTTCTACAATTTTTAGAGTGAATCTTATTACTCTGAAGAGTAAAATCTTATTTTTAAAGATTTTGAAAATTGAGCCACTTTTTTTCAAGACTGATTCAAGATTTTTACTTAGAGTGAGATTCTTTAAAAAATTTAGTGAGTAAAAATGGATATAATGTAGATTAATTTTTTAATCTTGATTTAATTTACTTTTTTTTTAATCCTTAAAAGAAAAAATTAAATCAAATCAAAATTAAAGTCAACTTTATGAGTAAAAATAGATTGTGATCTTCGCTGACAGATAACCAATTGGCCACCACCATTTTCATCTGAGACCACACCATATAACGAGAATGATTTCGGCACTTTGATCAGACGGACTTGCGAGAATAAGAGCTTGACTCTCCGAATTTCTAAGGTGATCGTCGTAGGCGACGTCGCCGTCGGCAAGACATCGTTGGTGAACCGGTAATAATCGTCGGTGATTGGCAAACGATATCCATCGTTTAGTACAATTTTAGAAAAATTGATTATTCTTTGCGGAGTCAATTTAATGGCTTTTCCGCGATCTGAAAACTTGAACAATAAGACGAATGATCACTTTGCGCAGCTTCTGCCACAGGCTCTTCGACAACAATTACAAGGCCACTATCGGCGTGGATTTCGAGGTGGAGAGATTCGACATCCTTGGCGTGCCTTTCCATTTGCAAATGTAATAAATTTAAGCGTATTCAGAAAAATTTACACTTATAGAATGATTTTTATGAAATATATTAAAAAATTATCTAGATACAGGTTTAAAAATAATTGTATCGGACCATCAAAATAATTATGTAGAAAACTCATATAATGCTGCAAAAAATTTTGACATTCTAGCAATCAGTTTGAGCATTCTACGCAATTATTTTGATAATTATTTTAACGAACTTATTTTCAAATTAGCACCTAGATAAATTTTTAGATATCTTAGCTTGAATTTTAAGATATTTAAGCAAAATTGTTCTTTTCGTTCAAGCGCAAATAGTATGTAATATAGTAATTTGAGATGCCACCTGCAGATGGGATACCGCGGGTCAGGAAAGGTTCAAGTGCATAGCGGCGTCTTATTATCGCGGTGCTAATGGTAAAAAATTTCTCTTTCTGTGCACAATTTCATCCAGCTGTCTTACAATTCTTACGCATGTTATTTCATTTTAGTAATCATGATCGTTTTCGACTTGGGAAACTTGATGTCACTGACGCATTGCCAGCAATGGTTGAACGAGGCAAGTCGCAGCAACGTTGGTTCTCATCATATTTTTCTAGTCGGCGCTAAAAAAGATCTATTAGTAAGTATTGATAATATCGTAGACTGGTATTCTTATATATTTAACACCGTCTTAAATAATGTCTTAAGTTGTTTATGTTGTGATCGATTAATATATAAGTTGGTCTCTAAGATTATAACTTAAGTCAGAGAATAATTTGA
>NW_017305071.1:665585-680188 GCF_001594115.1 Trachymyrmex septentrionalis
AATTAATATAACATATAAGTTGGTCTCTAAGATTATAACTTAAGTCAGAGAATAATTTGATCTTATAGGCCTTCTACACTAAGCCATTAGTCATAAATCAGAAGTTAACAAAATTGACGACTGTGATTGATCAATTTTTATCTTCTGACTTTCTAATTTATAACTAATAGCCTATTGTATGTTAAGATTGTTGTTGTAACTTTATGATATTATAACTTAAAAAATCTAAATGTAAAAATTGACTATGAATATACTGTCTTTTGTTAATCGCTTTTTCTTTTGGGAAACGACAGACTCATCCAGTGTACGAAATAATCGAAAAACGGGCGATTGAAGTGGCCAGGAGAATGCGAGCCGAATATTGGGCGATCTCGTCGAGAACGGGTAATGGGGTGTCCGAATTGTTTACGCGGGTCGCCGCGCTCTCCTTTCATGCAATGGTCTTGCGGGAAATGCAAAGTTTGAAACTCGAGCCGATCAACATCGGTTCGGCGACGATAAGTGAGTAGTAGAAATCTCGAATCTGTAACGCCGCATCGACATGGCAAAATACAAGTAGACACTTGTAGATGTAGTTTGATAAGCACAAAGTAAGGATAAATTATTCATTGTACTTTTTTCCAGCTTTGAAAAAACACTCGAAGACTGAGATGAAGCGACAGAGAATGCCAAAGTGCTCCAAATGTCCGACGTGACGATGGAATTTAATAAATATATTTAAGAGTTAAATTCGGGGAAAGTGCTATCGATCGAGTCTCATTATATAATTCTCCCCAGTAAACAAGCTGACACTATTAAGGACTAGTCAATTTATAGTTCTTGTATTTAAGATCGTCTTAAGTACAGTCTTAAAATTTTAAGCCAATCACGAATAGAACATTACTTAAGACGCTCTTGAGAGAACAGACTATAAATACTTGCTTAAGTTTTTTTTATTCCTATACTAGACTGCACTAAAACTCTGTTTCTTGCTTTCATCAGATATTAAATATATATCTATTTTATTTGTTTCAAAAAATGTTTAAAAAATGTATACTAGTTCAATTATAGAAAACGAATTTATTATTTGTTATTTTGTTTAAGAAGCATACCGTCAAAACTATTACGTCGCACACATTCTATCTTTATCATTTATTAGACGTGGAACAAAAGACTAATATTAAAATAATGTCATCTTGTTTTACATCTAGTGAATAATTAAGATAGAATGACAACAGCAATGGCACTATACTTCCCAAACACACAGTAAACAAAATATGATAAGAAATTAAAATTAGAGATAAAAACGGTAATTTAAATAGCTAATATACGCTCGCAAATAATTAATAACAATGACACGAGACGTGGGTTTTAATTCTTTTGCTTTTTACGAGATACTATTAAAGAATGACAACAGCATTGGCACTATACTTCCCAAACACACAGTAAACAAAATATGATAAGAAATTAAAATTATAAGATAAAAATGGTAATTTAAATAGCTAATATCTTTATGGGAGTTCGCGTCCTTGTGAATATTGAACTGATTAAGAGTTAAAAAAAATGATAATATTGTACTTATTTTATGATTTATTAGTTTAATAGACGTATTTATGAATTTAGAACTCAATAATACTCGATTTTTCTTTAAAATTGTAATTTCAGTGTTATCGTCAAAGTTTGATTATCAACAGAGATAATAACTGCAAAGAAAAAAATTGTAATTTTTCTACAATATATAGGATATTACAGCTTTACAAGTGTGCATATTTATTTATGGAACATTTATGTAATAAAAAAATCATGAATTTAATAATGTCAAATATTTATGTTAATAATAGCAAATTCATACAATATCAATTGTCGATAATGTCAACGTTCTTTAATTATCTCCGGGCCCTTTTTTATACCGTCGAAAATTTGCCCAAGGTTGACGGCCTTTAATAGTATCTTGTCGGTGCTTTTTACAAGAAAAAGATCGTTTGAATTTCGCGCGTCGACCGCGCGCTTCCGAGCATCGCCACTCGTGGCGTCGTTGTCGACTAATACGCGCTCATTTTTATCAACCATTCTGCAGCTTTTTCTCGGAAGAATGACAGCGAAAAAAGAACAACGGTGATATCGCCGACGGTCGCCGATCGTGACCGGATCACGCCGGATCGCTTACGCGACGTTCGTACGCGTCGTGGTCCTAAATCGTGAAAGTTAAATCCTCGAATTAGTGCACATTTACTAGAAACGACACAGCTGGACATAACTTCTGTCACGTGGTTGTCGCTATTGGTGACAGGAGTCAGCTTTCGTTTATCCAAACAACCGATCAGCCATTAGAAGGTAAATTTTGAACCGCATTCCGACAAGTGATAAAGTGGTGGGGATGACGACTCGTCGAAGAAGGAGCTTGAGGGTTCGACGGGGAGAAGCCACGAATCACGTGACATTAGAAGTTCGCAATCGCGTGATGATACGAATTTTGCGATCTTTGCAAAAAAAAATGCGGATGGAGATTCTCTTGAATATATTACACGCGTTCTGTATTTTAAATTTATAATTAAAATATAATTACGTAATTTGTTTCTGAGATTGATTTCCTAGAAATTAGATTATCAATTGCCAGTGCTGAATAAATATATATTTTATGTTATCGCTGCTACATATCAGTAGAGTCAGATGTATTAACGCACGATTCCGCTTACATTGAACGGTCGGATCTTCCTGTGGCACATAAGCAGCACCTTTTCCGTTTGTATATCGCGTGATTAAAACGTGTCACGTTCAAGACAAAGCTCGATTGAAAATATGTTAATTTTGATCTCAGTTTAACTTACTGTTTATTTTATATACTTTTCTAAGGCTCAATTTTACAACTCACGGTTAACTATTAATCGAGGTTCAAATTATTTCTTTTCTCTTCCAATTCTAGAATTGAAAAGAGATAATAAATAAGAGATATTAAACTTCGATTAAGTGTTAACCTGAGCTGTGAAATTGGACCTAATTTTAAGAATCAGAAAAAGGTGAACGTAATAGATGCATTTACTACACCGCTCACTGTGCGCTCAGTAAACGGCCATAGTATTGAATGCACCCATTAATTTTAATGCTGATTCTACAATGAGTCTGTAATCGTAAATCTTATGGCGAATTCAATTGGAAGCATTAGTGCACACTGGTGCATATCAAAGCCGCTGTACATTGATTTGATTTAAATATAAAAGTGAAATGCAAATATTTCGAATTATAAAATACGTATTTTACCTAATAAAAAGTACAATCAAATGTATTGAGTATTTCACGATTTAATCGATTTCTACGTTTATTTACAAATATATTTTTATATTTTTTTTTTTACGACAACTTTAATGTGCACCAATGCGCACTGAATGCGTCCAATCGAATTCGCTATTAGTCTTAGACCCGTTTCACAACTCATGGTTAACTCTTAACCGAGGTTCAACTTGTTTCTCATTATTTTCCAATTCTGAAATTGGAAAAAGACAATAAATAAGTTGAACCTCGGTTATGAGTTAACCGAAGTCATATACATTGCGTCATTAAGTAGAATCACATCGCTCATCAGATTGTCAGATTTGATGTAAGCATTTTCTCGCGACTCGACGTATAAAGGTCTTGTGGTGTCGACAGTTAGAGATACAATGAACTTCGGTTGTACTTTATCTAATGTGGCATTTGAATAAAGAAGAATGAACTAAGTCGTCGGGAATCATCAACCTGGAATGTGCGTTACTTATGTAATTTCTGTTTATAGTTTATATTGATACCTGAATTGAAAGGTCGAAATGTTTATTTTATTCGTATTGTTGCATTCACACGAAAATAAAGAATTTTCTGTGCATCTGAACAGCTGATGTAGGCTCCGATGGGCTTTTTTACAATTCACTGATAGATTCTTTCGAGCCTCATTTTATATATTTGTTTAATTAATTTAATATATATTATTACTTTTAGAAACAAATAAACAGTAAATCAAACTGAGATTAAAGTTATAATCTTACATCGGTGTTACCAGGTCTAATATCCGTTCTTATCAATGTAATTTAATTTTAATTTTGATTTAACAGCTCTTTACTTTTCTTTAATTTTAAAAATTTGAAGAAAATAAAGAGCATGCAAATTTAAATTAAAATTCATCTATGATAGAAACGAATATAAGGCTCATACAGTTATTTCTTATCAAGACCTTAAGTATACTTTTAAGTATAATGTGTTGTTTACAATACACACGAAGTAAGAAGAGAAAAAAATTGACTATACAATTACAGTCGATTATTCTTCTGACATTCGACTGTAATAGATCACTTTCTTATTCTTCGTATATTGTATGTGACGTATTATATTGCAATATATCATCTAAATCAGTTAGAGAGTCATATTAGGTATTAGCATTTTAAGACAATAGGCGAGTTCAAGACGGCAAAGCGGCTAGGCATGCTTGCCGAGCGTATGTGCAATTGATTCTTATCTGTGAATCCAACCAGTCATGTTTAATTGCTTGGTGAGCACCTAGCCGCTTTGTCGAGTTTTTCGCTTATTATTTAAGACATGAAATAAGAATGGACTGTAAATCTAGTCTAGGAAGTGTCGGGTTGATGGATGAATTTATATCACAACATCAGACTTTTTAATTCTTTCGACCGTATACTGCGTCGAGCACGTGCGAAAATAAATGATTACTCAGAAGAACATATCAAAAGATTATGCTTCATGTAGGACTTGATTATTTCTTTGATTCGATTATTTTCGCGATTGATATAAACGCACACACAAGACAATGATTTAATATTTTTATTATTTTGCAAGCTGTCGTTATCAGATAATGTGCAATCTTTTTAAATGTATCTGGGTGTGTGTGTATGTATATATACAGAGTGAATGAAGATTTGTAATGCGGCCGATAAGGCCGGAATCAAACTATGCATTGAAGATTGAGATTAAAGATTAAAAATTGAAATTTCATCAATAAGGACAAAGGAGTTTTAGCTCTTTTTGTTCTGATTTATCAAAATTCAGTCTTTCAATCTTCAATTTCATTCTTCAATGCATAGTCTGATTCCGGCCTAAGAGGATTCCAGAGATTGTTTTTATCTTGTGACCTCATTTACGTGTGTGCGTGCGTCCGTGTACGTGCGAGTGAAACGTGCGCAATTAGCGTGGAGAGAAATTGACAATACAAGCGGAGACTTGCATCAGTTTCCAGAAACCTTATCCAAGCCCGCTTTCTCTGCTCGCTACGAAAATCGCAACGATGCAATTGCCTTACGAAATAAGAATTTTTTTTCCATCATTTTAATGTTAATAAAGTTAATGTTGCGGACACTTGTTTTCTCATACAGAAGTAATTGACTCGATTATCACTGTAAAAAAAAAAGGTATTTAATTTTAAGATATTAAAATGTTTTATCCTTATCTCCATTTTTTAAACACTTAAAGACATTTTAGTTTTCAACTTTTTCAATGAACAAAATATTATGTGTTTAGATTTAAAACACTGTGTGAGAGAAAAAGTTTAAAACTAAAATATCTTTAAGTGTTTAAAAAATGGAGACAAAAATAAAACATTTTAATATCTTAAAATAAACACTTTTTTTTTAATGTTTGGCTCTCATCTTCAGCAGTTAATCAAAGAATTAAGAAGTTAATTAAAGGAATTGAGCAAATTAGATAGTTTCGAAAAATATGGAGATACATTTGATATTCGTACAAGTTAATTGCTGATTATATCATTAACGTTAGATGTCAATGTACAGAGATATTCGAGGAATTTGAATTTTACGTAAAAATTCAGTTAGTTTTAGTTATCTATACTTATCGCTACGTTCTGATATTTTATTCTTTTGTTGACATAGGTCTATTTTTATCAATACAGACTACTTTTAATCTTTGTTTAATTTACTTTTCGTTTTTCTTCAGTTCTAAGAAATAGAAATAGATCTCGTATTTAGAAAAAAATACCAAATTACAACTAAAATTACAGCTAAAATACTAAAAAAATTACAATGTAATTGCGACATTTATAATCAGAAAAATCGTTTGCGAGTTTCTACATAACGATTTTTCGGGGAAACAAGAAAAAATAAAAATTTATTCTGTTATTTCTATTATAATTCGGTTGAGATACAAATAATTTTATTTTATTATAATTCAGTATAGATCCTTGTAGTTTTGTAAAACATACCTAAAAAAAGTCTCATGGCGAAATATTACTTCTACGAAGCAAAATATGATTGAACTCGATTATATCTGTACCGTGTGTGTAAGTAAGGAGCAGATAATTTTATTTATTGTGATATTATTAAAAGCAAAATTTCCGACTCATCCGACTCTGTAGATGTCTTCATAAAAAATAAGTTAAAAGAAGTGTGTTATGGCAACAAAATTTTCTTTTACGAAACAAAATTTGGCGTAATATAATAGATTTTAACTCAAGGAGCACGTCAAAGTCAACCCCCATTGTATATTCCCAAAATATGACTTTATTTTTATTTAAAATGATTAATGGTTGCTTCTCAATGACGTAAAGATGACTATGATGCTGACAATTTTTCGTCATAATGAGAAAATGCATGATGCATTTTAAATCAAAATAAAGTTATTTTACTCTCCATTGACTTTGATGTGTCGCATCTGTACCGTGAATGAAGTGCAGATAAGTTGGCATCACTACTGGCCTTGAAATTAAAATTAATCCACATTGGTACGAATAGTAGTATGAACTGTAGAGTGATAAAGACGAGACGGAAAAGAGAGCTCAATTTCTTGAACGACACGTTTTGATTCCTTTAGATTTGAACTCTCGTCTGGATATTTTATAGATATCTTTTCACGGTAGGATAATCAATCAGATGAACACGTGTCTGATCTTTGATCCCAAATGCATTATTCAGTCTGTTCTGCCGCAACTCACAACGAAACATTACCAATATTGTTACTCATGCAGTAAGCTCTTATTACATCGAACACAATGCATTAATCATGTTCGAAATTCTTCAAAGAATTTACCGAGGAATTTATGTGGACCTCGATCTGTGGGCATATCGCATTGTATATTCCTTAATATTAAACTATTTTTATAGTAAAAAAATTTAGAGATTGATCTTGCTGATGTCACTTTATCTTATAGTTACGATTAACTATTACATCATCACGTGTCTACATAAGATGTAAAAAAATGTGTCAAGAGATAATTATTATATATCTTGTCTAGATAGCCTTGACAAAATATAAGATATCGCGGATCATGTAAAATGTATATCTAATTTTTTGTCGATTTTGCTTTGAATGTCTTCTTTATTGAAGATTTTATAAAAGTTTCAAGATGCTTCACAAATCATTTTTTTTCCTCTGCATTATTTTTCCTCTGATTATGAGAATTCATCAGATTTTTAAACAGCTTCACGATACAAGGCTCCTCATCGCAGACCTTTCGTTTTATGTCCTCCTTCCGATTCGCCTCGATGTTTTTATTCTTTTCGTCATTAGAATTCTATTTTTTTAAATGTTTTTTTTTACGAAGATACATTGAAATCTTATTTGAATAAAATTATCATAACTCTGGCATCTTTATCCGACGTTATTTTATCAATACCAAGTTTTAACTGCTCATTATTGATATAAATATTTATCAACTTATCATTAACCTGCATTTTTATCGAATATTTGTTTAATATCTGATGGCATTAGCATTTTGCATACCAAGTGTATGTTTAATTATACAATACGTTTGATCGGAATGTAAAAGAACGATTTCTGCTGTTGCATAAAAATTTTGTTTATAAATTGTTCTTAAATTGTAACAAACAAAAACTAATGTACAGATTGCTATGAATTAGAGAACCTCTAATAAAAATCTGAACACGAAACAGTCACTTTTAATTGGTAATGTTTTAATAACTTCTGAAAAAGAAAAAAGAGAAAAAAAATGAGAAAAAGATGAGATAAAAAAGAAAAAAGAAATAGGAAAATGTATGTTTTTTCTTCTTTCACATGATTTTGCTAAAATTAGCGACTTTGTATATAGAATACAGTTTGTAATCAGACTCTTAATAAAAAAATAGCATTAAAGAAAATATCGTAATTCCTCTAATATAAATATGTAAAAAACATTTACTTTTACGTATACTACTGCTTTTTCAATTTCTTTAGTCTTTTCAGGTTTGCTTGCCATGATTGTTGTTGTGCCAAAGAAACTTGAAATCACCAAAAAATTTAAAAGAACGAATTTGCTTCGTTATTTGGTTAGCACTGTCGTTTTTTTTCAACTTTAATTTCCTCTGGGATTATAACTGTGACAAATGTAAACATGAATTTTAATCAATTGACTGTTATTTTAATATTTTGATTCATTACTATTATATTTAACGTTTTTAGTTATAAAAATTTTAAGTTCAATCGTTAATAATTATAACTCACCTGGTTCCCGTCGCAGTAGAAAGAAGGATGATAACGCGTGAAGAGACATCATAATAAGCATACACTTGTGATTAAAATTGTCCCAATCTATTAACGCCATTAATATGAGCGGTGAATAAATTATCAGACTGGTTGTTTGTTAATTATTAACAAAATTCTGACGAATAATTCATGATCTCGCTCATGATGCCCCAAAAAGCGAAACATATGGAAACGCTCGATAAATTCTTCATGAAGAAACAATCGAGAGTTCGATATATTGTATTTGTTTAATGCGATACTGTCACTTGAATGTCATTTAATATTTAAATATGCTTTACGTCTAACTAATGAAGAAATTTGTCGAAATTGCACATAAAATTACGCTTTAACAGTACACGTGTATGATGCGGCAAGGCAATCATCTCCGCTGTTACAATCGCTGTAGATTAGATGCTTGACGTACATACATACGGATAGTATATCGCCGGACGTGCTTAAAATTGACCTTGCAGCTAATATGTAATTCACCGCAGACCATCTTTCTAAATTATCGTTCGTCGAATCAAATGGCTACTTATATTACATATTAAAGTAGAAAGAAATATTTTATTCATATATATATGTATACAATATATGACGAATAAAATCTTTTATTCATCGTACGTGTGTATATATACAGGATGCCTCAAACTGATCAAAGACAATTCTTTATAACACTTCAGGACGAAAAGTCTAATACGAAAATGCCGAAGCTATAACAGTTTTCAAACAGAAAAAAAAAATTAATTTAAAATTTACGAATGACAAAGGCTAGAATTTTGAATTCAATCTCAAGGACGGCAAATGGATCAGTTTGTGCGCGCGCGAAGATGCTGCATTTTATTATTGTTAAAAGAGGCACTCTGAAGTTCGAGGAAGCACTTTCACATTGATCTTGTCATCTCCGCGCATAAAATTCTATTATTTTCTGTTATTTGTAATTTTTAAACTCTTCCCATTTAAACTCTTTCCCATTTTGTCGCAATCTCGTCGTTTTAGTTTTAAACTTTTTATTTATCTTATTTATCTCTTGAAATTTTATTTATCTTAAAATATTATGAAGAAATTATTTTTAATTTAATTATTTTATTTCTTATTAGTTTTGGAACACTCTGTATATGTATTTTCTGCTGATTGTATAGATAGGTCAATTTGTCAACAGGAAATACACATATAATACATTTGTTTACATATACATGGCTATATATGAGCTATTAACGTCAATGAAAATATATTACGCACAACTTTTTATTTGTCAGAAGGAAAAGGAAAAGTGTTGAATGGATTTTGCATAGAGTAAAATTATGATCTTTTAATTGTGTGGTTTGGATGCCGTTAGGAAATAATTGCGGTGGAAAATTTTTTTCGTCGACATCAGATTGATAACGAAAACCATTTAATCACATAGTTACATTAGCGTGAATGCGTATCTCTTTTCACCGATCTCTTTTCATTGGCTTTCACTTTCTCGACCGCAACTGGAATTTCTATCTGCATACGCCGCTGTTTTTGAAGGCGCCGTGAATCCGAGATCATTTTATTTTGCATAAAAATGATACTATGTAATCTCGACATGAATCACACTTAATGTAGAAGTAGTTATTTGCATTTTAATCGCATGCTTCATATTTCGTATGATTTACATTTTTTATTTAAGTTATATTATAATTAATTTCAACGATGCGCGATTGTATTATTTATATAATAAATATACAATATTTATTATAACATTATAAAAATTTGGATAAGGTATAAGAAAGGTCTAATTATGCTAAATTTAGAAAACATATATTAAATGCATATTAATGAAATGTGAACGAAAAACAAATTATTATAAATTAATATATATTACAGACTTGCAACGCAGTTATAAAATCTGAAATAATGATCTTACAAATATATATATATATATAATTAATTCTGATGATAGTGCTAGCAATTTAATATCTGTTTACAAATACTAAGTTGTTATAGCATTATTATCAAAATTGACGTTCAATTTGACTTGTGAGATTATATTTCAAATCATTATTTCAGTTTATGATCGAGTTGCAAGTCCAGTAATAATCAACACGCAGTTTTAAGAGCTAAAAAGATGTATGTAAAATATATGTATATAGAAATGTCATTTCTATGAACATTATCTAATTATTATTATTATTATATCTAATTACATATAAGAATTTGTACATGTATTTAACCGCGACGGTTTATAGGCCTTTTCCTTTAATTATTTGATTTGCATTTCACTTATTGTCAAATTAAGTTAGTGTACAACGGCGATATATATTAATTAATACACGTTAGTGTATTCAACTGAATTCTTTATAAGAAAGTGATATTGATGCAATTAGGATTGAGATGCCATTAAACGCAGTTGTGAATGACGATTAATGTGACGATTGATGTGACGTCTATTTCTACGTCATGAACATTTCTAAGATGGTTTTATTATACGTTAATTATTCTCGACTTATGCCATTCATCGCAAAGACCTATTATAGGCTTTTTATTCGGGCACCGGTTTGAACAGAATTTGCATAGAGCTTGCATATAAAAGTTAACTGTGGTATCAGCGATAATAATCAGAATACAAATACGTCTATAATATTTCCGTAATGTATAAAGTCATCAATATAAAAATGATTGATTTTAATTCTCTACTAACAATGTTAAATTTTAAAGATCGATTTTTTGATTGTGAATTCTGATAAATAAATTTAAATTTGTAAAAAATACAATTCAGCTTCTTATGATAGAAGATTATTCAATTAAAACAAATTCAACTTATTATAAAGTCGCTTCTTTCATCAATTTTATATTAAAAAAAAAATCTTGTTTTAAATATATAATGATTTTTTTTTCTAAAATTTGTAATATATTTTTTATAGATTATGAAAAAAATATCTTTGTTAAAGATAACCATTATTTAAAAGCAAGAAAGTAAATTGAGCAATCACTTTTCTTATTGTTAGCAATAGAAAGAATATTTTTCTTTGTGCAGACGAAGGGTGAAAATCTGACATTATCGACAGAGACTTAAAATTGATGTCGGATAAATTCGTGCGATTTTGTATATATACTATAGCGCTTTCCCTTGGGATACACTGGGTGCAGCCTCGCACCAGTTGCGTGTAAGTGCTATATATTGCACTAGAGTGGTGTACACCATAGACATAGAATGCTTTCCAGCAAGGACACAATCAGACACAGAACGTAGGCAAACAACAAGGATGTAACTGCGTTACATTGTGTTTGATAATAAGAATAGGCCGAACGTGTCCTTTACTTTGACATGAAGACCAGGTAAAAAAGGACAGAGAGCAGATATTAGACAGAGAGAGCAAGATATTCACACCTTACTTCTCTCCCCTCCCCAACTCTTTCCTAGTCAGAAAGAGAAAGCTACACGGCATCCATAATCCGTTCTTTTCTACCTAGTCTTCACGTTTCAAACCTCACGCTCGGTCTACTCTTATTATTTCTATGGTGCACACCATGATGTACATTATTTCATTATTGCGCCGATCCTGTTCCCGCTTGACTTCCATTTTCAAATTTTAAATGCCATATCGGCTCTACACCGTCTTTTGAGTCGGTGTGAAGCAAAATCCCACTTCGTACATAAAATTTGCACTACATCATAATCACATGGTACACCGAATGAGTTCGCTTATCATCGTCATGAAAAAACGACATACTAGAGAGCGATAGTGCAGCCAAGAGAAACCGTTATAGGGAAAGCATTTTTCATGTGAGAGAGATAAGGTTCCTGAGCGATTGGAATTTTCGGGTTTCGAATTTTGTTACTTTCACGAGAAAAAATATTTTTCGAGCAGATATCGCGCAGTATATATATATATATATATATATATAATTATACCGAACGTTTGATTAGACGTCAGATGACTTGCTACTTTGTTACAATGTCTCATATCGCAGGGTAATCATGACGACGATGGCCGTGCATGTACGCATGTATATTGTATAACACAATCGTGTTCCGCCGGTTCTTCGTAATCTAGCCTCTCTGCGCGTTTTCAGTTGTATACTGATCGTCGTCGTGGAAAGTTCGTGCGCGTCATTGCTCAAACGTTGTGCGATACCACGTGCACACCTGCGAATTTTATTCTACGCTCCTTCGTGTACAAACAACATGGATATACCGGTAAGGAAATCAAATAATCGTTTATATAAGCGATGGCACGAGAAGATATATGAATTGTGAAGTCGTGATCTTCGGGAATTGTGAACTCTGAGCAGATCACGTATAGATCGCCGATACGTTTTATCACGCTGTTAAATTCATAATGGCAAATTATACTTACAATTTGAGTTATTTTTAATTATTTCTACAGATCGCTACCGTTCTTATTCAATATATGTCGTTAATTTCACTAAAATTCTAAAGTTAAAAACAAACAAATAATTTAAATCGGACTCTCAAACTTTAAAATAATAAATAACACTGTTATTTAAATAATAAATAAAAAATAAAAAAATTAATAAAATAAATAACTGTTCGCGAACATAGAGATATTCCAACGTTAAATTATTTATTATTTGGAAGTATTTTTTTATATGAATTAATACTCATGCGCACCTATTTCCGCACTGACTCTCATTAGCCTTAATTTTATTGTTATTTATTATTATAAAGTTAAACTATTTCATTTTTAAAAAATATATCAAGCAAATGTATTAAATTTGACTAAAATTTAGTTCAAATGTATATGTTAACAAGGACGTTGTTTAATTTGATGCAAAAATAAATTGATTTACGTTTTGATATACATGCATTTAAAAGTATAATAAAACTATAAGGTTGGGTATTTATCGTTGTTTTTTTTTTTGATAGTGTACATCGAGACAGGCAATCTTTTAGACATATCTATGTTAAATAGAGTAAATGATTTTGTAATACTATAAGTTTTGTGTAAATAAAATTACAAAGAATGATTTTGTTGAAATATCTAAAAGTTAAATACTGCATTTTTAGATGTTTCAATAAAATCGTTCTTTTTCCAAAAGTATACGCGCGGTTATTCTTCTCAAGCACGAAGAGAACAAATTTATTACAAACGCTATCTTATGCCATGACGGCAAAATTTTATGCATGTATCAATATGCAAGATCGCAAATTATTATATTTGCAGGTGTAACGAATTTTTATCCTTTTTTGCACTTGCTATAAAAATTATTTACAACAAATGCAAAATATCTATCAAATTTGTTTAAATCAAATTTATTTTATTTATTTTAATTTATTTTTATTGTTGCTATAAACAGTAAATAAATTTGACAATTAAATTTTGTAATCTTTTTTGAATTTATAGCAAATTTTTTTCTTTCTGTGAATATTTATCTTCTTGTATTACAATTATATCCCGATAATGCGTCAGCAGCAAGGTCGAGCCATTTAGCAGTTTAATCTATGTATCACGAGCCTGATCGATGTTTCTTATGTTTGCATTAAAAAACGTACTACGATACTTGTATAATTCTTATGTTTGACCCGAATTTATCACGAGTCTCGCTTGATATTGTAGATGAAAGGATTAATATAATTTATAAAATTTAATAATTTCTAATTAATCAAAATTTGTTATTGTTTAAAATTCATGTCATTTCATGATTTAATTTAAAGAAATAATTAAAATCTAATTACAAAGTATTACATAAATGGTAAATGATCACGTTGTAATTGACTACAATCACTTACGATCGATCTAGAATTTTTCCACCGAACGAGCATTGTAATCAATCACAACGTGGTCAAACAATTCCCATCCAAATGAAATGTGTTACTCTGTTTGAAATTCAATATGATACAGTTACCACGTAAGTATCTTGTTCTAGTTTGCGTACGTGAAATCAGAGAAACGAAAGATAATGTACGAACCAGTCAGATGCCTTATAACGAATTTGATTGGATACACTGAGTGTGCACTGGTGCATATTAAAGCCGTCGTACATAAATTGAAAGATATTCTCTAAAATGTTTGTAGTGAAATCTCACTCTGAAGAGTGAAAATTGAACCAGAGTGTTGAAAAAGAGTGGCTCAATTTTCAGTTTTTAAGAGTCAGATTTCACACTGTTCAGAGTGACAATTCACTCTAAAAGTTTTTTAAAGAGTATATTTAATATAAATAAATAAATAAATAAATAAATT
>NW_017305071.1:680288-689660 GCF_001594115.1 Trachymyrmex septentrionalis
CGCCCTGAAAAGATTGAAACGGACGAATTGCAAGCACTGCTGGATATAAACTCTGCGCAAACTGAAAAGGAGCTTGCAGAACAGCTTGGCGTTACGCAGCAAGCCATTTCCGTACGATTATAATAAATAAAGATTGAATTTTACAAAAAAAAGCTCAGAACTTTTTTGTACACCTAATATATATATAAATAAGTTAAACCGTGAAATCATCAATACAGTTTATTGTGCGTATGTTGTTAAGTAAAATATTTTAAATTAAAAAATATTTGTATTTTTACATGCAGAATGAATCGATATATAACGGTTTTAATATGTACCAGTGTTCACTAATGTATTCAACCGAATTAGTTATTAGACAATAGCAATTGTTCAATATTGAGCCATCGAATAATGCAATTCAAGTATCTAAGCGGCTCTTTCGCTTTTCGGTTTTTCTTATTTATGACTTCAATCAAACAAGTTGAAATGTTTTGTCCGAAAAATAAATTGTTAATTAGACAAATTTAATCAAAGATAAAGCGAAATTGGATGAATAACTGCAGAATATTATTATTGACATTATATTATGAGCGTATATAACTTGTTATATAACTTGTTATATAAATTTGAAGATTTTCCAGATTATCGGAAATAATATTTTCTGACGAATATAGAGCCTGTTATTATTTGAAATTATAAATAGTAATAGATATAATATTTATAAGATAAGGTTGCCATAAATGATAAATGCTAACATATATAATAATTGAGAACCAAGTAAAAAATCTAAGATTCATTTCCGAGTTTTATTTTCCAGCACATAATTATTTTTTCTTTTTAAATAGTTTTTCTTTTTAAGCGATAAGTTATCTATAATTATTGGTTACTTGTACTTGAAAATTATGCGTTGAATATTAAATGTTTACAAAGTAGGATGGACAAACTGTTCATTAATTTTGTAAATGTCTGTGCTGCTTCTTAGAAAAAAGTTACGTAATTTTCCTTGATGTTACTCATTAACGCGAATACATTGAGCTCATAGCACACGAATACAATTAGCATGAAATGTGATGTGTTAAAATCAATAAAAGTTGTGCAATAAAAATTGTACTTCTGACACGTCGTAAAAAAGCCATCTTTGACAATTATTTTCAGAAAATTATTTTTTAGAAATAAATAAAATTTGTGGGTTAAATATTTCTTTTCGGCATAATTTATTCACTTGCATAAAATAGAGAATATAATTTTATATTTTTAGATGGAAAAAATAATTTCGTTGAATTATCTATAAAAATTTCGCTAGATACAGAACCGAAAATAATTTTGGTAGATTATTAAAATAATTATGTAGAAATCTCAAGATGAGTAATACTGTGATAAGTTAGCAATTCTAATTTATCAAATCTAATTTATCACTCGAGAGCGATCAGTTTGAGCGTCATAAATTATTTTGATATGATCATAACTAATAAAATTATCTTCAAATCGGTATCTAATTAAAGGAATTAGGTACAACTTTCACTTTTTCGCGAACGTTCCGGAATCGTTTTACTTAGGTATTTTTCTTCACGGAAGTTGAAAATGATCGTAATAATGCCGCTACTCAAGGAAGAAATTGGTGGATTTATACACGCACATTGGTACATTTATATAAATGAAGTTAATAAAATCATTCACATTATTATGAAATCATTGTCAATTATGCTTCAATAATTTAAAAATTAATTCAGAGTTGTTGATTCAATTCTGTTGATCCATTCTCATGCAACGATTTCGTAAGTATTCACGATGTGAATAAGGATTTTATTAACTTTATTTTAATGTATCTTTTCTTTAGTGTAGCGTCATTAGTATGATAATTTTTGGTTTTTATGATAGTTGTAAGAAAGTTGTATTTTCAACAAAATCATCCTTTCCGGTTGGCCACAAAAAGTTCATTCAGATATTTAACCAATAAGTTACTTGCGTTAAATGATTAGCTTTCGGTAAACGCTTGTAAACTAATACATTAATCAACAGATTAGTGTTTAAAATTCATTAACGTCAAATATAAATATCGTTTGTCACAAATAAATTTTAAATACTCATAATCTGAAACGAAAATTTTTCATAAAAAAATTTTTAATTGCGACCGTGCTTATATTTCTTTAAATCCTTGCAATACATATATAACGAAGAGCTGTGAATAGCAAACTAAGCAGACTTGAATTACGTGACTTTTTCTTCATTTAAAACGATTTTTAGAAGTCACCGTGACACTTTTAGATGGTTGTGCGCGAGCGGAATAAATCTAAGATAAGGCGATTAAAGCAGGTAAATAGATATTAGGTTGAGTAAAAAGTCATCGCGTATTTTTTAGCTCAAAGTTGTATATACAATATCTTCGTCAATAATGAATGAAATTCAAATTAAAAAAAAAAAAGGGTTTTAAAGCTTGAAATCTCTACTTTTAAAAGCTTATCACATTTTTTAAATTTATATGAGTTTGATAATTTTTACATACCAAAAACTACGAGCTGAAAAAGACGAAAAATTTTCTTCTCACTTTGTGGATTTGTAACGTGTCCAAAACGAATTTGAGAAAATTTTCGATTACCTATCGTGAAAGCTTGATACTTTCCCTACAAAATCGTTTTTTTTTAAAATTCCTACGACTTTTGATTACTGAGTTATCGCGGATTAAATAAAAGAATTATTTTGACTTTAATTGCTCATAACTCCATTAAAAATTGTCGTATCGTATAATTTAAAAAAGAGATTTTTAAAGCTGAAACTTTACTCTATCAAGATATATTTATATTGTTGGTAAGAAAGTAATTGCGGTTTTTACTGATAGATGTCTTTTAAAAAAACGCGATGACTTTTACTACATCTAATAGATACAAGCATTAACATACATACAATAAAACGACATTCGAGCTCATTTTATACGTATGCATTCGGACAAATGTAAAATAATTTTATGCTTTCGCCACGAGCGCCATAAGATCGTGCGAGATCTAATGGATCTCACTTATATTACATAAGCTGTTAAGTTCGCAATGACACAATAATTACGTAAGTTCTGGTTTTTCGTGCATTTGCAGCAGCGCTAAGATAATAAGTGTTTTTCCGATGTCAGAATGATATGAAAATAATATCACGCTTTCGAGAGAACAAAATCACAGAACATGCAGAGTAACATGTACGAGTGATACAATGGAGCTTTATTATCGTTATCGACATAATCGCCGATAATGATATCTGTTGTCGAATCGCAATTGAATGTCGCGCGAATGACATACAGTATATACAGTTCAGAGAACGTGATTCGAAATTCGGAATCATTCCACTGTTAATTATCAACAACGTGAACTGGTCATTTTTTATGTAGCATAGTAATAAGCGACGAGTCAATAAACGTCGGTTCAGTCGGCAGCACGGAAGTATCTCGATACTTTGCTTCTGAACGATTGTGATAATATTTTTCGCGACGCAGAACTTTGTACTCAGGAACAATTCTATTATTGAGTAAGTCATTCACTTTTCTTTGTTATTATCGAGCATCAAGTGCACTGCCCTGATAAGCGTATCCCCTTTCTAAAGCAATTAGTATTCGTGCGATTAACCTGTCACTAAAAATATAATTTATTTCCAAACCGATAACAAGTATCTCCTCTGACTGAATTTTTATTCTACGCGGATTTCTTTTACAAGACGCGATCGATCAACGCGACATTTATGAAAATTCGACGTTCAAAACAATGACTGGCGGATGTCGATCGTAATGCAAAAGCTTGTGAAAGGAAAAGTTACCGTTTATATATTTCATCATGAGATTTAGATTAGCGTTAAAAATGCGGATTTGGAGGGGGAAAAAAAAAATCCGAATTACATGGAATTTTGAACGCGAAATCGACGTGCTGTAAATGTGTGCCACTTAAAATAAATAATTTCATACATAACTTATGCGAAGTTGATCTCTGCCATTCAACTTTGATAAAGACGAGAGAGTAAAAATCAAATCCTGCTGTATCTGCTTGGAGTATGTAATAGTTTTTTTTAGACGTTTTAATCAATAATATAATGAGATCAAGAACTTTAATGCTTTTTAAAAAAATTTGTTTGCACATTGTATCTTTGTGGAATAAACATTTTGAACTTTGAATAAACTTCAGAGATTCTGACTGAGAGATGAGAGATACGCATATCGCCTATCCTTGGACTATGTCGTCTTCATCAATTATGATACATTTAATTATGATACATATTCTACATTAATAGAAGATTATATTGCTAATTGCGATGTGTTGTGAATATCTTGAGAATGATAAGATAAATTGAAGTAGCACATTTTTTGTTTTTTACTTTTATCGCAAAAGACATAATTTGACGACAGGCTTGGGAGTCTCGTAGAGTTTATGTCCGAGTAGTCGATTCTACCAAGATCAATCAATTAATAAGTTGGTTTGTGTTAAATCTCATAGACTGTGGACGCATCGCAACCAAAGGCTATAAGAATGGCAGGCTCAGCGGAGAGCGAAAGCGGGCCAGAGGCACATGACGAGTCACTTTTCGGCATTCTGGACATAGCACTGGTCGTTGGTCTCTTCTTAGCGGCAGCATGGTGGCTCTTGAAAAGAAGAAAGCGGGAAGAACTCACGCCAACAACAAAATCCTACTCTATTCAGTAATTATTCTTTTCGAAGTGCCTTAGATACGTGGTTATGCGATCAAATGTTTCCATAAAAGATGAATCTCGATAGATTCTAATGAAGTTATATTATCTGCCGAGCAGTCAATAAATAACTTTCTCTGGAGGAAGGAAAAAATTTGGTTAAACCGAAATTAATAATATTAAAGACCGGTTTTACCAATGTAAGAGTAACTTTAATCTCGGTTTAATTTAGGAGAAGTTCAAGAGATACTTGACTCATATGGGAGAGTTGAATTTCTCAAATTTCGAGTCACGGTTATCAAACCGCCAATTATTTGTCGTGTTTCGAGAAATGTGAAATCAAAATGGCGGCATGATCCATACGTCGCGTTTGGTAACTGCTTGGTCTGAAACATGAATGAGATATTTGAAGTGGTTCAACTATTTCGGACTCCCCCTACTCTTTATATTTTTGGAATCTCACTTTAAAGAGTGACAATTGAGCCAGTCTTGAAAAAGAATGGCTCAGTTTTCAATCTTTAAAAGTGAGATTTTACTTTTTAGAATGAGATTCACTGTAAAACGTTTTCAAGAGATGACTTACGGCTTACTATATCTCTATTGTATAAACGTCTCTTAAAAGAAATCCTTCTCTAACACACATCCAAGGATTACTAACATTGTAATGCGCTACTGAACTATAATTCTTCAATTACAGACCAACGTCACACGCTGTGGTGCCACCATCGGAGAATTCCTTTATCAAAAAACTAAAATCCTCTGGGCGAAGTCTGGTCGTGTTTTATGGCAGCCAAACGGGTACTGCTGAAGAATTTGCTGGTCGTCTTGCCAAAGAGGGTATCAGATACAAGATGAAGGGCATGGTGGCCGACCCCGAAGAATGCGACATGGTATGTGAATCGCTACAGAGAGCAATTTATTAAATAAATTCAGAGAAAAAAAGAGCGGGAGAGAATCTCTTTTCGAAAGCGATTTAAATCACAAACATCTACGTATGAAAATCTTTATTCCATGCAAGATAGACCGAGCGAGACCTTTTCGACCGATGTTATTAAGCCAATCAAGAAATTCTTGTTATTACTAACGTATACATTTCTGACACGTGTAGAAACATATACACTGATAGTCTTGCTTCGTTGATCTCGACCTTCCCGCGAGAAATGATACATTATCTACGACGAAAAACGTTGAAACGACGATTAGCGTTGAAACTAGAAATATTTTCCTTTTTTACAACAGGAGGAGTTGATACACTTGAAAACTATTCCAAACAGTTTGGCAGTGTTTTGTTTGGCCACGTATGGAGAGGGCGATCCCACCGACAACGCGATGGAGTATATTGAGTGGCTCAAGAACGGTGACGGTGATCTCACAGGATTGAATTATGCGGTATGTACATACGTGATCATTTCCGTATATACGAGCGTGATACGTCGCAATCGCTATCAATTAATTATCTAAATTACTTTGTCCTTCAGCAGGCTACGTGTTTTGTTCAAATATTCCTTACGGTTTCCAATGGTCTAATTAATAATATGATTAATAATAATAATAATAATTATAGTAATGATAATAATAATAATGATAATCCATGTGCGGATATAACTCAAGGATGCGAACGATTGCCTTCCTCTTCCTTATTTTTATTTCTATTTCTTTTTTTTTACGCTTTTCTTCTTCGGTATCTTTTTCCGAGCTTTTTTCTTTGATTTTTTTTTCTTTCGTACCCATTGTTAAGCCGTGTTCCGATATACACCGCCGATAGTATGACACTTGAATGGAGCGCAAAGTCTTTTTAGAATAAATTGATTGATTGATTGATTGATTGAGCGTTTATTTTAAATCTGTAGGAAAAACCCTCTAAAAATTTGAAATACAACCCAAGACACTGAAGAAAAAAAGAAGAAAACATAAAAAGGAGTAGAAGATATAATAGGCTTTCTACAATAAGCTATAGTCATAAATCAGAAGTCAGAAGCTAAAAATTGACTAATCACATCAATTTTTAGCTTCTTACTTCTAATTTATGACTAATGACTTATTGTAGAAGGCCCTTCAATACATTACAAATAAAATGAAGCTCTATGAATAAAAAAGAATAATAAAATAACAAATAATAAACAGAGTTAAAGTCTGAGAGATGATGGGAAAAATTCATCGTGGCAATCAAATAATCTGAGGATCAATTGTATATCTTGAACGAATTTATTGAAAATACTTATAATTTCATTAATTGCCATTAATTCTAATGAATTTGCTCACTTTTGTAAAATCCACCATTATTTCACAGTGGTGCCCTCACGTTCCTCACGCCATTAGGTTTTGTGTAACATGAATCGTCTAGTCGCATATTAGTGTATGTACATATAACACGTTCAACGATCGTGTATGATACTGTATGATACCGGTGTTTAAAATCGCAGTTTCTCTAGTAGAAAGTGAAAGTACCGCGTCGAAGTACATGAGACTGCATTATCACTCTCATTTGAACGCGAATACGTGATACTCTGCAAGTCATGAACATCGGAATGTCATGCGCTGAATTCTTCCGTCTCGTTCTGTGGCACTGTCGTCGAGCCGGCGGTATCGCAGCGCTAACAACATGGCGATATCCAATATCGCGCATGTCGCAGGAGGTACTACGAGAGATATCGAGGTTCAAAAGTCGATGATAACTCGAATCGTTGGAAAACAAAATCTACAGTCGCATTTCAAATTGCACACCAATAATCGTTTCGCTTAATTGTTATTATTATTATTTGTTTTAGGTATTCGGGCTGGGTAATAAAACCTATGAACACTATAATGAGATTGGAATATATGTGGATCACAGATTGGAGCAGCTGGGTGCTACGCGCGTTTGCGAGTTGGGTCTTGGTGACGATGACGCAAAGTAGGTTCTCGGAAATGTACTTCTTTTTTTTTTTTACATCCGTTCTTTATTTTTACAATTTAAGTAAAGTGCAAGCAAAAAATTCAAAATAACAGTTAAAATAAAAAGATTAATATTTTGTAATTATAACATTAATTATTGTCAAGACAAATATATTTTACTTATTTTTATCATCCATTCTTAATTTCAACAATTTTTTTTAAATTTCTTTTTCTTAATAATTAATTTTAATGTTACAGCATAGAGGATGACTTTATTACGTGGAAAGATAAATTTTGGCCGGCCGTCTGTGAGTTCTTCGGCATCGAAGGCGCTGGTGAGGATGTCAGTATTCGACAATACAAACTTACGGAACATGTAGATCTACCAGCCGATCGCATCTACATCGGAGAGCTCGCTCGTCTTCATTCCTTTGCGAACCAGAGATCGTAAGTTCTTATTTATTATAGAATTGCGTCAAATAATAATTTCGGTTTCCATATTTAGAATTTTTGATTTTTTATCTATAGGCCATATGATGCGAAAAATCCATTCTTGGCTCCTGTGAAAGTGAATCGCGAATTACATGGTCCAACATCCGATAGATCATGCATGCATATAGAATTCAACATTGAAGGCTCCAAAATACGTTACGAGACAGGTGATCATTTGGCAGTCTATCCCGTGAACAACGCGGAGATGGTGAACAAAATTGGTGAACAATGCGGCGCGAATTTGGATACTGTTTTCACCCTTACGAATACAGACGGTATTTATTTGCTTTCCGTCTTCTTTTTTCTTATTTCATTTTTATTTGTTTTCTCCAATTTTTATGTGAGAATGATTTATGCGTTTGCATTTTTTTAAATAATCTGCTATTCACTTTACAGAGGAATCCTCAAAGAAGCATCCATTCCCTTGCCCTTGCAGCTATAGGACTGCTTTAACACATTACTTAGATATTACAAGTAACCCACGCACGCACATTCTCAAGGAGTTAGCGGAATACGCGACCGATCCCGCAGACAAGGAGAAGCTAAAACTGATGGCGTTGACCACCGCAGAGGGCAAAACTGCTTATCAACAATGGATAATTCAAGAGAATCGCAATATTGTGCATATTTTAGAGGATATTCCCAGCTTGAAGCCACCTCTAGATCATCTGTGCGAGATTTTGCCACGATTACAATGTCGATACTACTCAATATCCTCGTCTCCGAAGGTATCTCTTTTAATTATTTATAAGAATAATTTAAGATTATAAGAATAATTTAAGAAGAGGTTTCTCTTTTAAAGAATGACTTGTATGTACAATATAAAAATCATTCTTTCCGTTTCAGCTTCATCCAACCTCGATCCATATTACGGCAGTAGTGGTGGAGTACAAAACTCCGACTGGTAGAATAAACAAGGGTGTAACGACCAGTTGGTTGAAGGAGAAACATCCCTCCGATCCACCTTGTCTCGTCCCGATTTTTGTAAGGAAATCTCAGTTCCGTTTACCAACGCGCCTAAGTATCCCCATTATCATGGTTGGTCCAGGAACCGGTTTAGCGCCATTCAGAGGCTTTATACAGGAGCGAGATTTTGCCAGGAAAGAAGGTAGCATGCTTTTGTTTTCGATAACATATTCTCCTCATCAATAGAGTATCAATACTACTGTGATCAAAAAGTAAGGTGAATTTTTAATTTAAACTTCCCGCGCTAATCGATTCGAGTAAACTTTTTTATTTTTATGTTGGTGCTACTGTTAGTGACATCTGTGGCAAATTTCATGTCAATGTCATCATTAGTCATATAGTTACGCTTGTGTTTTCTAAACGACTAAAAGTGATTTTGGCGATTTTTACAATGTCTGATTTTG
>NW_017305071.1:690253-697625 GCF_001594115.1 Trachymyrmex septentrionalis
TCACGATAATGCGCCGTCTCACACGGCATTGATTCTTCGTGAGTTTTTCGCCAAAAATTCCACTCATATCGTTCCGCAACCGCCTTATTCACCTGACTTAGCTCCGTGTGACTTTTGGCTATTTCCCAAACTCAAAAGACCGCTCCGGGGACACCGCTTTGAATCTATTGAAGAGATTCAACGTGAATCGCTGCGCGCTTTGAAGGCTATACCGGGAAACGACTTTTTGGCATGCTTCGAGGCATGGAAAAAACGTTGGCATAAGTGCATTGTATCGGAGGGGGATTACTTTGAAGGGGATCAAATTGATTTGGATGAATAAATAAAGATTTTTTATTTTATAACAAAATTCACCTTACTTTTTGATCACAGTAGTATTTAAATCTTAATTCCAGGTAAAGAGACAGGCGACACAATATTGTACTTTGGATGCAGAAAAAGCCAAGAGGATTATCTTTATCGTGAAGAATTAGAGCAGTATGTGAAGGATGGCACTTTAACATTGCACACTGCATTCAGCCGAGAACAACCGCGCAAAGTCTACGTCACACATTTACTCGAGAAGAATAAGGAGGAAATATGGCGTGTCATCGGCGAACAAAACGGACATATTTATGTTTGCGGGTTAGTTTAAAGAATGTATTATATATATATATATATAATGTATATTGAAATTTTTACATATAAATTATGTATGTTCTTAGGGATGCAAGAAACATGGCTCGCGATGTGCACAATATATTGCTCAAAGTGGTGATGGAACGTGGCAATATGTCAGAACTTGATGCTGCAAATTATATCAAGAAGTTGGAGTCACAAAAGCGATACTCTAGTGATGTTTGGAGTTGAGCCATATTAATATCATAGAGAAATATACAGAAGAATTTTTTTTAAAGTGCGAGGGCCAGAGCTTGATTCATTAAAGCGACGGAACGATAGTATAATGACATTCAATCAAATTATTTCTCATTTTCTCTATCTTCATTTAATGATTTTCATCCGAGGAGTTTTATTCCATCATCATATCCTGCCGAATAGAATAATTATAGTTAAATTACGTTCGATAGCCAGAACCAGCATTATGTCAGAAATCTTTTTAAAATTTATGCAAAGTATTTAAATATGTACGACATATTTTTCATATTTGTGTTTTTATAGACAAAATAGATTTTAAATTAATTTTTTAAATGTATTAGCTATATATTTATGTAAATTTGGTTTTCGAAAGGACTTCTGACTTTATTTACATTTTTTTTTAAAGAAATGTAGAGAGACTCGATAAGACATGGGATTTTTCGTACATATTTTTTGCCCTGTTTACAATTTAAATAAATATATACATAACAGATTATTTCATATTTAGTAAAAGCATTCGTAATTATCGTCCGCATATGTTAATATTTGTGTTGTACCGTTCAACTGCAAACCATCATTACTCTTCTGCATTTCTTTAATAGCATATTCCAATACTAGATTAAACAGAAGAGGTGACAATGCATCCCCCTGTTTTAATCCAAAATCATTCAATCAAATTATTTTGGGTCACAAATGGAGGGATCTGGCTCAGGGACGGGAACAGTGGCGGGATTTGGTATTTGCGGCAATGAGCTTTCGAGTTCCTAACGCCTAATAATAATAATAATAATTCGTAATTATCGTTAACTCTTCATGGTCAGAAATTGTCGCCTTCGCTTGAAATGTGTTTATCGAGTTTCTGTACATAATTATTCGTATGTAGCATCTCTGCCTATCTCAAGAATATTAATCAGTTATTTATCTGCAAAATGATTATAAAATTATTTTATGACTAATTTTATTATAATTGCATAATAATTTTTTTCATACCTGTTACAATTATTTAAATAAACTTTGATAATTTTTACATATATAAACAACAAGACGAGATAGATTAGCTCGTCTCTGCTGATATTTTAACACTCTTAACGTATTGTCTAATAAAACATTGTCAGGTCTGGTCACCGTGATATAAAAAATATTATTCGTTACGCAAATTGTACAAACAATTTCATTGAAATTCTATTGTTTTTTATTATCATCCGCGATCGTTCGATCGCAATACGCCAATCTAGTTAAATGTTACGTCTCACATCGAATGTAAGGCGAATATAATGTAATGAATATAATTTCTTTTTATAAGATCAATGTATACGTATAAACAATATGGATAATTGTTATTATGAAAGAGGAGGACTTTGTTAAGTTTGCTCTTGATACTAATTACATTTCTTAGAAGTGCATCGGATATCAATTGGTGATATTAGTTAGTATATAAATAGTGAAATCTTTTATGCGATATTTAGAGCAAATTTGTTCCAGTACTTGAAATGACATTTTTAACTTAAGTTGGTGCGTGTAAACCAAAGCGATTTTTAGTGAAACTTAAGGCTAAGAAGACCTGTTATTAGTGAATGTCAATTCGAATTCAATCCATCGTAGTTACTGCAGCATATAGCAGCACGTACAAATCAAAATATCGCGTGCGCACTGGTTTCAGTCAACATACATTAAAATTGTTAACTTAGACTTCCTCTGTCTCTATTTAAGAGTTAAAATGAATTATAATTGAGTTAATTATAAGAGAATCGATATTGATGCAACAATGTAACTGTTATTAACAATGAAATTAAATAATGATATTATTATTGCAATTATGAATGAGATGATCATTATTTATGTAGCGTTTTTAATCCGAGAATATAAAGGTAGGCGTGTAGCTCAGCTATAAGCGGTAATCGATTCTTAATTTAGGACTGTTTTAAGTAATATATCTTAAGATGCTAATATGACTGTGATAGGTTTTTGACATCTTCAAGTTATACTTAAGATAGCCTTAAATATAAGAATCTAAATACCGACCTGTTGGCGATTGTACAACGAATTATAACTAATTATATTTTTACATGATGCATACAGGGATGATGAATAAAAATCATGTTGATCAACATATATAAAGCAATCAGGGGATTGTGTATTTTGAAACGAGATGAAAGTGACAAAACTGAGTAAATTTACTGAATGTTGACGAATGAAATTATAAATATTCGAGTGAATTGTTCACTTTTGTAATTTTTATCTCATTTCAAGATGCACAATCGAGTTCCAGATATCATTTGCAGTGTAATTTTATTTGAATATCGAGAAATAATAATATTGTTATATTAATTTTTCACGAATATATCCGCACAAAATGATTCTATAATTTCTCGTAAACACAGAAAGGTATAATTTCAGTTGAAAAATAATTGACTAAATTAAAGAATGAGAGGGGAGAGAAATCGATTGTGTATCCATGGTGGATACATAGAACGTGTATACATGTGTATCTTGAAACGAGGTGAAAATTACAAAAGTGAGCAAATTCATAAATTTAAACATTTGTAACTTTATTGGTCAACACGCAGTAAATTTGTTAACTTTTGTAATTTTTATCTTGTTTTGAGATACACAATCGTCTTCCTGTAAGTTACAGAAATAATTTACCGGCAAAAGTAAATTATCGTTTTCCTTCTACGTTAGTAGAGATTTGTATCATCAACGTAGGTTCGTGTCTCAGCTGAATAAGGATTTTCTGTAGACCTTCACAACCCTCAGTACGATAGCATACGAGGGTGGTCCCAGAAGTACCTGACCTAACAAAGAAAACACAAAAAATTTGGGAAAAAATATCTTTATTTCTCAACATAGTCTCCTTTTAGTTCGATACACTTTTCCCAGCGATGTTCAATAGTTTCGATGGCCTGTTTATAGTAAGAACCGTTGAACTCCTCAAAATAGCCATTAACCGCAGACTCCACCTCTTCATTGTTGGTAAATCTTCTACCACCGAGCCATTTTTTCAAGTTTGGAAAGAGAAAATAATCCGAGGGGGCTAAATCTGGCGAATAGGGTGCGTAGGGAAGCAATTCGAACTTTAACTCATTGATTTTGGCCATCGCGATAATGGATGTGTGAACTGGTGGATTGTCTTGATGAAACAACACTTTCTTTTTCGCTAAATGTGGCCGTTTTTCCTTGATTTCACCCAAATGCTGCAATAAGTTCGCATAATACTCACCATTGATTGTTCTTCCTTTCTGAAGGTAATCAATGAAAATTATGCCACGAGCATCCCAGAAAACTGACGCCATGACCTTGCCTGCCGATGGAACTATTTTTGCTTTCTTCCGAGCCGATTCCCCCTTTTCAGTCCATTGCTTCGACTGTTCCTTCGTTTCAGGTGTGAAGTAGTGGACCCATGTTTCATCCATGGTTATGAATCGGCAAAAATTCGGCTTTGTTGCTGCGAAATATCGCTAAACACTCGATTGAAACATCCTCTCGACGCTGCTTTTGTTCGATTGTGAGCAAGCGGGGCACCCACCTTGTGCATAGCTTTCTCGTCCCCAAATTTTCAGCCAATATGCGATGTACAGCACTTTTTGAAATGTTCACCATGTCTGCTAGCTCGCGCACTTTCAATCGACGGTCACCCAATACCATTTTGTGGATTTTCTTCACCATTTCTGGAATGGCCACTTCACTTGGTCGACCACTGCGATGTTCGTCTTCGCAGCTCGTACGGCCTCGTTTAAACTCTGCCACCCAATATTTTACTGTTGTAAACGAAGGAGCAGACTCCTCCAGAGTAGAATCCAGCTCGGCTTTGATATTGGTTGGCCTAAGACCTTTCAAATGAAAGTATTGTATCACATAACGATGACCAATTTTTTCCATCTTTGCAAATTCATCCGAGATCGTCCACTGTTGATGACTGCCAAACAAATACTGAACAACGTAGCGTCTTCAAACTTCATAGTTAAGCTTTAGAAAGTTGGTGCTTTCCCCTACAGTGATTTTTTTTTATACAACAACCGCCATCTGTACGTCAGGTCGGGTACTTCTGGGACCACCCTTATATCATGCGCAAAGAGGTGGAGCGAACCTCGTCGTGGGTTATATCATGGTCAATATTTCAGATTTCAATCACGATTCGAGCACGGGATCGATAGTAGGATTAGTAGGCTCGCGTGAGGTGTAAAACAGAAATTATGAATGGTAAAAATAGGCGTGGCGGCCACGCGACCGCTCCGCTGAAAGCCCCAGTCCTGAAAGGTCCCAGTCGAGGACGTTACGAACGTCAGAAATTGGAAGAGAGACAGTAAGTATTTCTCCTCTCCCTCTCTCATCATCGAAAACACGCGGGTTGCAGTATCTTCGCGACGAGACTGTCGCCGTTTGATTCTTGTTGATGGCGAGGACCCTCGGGGAAAGCATGAAATGCGAAGAAACAACATCAACAGCAGAAGCACGTAAGTTTATTTATTTATGTTACGCAATTTCAAGAAATTATCCCATGATTATTGAGTAATTGTTAATTATTGAAATTGTTGGGAATTATTCGTCTTGTAGGATCAGCCCGCTGACGCAAAAGATAAAGGCTCCCCAGCACCTGCTGCGACTCAAGGACGAGGAGGATGGCTGCGACGACGAATGGGATGGTCGTTTCCGACTACCTAGTTTGCCACGGCAGAAAGCGTTAAAAGACAATGACACCCTGTCCAATAGCAACAGTGCGGCAACATCTGTTTCATGGTCGCAGGAGGTGGAGAGCGTGGCAACTCAGAAATTGGAGGAGCAATGGACCGTCGTGGAGAGGACCCTCTACGAGGAGGACACTCAGATGCTTAAAGATTCTATTTTGAGCGAGTGCACGCAGTGGAAAACACAGATACCGTATCTGAGAATAGTTGGCAAGAACCCGACTTGTGACAGCAACAGCACACAACGTGACATTGGCTCCAGTAGTAAGAAGACAAAGAGACTCGATGATCTGCAGAACGATGAAGTATTCATAGAACGCAATCTTTCAATGAAGGTAAAGAAAGAGTTTCTTTCGTATGTCGTAATCTACACGTATATATTATACTATTCTTTATATACTTATATGTAAAAAATACTTATATTATTTATATTATAGGAAGGAGAGGATTCTGTGCAATACAAATTGAATAAGGCAAAATTCGAAGATGTTCTCGACATGATGATGGAATATGTAATCTCGGAGCTTTTTCCTAATGAAAAGGATGAAACAGATTCTTTGCGCGACGATTTGACTGACGTCCTAAAAATAGCTCCCGCTCCTGTTCATAGTAATAGAAATTCGTCAAGAAATTCAAAAGCAAATTGGACAGAGGAAGCAATCTCGCCTAATTATATCGAGAACAAATCTATAAGTATAAGAAATCGATTGCTGGATACAGAAAGTTTCCTTCAGACAATAAAGAACGATGCAAATCTTCAAGGAATTCAGAAGTAAGATTAAAAGAAAGTAAAATAATGCAGGCGCGCTTGTTGTTACTTAATATGTACTTGATTTCTAGGAAGTCAAGGAAGTCAATCTCTGCAAATAAACTAAGAGACTTTTGTGATACGGAAGATGACGCTTTGAAGTCCAAAGAGCGGTTATGCACGCCACATATAGGCAGAAATAAGCTTGGCACTATTTTTAATGAAAGGATTGTTGTAAGCCCTGTGCCCTTTACAGTGTCTACTCGAGAAAGCTTCTCTACTGTAAAGACCATCCCGATTAAATTTATGAACGAGGATTTGGAAATCTCTTCCGCCCAAGGTAGCTAATATTGAGTTATTTTAGTATCAATTGATTAATTGATATTAACAAAAATCGTCAATATTTTAGGATTAGTTCGAAACGTTGGCTTCCAAAGTTCTGCGAAAAAGTCTGGTGCCTTCTTGAGAAATCCGAATATTCATTCTGCCTGGCAAGCTTCTGTCTCTCCTACTGTTTGGCCGAAAAATATCCGACTCGCTCCCATAGACACTTCGAGACTTCCTAACGGCAAAAATAGGTGCACTAGTCGCAGTTCAAACATTTCTTTGATCTTTAAATAGTCGAAATTTAAGAGCGAAGAATAATTCGAATTATAAATTTTAGATCATTGGCACCATCGCCTGCTGTCCAGCATTACAGCAGAAAATCATTGAGCCCGATTTCTCGTCCCATGATACCAAAATCCGCCCATATAACTCGCGATTGTAGCATCAATTTTTTAGAGATTCAAGGGAAGCATATCGTTCCCAGCTGGGACTACAGTCCCAAAGTGGCCAAGAACAAGAAGAAGAAAACTCGAACAAAGGAAAAACTTTGAGAAGAAGCTTAACCCGATAAAATCAGAAGCGCTTTGAATATTTGCATGAAAGAAATATATTTTTCAAAAATGTCAGACACATGTATCCTGTATGTAACTGCAAAGAAGCCTAGGAGTACAAAATGCTTTAATGCGTTCGGTTTCTCAAGACAATGCCTGAGCACGGTGAAATGCTTTAAGCTGAAGTATATATATACACACACACA
>NW_017305071.1:697635-698199 GCF_001594115.1 Trachymyrmex septentrionalis
ACACACACACACACACACACACACACACACACACACACACACACACACACACATATATATATTATATATTTATTGCGCGCGTCAGTAGGTCTGTTCGCGTTGCTTGCGAATTTTTTATAAGAATCTTTTTCAGAATTTCCGCTTTCTCTCTTCTCAACGTCCGAATTATATGTTTATCTCATCTTAAGTGCAAAAATTTTGGGGGATTTTAAGCAACGCGAACAAACTTAATGTAAAGTATTTACAAAAGATGATCGTCGCACGCGTATGCGCGACGGAGTTTTATTTTAAATACATATCATTATTTTATAGGTAATACTGTTTCTACCTCACCAAGTGTCCGTGTTGTTCAAGTATTCTACACGCTTATCGCGAGTGGATATATTTTTGTATACTGCACAATTATAAAAATTTATTGTATGTGAATAAATATATATAATAACTTTGTGTTGTTGGACAAATATTATATCGCTTTACTTATCCCGCGTTGTTCTAGTTTAATCCTAAAATTCAGTTCCATATAAAGAAATCCGATAATTAAAAATAAAATATAATAGTGTAATA
>NW_017305071.1:698299-704297 GCF_001594115.1 Trachymyrmex septentrionalis
TGTTATGTGACATTAAGATTAAAAATATGCAAGAGAGTATACGTGTGTATATAGAGACAATAAAATAGCAAAGGTTACACCTGGTAAATGCGCGAACCTTTGTAAAATTATAATGCTACATGTTCTTGTAATAACGCCTCGAGGGACACGTGGTACGGAGCCACAGGAAATTCGAACAGAGGCGGCATTTGCGCAAGTTCGGCGCTTTTCCCTCTTCGGCGATCGCGGCGCGTTTAGTTTCGCGTGAGCTTGCAACAGTGGAGGATGCTTTGACGATCGGTGAAAAGTTTCGGTAGAAATGTCGAGAGAAAATTCAAAATAACGCAACACCATCGGATCGCGCTGTGACGAAGGAGCGAACAAACAAAAGACAAAGAAAGTTTTGCAGAGAGTTTGACGCAGATTTTTCGATCCGAGAACAACCGCTGCAGAATTATATTTGCAAGCGAGTTCACATCATCGACTCGAGAAAAAGTAACCGTTCACTGATTAGATAAATTTTTAAACAAAAATGTTCTTTATAAGATAATTTGCTTTTAATGTAGGAAGTAAATGTCACATGTTTTTTTTGGGGGCACTTGATTACTCTTTAAATTCTTTGGAATGGAATCTCATTCTGAAAGTGAAATTTGAATCAATCTCTAAAGAGAGTGGATTAATTTTTAATCTTTTAAGGGCAAGATTTCACTTTTTAGAAAGAGATTTACTGTCAAAGTGTTACAGAGAGTAACGTTTAATAAGCTCTCTTGAAGAGATAACTGCTCCAATTATAAAAACATTTGTAGAAAAATATCTTTCAAGTAATTACGAGTGACATAATCCTGCAGGATTTTTGTTAAAAGGCATATAAACGTGCGGATCTATTGGACGTCCCATGATAACGCAGACAAAGGACCTCGTGAAGGATCCCATCGGCGATATGTCTACTTACGAAAGGCCGAGCGACGTGCATCATCTGTCGACAATAACAAGGATCGTAGGGGTGTGCACTGCAATTAGTGAGTCCCAATAATTTATGTTTCGCATTTAATAATCGCTTATTACATTCCCCCTCTCCCCCCCCCCTCCGATTCTACAATTATGTATTATTATTGATATTATTTTTCCGTCGAGGAAAATGAAGTCTTCCATCGAAGGATGTAGAAGATTAAAATTCAAAAAATTATATATTGATTTATCATTAATACTAAGATTTATTAATTAATTTAGAGATCTATAACAATTAGAGGCTGCGAGTTAGTAGTACGTTATCACAAATTACATATAAACCAATACGGCATAAATCGTTTCAACAATATTGCAGTAACATTCCAGCGATATTGCATTAGCGTTAAAGATGTTGCAGCAATGTTGCCGCAATCTTCTGTTCTGTATGAGTAAAGAAAGAACTTTTGCTTGGTTTGAATAAAAATTTCATCTCGGGAGAAAAAGGTAACTGCAGTGGCGGCGTAATGAAAACGTTCCTCTCTGCTGCTTCGAACGAGAATGGGGATCATGGGGATGGTGCACGGACACTGCTTTTCATTACTGCTTAGAGACGGTAGAAAGACTCTGTACCTGTCGGCGAGGCTATTTACACCTGTTTAATATTAATAGATCGTTAAAGCACAGCCAAAGACAGTAGCTTGGAACTCCGAGTTCTTTCGAGGTCCACCCGGTGAAGGGTCGCTTAAATAGTCGCACGTTATCGGACTTCTGCGAAAATTCCATGGCGCGTTCCTTATTTCTCAGACAATTTGAATTCTTACGAGAGAAGAATTCGAGTTGTTTGAAAACCGGCGGAGCAACGATAACAAAAATGATAAAGCAACATAAATAACATAACAAAAAATTACATAATTTTACTTTTTCATAAAATTACTGAGTAAAAGATGGAATAGATGAAAATGTGGGCTTTCATTCTATTTTCTGTTATTATGAATTTTTTTTAATTGTGTTCAAGTCGATGATACATATATTGTAAATAATAATTAATTTAAGTTTAATGTAAAATATATATTTTGAAAATTGTATTGAAATAGTTAAAACAACAGTGGGAAAAATTATTTAAATGAAAGGACTATGATGTGTCTATTTGAATGTGATGGTAAAGTAGATTCTATATATTTTTACAGAATCTGCTTTCTTCAGGTCTATTTGAACTTTCCACAAAATCCAAATAGCTTGAATTTAAAGTTAAATTCTGAACATATAGAGATATTATCCGATTCAAAAGTTTCTTTTTATACACATTACATTTTCCTAGGGATACTCTTGCGTCTGTCCTCATAAATGTTTATCACGGGCAGAACGAGTACCTCTTTTCCACTTATTACTGATACCTCCAGAGATTTCTTAAAATTATTTTGAGATGGTATTTTCAATATCAAGTTTAATGTGATTCAAAATGTAATTCACAAGTTTATGTCTTAAATTAATTCTTAAGATATATTTACTCTACTTAACTATATTACTCTTCTTAACTATTTATTTTTGCTAGAATATAACTAAATATGTCAACAATTTTATATTAGACCGTCTATCAAATGAATTATATAATACGAGCTCTGGAATTTTTAACAAAAAACAATGTAATGATTTTCATTAAAAATCCCGGACTTCGCAACGTTTATTTAATGTCCATTTCTACTAATGTAGATTAATTTCAGTTTAATTTACTCTTTGCCCTTTTCTAATTCTTAGAACTAGAAAAGGATAAAAAGTAAAGCGAGATTAAAATTAATCTACATTGTTAGATTAATTATGAAACTAATTATAAGGACAAGTAAAAATCTTTTTACAAGAAGTGTTAATTATAACAGAATTTTAAATGGGGCTGACATTAGTATAAAGCAGGAAACCCTTTTTGCTCTGTATTTATATGTATATACATATACACGAAGTGAAATAGCAATTGTTAACAATACCCCCCTGTCTGACAATGTCTAGAAATAATCGACGACAAAAGTAAGTTTAATGGATTTCGAACGTTTAAAAAACACTCCGTCAGATTCGACTGCCAATAACACACGTTATTCCTTTCGTTTTCCAACTACATATTTTGTCACCGTCGCGACAAACAATGACGGGAAATACTCTCGGCGGAT
This sequence comes from Trachymyrmex septentrionalis, assembly GCF_001594115.1. Lineage (NCBI taxonomy): Eukaryota > Metazoa > Arthropoda > Insecta > Hymenoptera > Formicidae > Trachymyrmex > Trachymyrmex septentrionalis. Next base: position 701,386 of record NW_017305071.1, read on the forward strand.
CCGATGGTCCATTATCTCCGAATGAATGGTGGAGGTTTTTGGACGGCGACGCCGTGTTACCGAAAACGCTCCATGTCGCGACGCTGCTGACTCAGCATCCATCGCGAGCCATCGGACACGGCACGAGGATTAATTGCCCGCGACAATCGCGCTTTGGCCGGGTCTCTTAATTGATAACACTTAATGTATCCACCTCTCCAATGGGAGGGCAATTAGCGCGCGCGTTTGATCGATCCAACGAATGAATGGCGAGTCGCTTTCAAGAGCGTTTAGGATCCAGGCCTCGAATCTGGCCATTGACGTTTAATTACGTGCGATTCCTGATGCCCGAACGTGTCGTGGACGATTCTGAACCGCTCGCCGAAATCACCGAAACGTGTATGGCATCCCGAGGAACGCATGTGAAAATTCATAAAAATCGAAAATAACTTTATTTTCATTCCTGCATACCGACAAACAGTTTTTTCAAATTTTTCAAATTTAATAATCATAAATCGTTATTTTGACCCTCATGACGTGAACAAATAAAGTTGACTTGATCTTCGCCCGACTTGGTGCGCTCCTCACGATTCTTTTCTCGGATTCGATTGATTTTTGAATTGACGAACGAATGCCACGAATCACTTTATGATCACGTTTGCCGCATGCATGTCGTGTATTATACAGCACACAACCCAGCCATACACACACATACGTACATTTCTCTCTCTCATTTTAACGATTTATCGTGCTGTCCATTCGGCACCTCGTTGAAAGGCTCACTCGGACGGTTTTAATTGGTTCACTACGAGTGTAAAGCAAAATATTTTACGCTCACGGGTGGTGTAAATGGACCGCGAGAATATTTGCGGGGAAATTGCTCGCGATTTAACGAAATGGTTGTCCCCGGAAGAACATACATCGCTCCGCGAATCGCATGTTTTTTTTTTTCATGCTGCGCGTAATAATGTTGCGTTTTTTTTCCCACGTTGCGATGGCTCGCTCCGCGCGATAATTTTATCGCGCGTCTGTTTCAAAAATTCAGTCGACAACATTCGTAGTGCCAGCAGGCTTTGCACCTGCATACACATGTATAAATTTATACACAATAGCTCGGTATTTATTCGAGGATATTTTTTTGTCTGTTGTTATAACGGTTTTCGCAAACCGCACGCGCGCGAAGATCAAACCTCCCTGTTTGCTGCGCGCTACTTTACCTTTTCCGAGAAGGGGTTGTATTTTTCACAAAGGCGCGTAAGAAATGAACAATGCGACGGCAATTGCAGCGTGCATTTCGCGGACCGCGAGCGACGTGAAACCGAGCTGACAGGTTTCGTACAAACCGGCCGTTATTTATATCGGTTTGGTACACCGAGGCACCCGCATTCGCGATATCCGCCTTTTTCGCTTAATCCGGGAAAGACCGCAATAGAGAAAGGGACAGAGAGAGAGAGAGAGAGAGAGAGAGAGAGAGAGAGAGAGAGAGAGCGAGAGATAGGAAGAAAGATAAATAAAGAATTTCGCTGCTGATAACGACACGTTCGCGTGAATCTTTCACGAGGTTATTACTTTTCTTTTCTTCATCGCCCCGCTATCGTTATCAAAATACACAGTCAAGGGAGGAACCCCTCGGTAAAGGAATCCACGATTGAAAAGGACGTCGGGGGACGAGATAGAATTCTACGTGATCTTCCATCTCCCTTCCTCGCGGTTATACTTTTATATAATATTCCCGTGGATAAAATCTTCTCAGATTATGTTAGGGGATAAGCTTCCGCGACTTCGGTTCGGAATTTGCAGAATTTCCGCCGATCGAATGCGTGATCGTTGCGGCGCGAGCGTCGCGGGAGGATATAAATATAACTAGGCTATATTTACGTGCGGTTGAATATCGGCATTTCGTTATCTTGGTCCAGGCGACGGTGCGGAAAAGCCACGGCCGACGATCGCGTTTTTTTTTCCAAACAGTCGCGATCACCCAGCGCCGATGGATGATGCGCGCTCGCAACCGGAAAACAACCCTCCCCCCCCCCCGCGGCTGGACCATCCACCCTTTCATCTCTCCTCTCCTCAGCCGCTCGCGTTTGCACCCTTTGGACGTGCCTGTCGATAAAACGCCGTTGATTTACGCCGAGGCCTTATCGCGGAATTCCGCGGGCGGCGGCCGCTAAGAGAATGGAAACTCAAGCAGAACGACAAGTCATCAATGACATCAAAATGATTCCGAAATGAGCATCGGAAGTTATTTTTCGATCGTTCACGGCTTATTTTAACGTCACTTTTGACGTTACCGTGACTTGTTCCGCTTGAGTTTCCATTCCATGTAATCGCTTGTATATGACATCTCTCGAAATAGATAGACGCATAAGCACGTGAAAGTTACAAGAGATTCGTCGTGTTGGTTATAGAGAATCTTTAATCGAAAATTAATCTCTAAACTGTGATCAGACTAGATTGAGGTTGAGATTGGGTTTAGAATTTAACCAATCAAAGTAAAGTTCACTAAACTTGAGATTGATTTTCTCTTTCTTCTGATTGGTTAAATTCCAATCCGATCTCAATCAATCTCCAGTTTGATCACGGCTTAAAAGCTTGCTCATGTTCTAGCAAAATCCTACGTTCTAGAAAATATCGATGTAAATTCGACACCATGCCGGTGTCTATATAATTCTCATCGTGTTGGGGTTAATATTAACATCAACATGATATGAATTTATTATAATAACATGAACTTTTAATTCATGCTACGGTGGTATATTGACATAATAAACATCATGGGTTTTATGTAAACACCGGATAGTGTTAAATCCACACTGATATTTTTTAGAATGTACGAGAGAGAATAGTTACATATTATCTTGCTCTGACTAATGATTAGAAAATGCCGGTTCAATTAAAAATGGCTCTTTTACTCTCTAAATACTTCGGAATAG
>NW_017305071.1:704397-722577 GCF_001594115.1 Trachymyrmex septentrionalis
GGCTCTGACTAATTATCCTAATGATTAGAAAATGTCGGTTCAATTAAAAATGGCTCTTTTACTCTCTAAATACTTCGGAATAGAATCTCCCTCTAAAAATGTCACTTTAAAGTGAGATTACACCCCAAAAAATTTAGGGAGTATGAGCCTCTAATTAAAGAGTCTAGTCTGCCCGGGAATCCCGGAAGCAATCTTGCTTCTTTGGCACTTCGGCCAGAATCTTTTTAAATCGCGTTAGAATGGCGATGTTATCTGCCTACGAATTTGTAAAAATTCTCTTGGTTGGCATCGCGAAGATCTGAATACCGAGAGCAGGCACGACAAGCTTCAGATAATCGAGTACGCCATCACCTTCTCGTGAAGCCATATTCGCCGCTCCTCCTGAAGAGGAGCTCCAGAAATGCGGATGACATATCACGTACTCGACGTCGTCGCGTCGCGAGTCGTCTCGCGAGATGATATCATCGTCGTCATCATCGGAGATTTCGAGCTGCGACTTCCGGGAAGAAGAAAAAAGAAAGACGAGGTGACACGGCGGAATACGCTCCGCGGGTAATCCCGAGGGGCTCGAACTTTCGATTGCTCGTAACTCGTTGTAACGAAGACAAACCGGGGATATTTTGTTACGCGAGTAATCCGAGAACGCGAACTTAACTTCCATCGCGTATCCGAATAGCGTTCGCAGTGAGAGAGCAATGCCAGCTCCGAGACTTCTTTAGACCGTGTCATCTTAAAGAGAAAGGAGTTTTACGAGCTGTTTCTTTCAAAAGAAATCGAGATTACGGTGGTCCGGAGGGAATCTACGATCGCACGATTCCCGTGTTGAGTTTCAAGATTAATGACGCGATGGATACAGAGTTCACTGGTGGATCCGCGAAAGGGGGGGGAAGTATGGAGTGCTCCTTTTTTAAAAATATATTTACAGAAAATGTTATACAATATTTTTCATATCTCTAAAATATTTAATTACAATTTTGATATTTCTTTATTTAAGACACTCCTAGATATAAAAAAACCATTAAATTCCATTATATAATTCTTGTTTTATGTTAATATAATTTTAAATAAAACGTTTTATGAATTATTATACACATTTAATTTAATACTTTAATTTAATTTCTCAGTCCGTGTTGATCCGTATTAGCGAGCGTACATTATAATCGATATACAATGTTTTTACACATCTGCGTTCCACTAAACTTTATACATTCTAATGGGTTTTCATACTTATATGGAGACACTTGTTTGAATAATTTACACATGATTTTTGGTGAGTTTTAATTACTCGAATTAGAATTCCGGTATGTTAATTTGGTTGTGTTTATTTTTTCGTAAGAAGTCTTTTTACCTTTTTTATTAACTAGAACTTTTTCCAAGAGATACGAAACACATTTGACTGTTCAATCAACTGTGAATAATGTCGAGTTCTACATCAAGATTCACCCGAACTGTGATTATAATGAATATGCGAATATTTCCGATAATTAATTTTCTACAGCGATTTTTATGATAAATTAATGTCTGAAGAGGGCTCAATACGGTAGCCGGAACTTGTAATTTATTTGTATTTAAACAGAGTTTTTATCTTATTATATATTTTTTCAATTTTACTTTTCTCTATTTGTAATTTATTCTTTTTAATTGTGTGACAATTAAAAAAAATGTGTTTGACTCTTACCTCGCCCTTTATTTATTATTTATTTAATACTTTAATATTCTGTCTTTTTGTATTCGACCTTAACACCTTCATCAGGTAAAAAAATTTTTTCATTGTCACCTGACTTTCCTTGATAGATCGCTTATTTTTCACAGTAACCTTTAAAATTCTACACAAGCAAGTAGAGAGCTAAGACAATATTCACCCCACGGTGAGGGTTAAAAAAAAATTTCGCTTTGCGGCTCGCAAATGATTCGCCTTTTGGCAGATTTCTGAATCCAACAATGATAGAGGTTAGTAATGGAGACACAAGGTAACTGGAGCAAGGGTTACCATTGCACTCCGCCGCAACTTGACGGTCGTCGTTAGACGAGTTCTCCGCACGATCTCGCATTCGTGTACTTTAATTAGTTTCCGGGAGTCTGCGGGCACCGTCGAAATCGCTACCGCAGCATATCCTCTGAAATTATAAACTGCAATCGGATTAACCCTGGTTTCTGAGCGTCTCTCCTGGTTCGTTTACAACGTAAATATCGCGCGCCGGACGCGGGTTCCGCTTTCCCATTTATAATCCCGCGTATGACAGCATCCTTCAAACTCGATGAACTGCGGAATTGTTGGGAAACGAGTTAATAACGCTACGCATATTTATCGACGCAAATAGTATATGCTATTTGGGAAGTATATATTTATATAATTCGGTCAGTCCCATTTATTATCTCGTAAATTATAAATTTATTATAGGGGATATAAATATAAATGAGGCGAATTAAATAAATGCGGATAAATCGAATGTAAATTACTACAAAAATTTATCCGACTTCAAGTACATTTAATTTTAATTCGATTTCGATGCTAATTGTGAGTAGATAGAAATAGTCAATACAGATTTCAGAATATCAAATTCTCTCTCTCTCTCTCTCTCGCTCTCTTTCTCTCAATTCGCGACGGAAATGTAAAACGGCAATTAGGCGATCGGCGATAATTTATTGCCGCCCGCACCGAGTGCACTTGCCATTCGTATCGAAGCGTAAATCACCGCTAATTTGCACGATGCGATTACGCCGGCGAGAATCAGTCGCCGGTACAAATTACATCCTCCATTCGTGCAGCATTGGTATGTGCATTATGCATTCGCGAGGCACGTTCGCGTTCAAAACGGATTAAACACGCCCCGATCGAGATTGCTGAAACAGCATTCTCGGTCAGCGTTATCAGACATATCCGTATCAGTACAGATCCAAATTGACATTGACGAATAGTCCAAAATAAAATTACAAATAAAACGACCCACTTTCTGTGAATTTTAAAACTTGTCGAATTGTCATTCTAGAGTAGAGATTCTAGTAAGAGTCTGAATACGAAGAAAAGCTACTTTTGATTGGTCCGCTATATTTTAACAATTCCTAAGAGAGAGAGAGAGAGAGAAAGAGATAGATAGAGATAGATACCTTTATTAATATTCAAGAGTAAGTCCTCTAAAGATATAATAGATGAGCAAGAAGATGCGGGCAGAAAATTTGGTAATATAACGTAAAATTGAGATAATTATATCAGATAATCAGAGAGTATAAAAAAAGTACAGCAAAAAGTAGCGAAAATAATGTGAACAGAAAGTTTAGTAACTAAAAAAATAAGAAATAAAAATAAATATAAAATAATAAATAAAAATATAAGCAAAAAAATAAATAAAGGGCAAGAACTAAGACAGAGAGAGAGAGAGAGAGAGAGAGAGAGAGAGAGAGAGAGAGAGAGAAATAGATAAAAAAAATAGAACAGAAAGAGAAAGAAAAAGAAAAAATAAATATATGTCTCTTTCTCTCGCAGATTTTTGTTAAAACTATTACTCTGTAGACAAAGTCTGCGACTTATGTCTATATAGACCTTCTATTGAAGGGGATCTCTATCCTAGGGTTCTTCTTCCTTTATTCTCTTTCCTCCTGCCATTTTATGGGACTTGTAAAACGGTTCCACGGGACATGTTTTAAGGCAAGTAGACCGATATTTCGAAACTTTGCCGAGCGTATATCGTAACGCGTGCAATGTGAATGCAGATGGACGTGCGGTCTCCCGGGCGCGCCACTGCGAATTCATGTTAACGCGAATTTATTACGGTTTGAGACGCTTTATCCTCATGATCTCTTCACCGCAGCAAGTGTTTCGAGCGCTTACGAATGTCACGAATGCAGAAAAGTCGATATCTGCACGTCGCACCGAATGTTCAGTAGCTAGACTTTGCGCTTTACGTTTTGTGACTCGACTAATTAACGCGAAAAGCAACGTGTCTTAAAAGTCTCATTAAAATTTTCCAATAGCCAGATATTTTCCCGTTCTTTTGTTAAGTTCTTTAAAGTTTGAAGTGACCTGAATTACTTTCGCACTTGCCAAAACTGAAGCGAAATGATTTTTTCGCGTAACTGAAAGAAAGCTATTGCTACATATCAGGATTGAGTAAGTTAATTTTTTTTTTAAACTAAATTAAATTAACCATGAAAATTTAACTTGGTTAAGATACAAGTTAATTGATAATGAAATTAATTGAATTAAAAGTTAAGTTAATAAAAAAAAAAGTATTTGAAAAGTTAAAAGTTAAATTTGTTCTTTTTTAATTCATGATTTTAGTCTTATGAATAACTGAAATGACAAGTATATACTTTATTTAGAAAATACTCTATATTTTATTTACATATTTTGTTTATATATACTGATTATTATATAAGATTCGACTATGAATACTGGAAACCTGGTATGACTAAAGCTTCAGACACAATACGATGGAGTAGCGATAATAATAAGGAATACTAGATTTCAACCTATCAGAAACTAGATACATCAAAATACACAGTTCCTGATTGAAATCTGGGGGTCGATTGTGTAATTTGAAATGAGGTGAAAATTACGTGAGAAAAGTGAGAAAATTCACTGGAATATTTGTAATTTCATTGGTCAATATCTAATAAATTTCCTCATTTCTACACCCCTCTTTTATGCAACATTGTTTTAACTTTTCGCTTTTGCCGTGCATTATGTCTGAGACTTAATTTCAAAGAATTAAAAAATTAATAGTTACGGATAAAATGTAACTAAATAAAGTTAAAAAGTTAAAAGTCTAAAATGTAACTAAGCTAAGTTAAAATTAACTTTTTAACTTTTTAACTTAACTTTTATCTTTTTAACTTAACATTACCCAACCCTGTTACATATTTGTTTGTATATTTTAGTAATTATTTTTATATTTTACTTCTCTCTCTCTCTCTCTCTCTCTCTCTCTCTTTCTTCAACAGAAATTCATTTCAGAGACTTAATTATATTATCGAGACACAGTTAATGTAAAAAATTTCAAATTAATTAGGAAAAATAATTTTGAATTTTGTGAACGAAAATTTCTTTTAAATTCGTCTGAAAGTACATTTTCACTGTTCGGTCCGACTTTTCGCAATCATTTTCCTTTTTCGCGATCGATCCTTCTTTTCTTTTTATTCATTCTCTGCCGTTTGTCTCGCGCGCGTGTCCAGAAACGTGTCACTCGATATTTTCTGTAGTGTTTTCGTAAAATAAGGCAAACACTTCTGTCCATCCCTTTTTTCCACGTGGACTTTCAGGAAAGGCTCGAACAATGCGTGCATCCGGCTAACGTGACCTAATTTCGCTAATTAACTGGCCGTGGCACTCGATATCGTCGCCCGTCGAAAAAAAAAAGCCACTCGGGAGCAATCAAAATAAATCTCCTGTATTTTGTTTGGCGCAAGAGGAAACGATACATAAATATCACGGGCAAATGAGATGTCAGAAAGAAATATATAAATAATGTATCTCTAATATGGATTTCGTTCATGCAAATACTATTTCATTCTGATCAGCTGAATCAATTAGTTGACATCTCGACCTTTTCAAGATGTTTATTTTTCGAGAAACATCTCGCATTTTTGGCACAATATGTATGACCGCAATAAATACCACTACTTGAATTTTCTCAGTTTCTGCAGTGACTGCAACAACATTCCGCATTCCTCGATAAAACGCAGCTTCGAAGGGCTTGCAAAATCGCTCACGAAAGTTTTCCCTTGGAAAAATTTTCCAAGCGAGAAACTCGCGCGCGCATTCTCGCCCGCGATGCAACCGAGCGTTCAATTCGCGAGTCTTCAACCTGCACTCGGATTACTCGTAGCTTTAGATCCGCCAATACAGTTTCTTAATCACGAAGAGACCCGAGATCTTTGCGCAGTCTCTATCGATTTTTCAAAAAATCGAAGGAAGATTTGCAGAACATCTTTATTACCTAATTTATTGCCCCATTTATTCGCGTTAGAAAGAGGAAAGAAAGAAAAAAAAAAAATCTCGTTTCTCTTCTTCCTTTTCAAAGAGGAGCGTCTCCCGCGATCTCTCACGACGCGCCTCGTCGCTCTTGCCTTCGTCGGCGTGGAAAACGGAGTTTCTGCAGTAAAGAGATAATGCCTGCCTTAGTTACACTTGGTACCTTCAGGATCCACCGTCATTTGCAGCCAGTGTAAACCGTGTGGAACACGCGCGCAGCTGCGAAGTTTGCGCGGGTTGACATACTGTGAATCATAAGTTTATATCCACAGGGGCTCATTGTGCGGTGAAGTTTAAGGCCGGGGTCCGACTGGATGGGGAAAATGGTTCTTCGGCTTTATCCTCTATTTTAATATATGTATAGGATATGTGTTTGAACGTAAAAGTCATCAATAATAAGACTTTATTCTTGACGAGATTAGCCAGCGACTTTTCTCTCTATACGTGAACCGCCTCGGTTTCGATTTAAGGCGAAGGAAATGGCCGAGGAGCGCCTTCTATGTATTTCATTTACTACTATAAATTGAAAGATTAATATTTAATTTGAAAGGGAAATTTAGTAGTAGGAATTTTTGACTCAGGCGGTATATCTATAGAAAATCAATTCTGCGTGTATGCGAGAGAGAGAGAGAGAGAGAGAGAGAGAGAGAGAGAGAGAGATTTCTAAATGAAGGCTTCTAAAAATTTAACGACTTCGTTATATTATTTTTGACTACGTCAAAAGCGATGTAACAAAGTTATTCATTTCTTTAAGATTAAAAATTTAGCTCCGAAATTTAATAATAAATTCTCCTTTGATATGGTGGAGCAGATGCAATCTAGAATTGTCTATTTTACAACGTCCAAATGCTGTTCATTTCAGAGAAAAAAAATCTTCATGATATATTATTATTTACTTCTTTTTACCCATTTTATTACATTTACTGCGAAAACAACTTTGCAACTGTTGTAAAATTCTTTAATATGATTGTCCTTAGTTATTCACAGGATCTAAATGTATATATCAATCATATTAAATTTTCATCTAATCATTACCTACGTTTAATAGAAAAAGTAGCTTTGCAATTGTTGTAAGAGTCTCGAGACTATTTTTCCTGCCGAACGCAGGCATTGGAAAAAAAAAATTGAGGGATTTTAGTGGATAAATTAAATCTTCTGTCATCGAAATTTTCTTATTATAAAAAGATTAATTAGTTTTAAGAGATTGATGTCTTTCAAAATATGAATTTTCTGAGCTTCTTTCTGTCAAAATAATTTAACGTTAGTACGAATTACGACAGCTAGAAGTGGTAAGATCAAAATGATGGTAATGAGGAGTTTGCGTCCTATTCTTATTCTTCATATATCTCGGAGGTCGTCAGTTTTGTAAAAATATCGCGAAATGCGCGCACCGAGATGTTACGATAATGCGCGCTGACAGTAGCTGCATTTTTACTGCTTGACGTAAAGATATTTTTATTTGACCGTATAAAAACATTCTTATTGCACCATGTGAAAGCATGCGCAAAAGTGACAATCAAGAATTGAATACGAGGTGAATACAAAATGGAAGAATCTGGGTAAAAAAATATTCCTACCTTAAGTTCAAGAACGGACAAATTTGCGGGATCTTCCAACGTTATATTAAATGTTTCGTTTATCAAATCTAAATTAGAGATTTACACTCGGGAAAACAGAATCTACTCGGGAAAATTAGGATTAGTGGAAGATCACGAGATACATCTGCCTCTCTATGTGTCGCAACGGATACGTGGAATGTTCCAACGAGCCAAAAATTTTCTCGGCACTTTGGGAATTAACTGCGAGTCTCTCTCTTCAATTTTAATTCCGGTGAGAGCCACATTTGTTACACCATGCTGTGTCCTCCTCTTTTCCCTTTCTCCTGCCCTTCATGTGCCCCATGTAAAGTAGCCATTGCGAATATACGAAATTCGCCGTCACTGACGAGTCACGGATGCGCTGCATTTCCTCTGCTGATGCATTCTACATGCGACGAGAGAGAGAGAGAGAGAGAGAGAGAGAGAGAGAGAGAGAGAGAGAGAAAGATTACGTGACACAGTTACCAGTTTTCGGCGATTTTGGATCTCCTCCGGGAAAGCATTTTTCCCTCAGGGAATCACACGTTCAGTAAGCTTTGCCAAGCATATAGATTTAAAATGTACTGAAAATTATGATGAATATACTCCTATCAACCGCTTGAAAGATATCGCGAATATCCCCGTATCTCTCTAAATGGAGCCGCTGGAAACGTCGGAACCTAGTAAAGCACATCCATCATTTCACGAAATGTTGTTCACCCAATTTTCCCTTCACCTATCCATCGCTCGTATTTTTTTTTTTTTTTTTTTTTACGATCGTGCGCAATTCAGAGCGAAGGATCGTTCTCCTTCTCCTCTCCTCTCATCTCCTCTGCGCGCGAGAAAAACTTTTCATGCCGCTCGTCACGATGTCGCAGGACAAATCGAATCGTCGCGACGGAAAACTCGGCGAAACTCAATTTCCATCGTGCGCTCCGTCGTCGGAAACGTTTCGGCTGCATGGCGACGGACGGATAGATTCCTTTTCGATCGCTGCTAGGAATTAAATTAATTCCTATTGAACTCCGCGTGTCCACTGCATCCCGCGTAATACCTAATACCCACCCGCTCGCGGCGGTACGGAAAACTTTCACGATTTCTTAGCGTCGTCAGACGCTTCGAGGAGAAACCATTGGGTCCTCTCGAGATGAGTCGATCGCGAATCGTGAACCGACACACGAAAGTTGTAATCGAATTATCAATCGAGGCGAGATACACTCTTGGAATTAAAAGCCAAGGTTAAATTTGTTCTTTCCGCCCACATTCTCACGTCGAGAATTTTTAATTCTCCCGAGGTTTCTTTTTCTGGCTCACGGAGAAAAATTAACTGGGCGATTCAGCAAAGCTAATATTTATAACTATTAATAGAGGATGTTTAACTATTAAAGATGTTTACCTAACTACTATTAATAGAAGATTTGATGAAGTTTTCAACAAAGAAACTATGTAAGCAATTATCAGTATGCTAATTCAGCTAATTCTTTGCCATACGATGAAAAAAATGTAACAAGATTTTTCTACTACAGCTGCAGTGAAAGTACATCTCAGCCAGTGTGCTTTCTTAAAAATTTTCTATATACCGAATTGATTTTCATAGAAAGTTATCTCAGCTGTATTAACCCATTTGCTGCGCTATTAAATATGATTATATAATCACTAATTTTATTTAGCTGTACCACTTTGCTACTTTAACATAGAAAATCAGCTAGTCCATATATTATAGTAGCTGTAGTTTCTAATTGTTTTAACAAATCTCTTTACCATGGTTGGTTTGCCTATCAATTCAAAAGGTGTTCATCCACTACGCAGAGAAAGCGACTGTCATTTTCACACGATGCAATATCGGTCGATAAAGAGCGGCATGCTCTTGCAAAGCCAGCTGATGCCTAATTATATTCGAGAGTGGCCCGTCTGGCGTCTTAATTATCGCGTGCTTTCGCCCTATTCTGGTGGGACACCCTTGACGACACGAGTGGTGTCCGCGAACTAATTGCATTACCAAGACGAATCACCGGAAGGCATCGTGAACCTCTAATTGAACCCGACACCAGGAATTTTGAATTTCTCCGTTTGCCAACCATACGAACTCATTCCGCGGAACTTAGAATAAGGGCAGAACAAAGGGCATACTTACCGCATGAAGTAAAAAGAGGATAAGAAGAGAAATGCAGGAGAGATCCGAAATAGTGCGATCGCGAAATAGGAATCCAATCGCGTCAATCTGTCTTCGTTTTCGCGACAGAGAAAGAAATTAAGGAAGGAAGCTATCTAACGGATCGCTATTCGTCCTTAGAGAGACTTTTGCCCTTCTATCTCCTTATTTCGAACGATACCCCCTGGTTTCATCGGCATTTTGTCGCTATTGTGTAACTAACTTTCTTACGAAATTTTACTCCGAAATATTTCAACACGGAGAAAGATCCGCTTTCGCCGAAAATAGTGTGCGTTTCTCTTAATTAATTTATTCTCGTCTAACACAAATTTTAATTGTTAATTGCCCTCATATATTTTCCTTTCTTAGAGAATATGTAAATATAACATGTTTGATGGCTGAAATTCTTTTTTTTTTTCTCGGTGTGCCGATTGCCCAATTAATTTAATCAACGCGACAACGCATGATGATGCGTCTAATACAGAACGCTCGCTCGCGTATGAGAAGATATCCCTACGCTCTCTGAGATTTGATTTTCGAGAAAAATGATTGGCTACCCTTCTCTTGTCGGTAGAAGGATAATGGATATTCTCAGTGGAACATCTTGGGGGACAATACGACTCCGGAAATTCACTCGCGACGTGAACCAACGCGACCGCAGGTGGTCAATTCATGTGCCAGTCACAGAACCTTCGTCCGACAATGTCCTGGCCACTGAACACGGTCGGAGATTCCTATTCCGGAATCCTGTGAGCTTCCGTTCATTGAAGACCGTACATCGTAGATTCAGAAATTTAAACGTATACTCCACAGAATTTTCGACGTTTTACCTATTTTTATATTCAAATAGTCGAGCCAAACGGAAATTAAAGCCGCGCGAAGAAAGGAAATGGAAGTGGAAAGGCGAGTAAATGTTAAATTAATTGATCAATGTCCTTTGATGTTTAATGAGCGTTCCATTTCCCCTCATTTTCCACGTCATCTCCTGCAGCGAGGGTTGCAGTGGAGATCATTAACGCACACTCATTCCGCGTGCAAAATTCAGTTACTTCATGGATTTTTTAGCTCATAAATACGTAAAACAGGAACACTTACACCGACGCCGGATAAGGAGCGTAAAATTTTCTGTAAATATTTCCGTCCTGGCGACAGCCGAGTATCCCACAGCTGTGCGTCGCGCCCGGAAGGATTTTCCTTTTATTAAAGTTGCGCGACTCCGTCCTTTGAATAATACATCGCTTTCGTGTTTCCTTAAATTCGCCGGACCCACGAACACGACTTACGAACACGCCCACACATAGGACGCACGTGTGTGGACTCTGTCGCATCTTCGTTGTATTAAGTTTCCTGTGAGCAGTCAGGAAAAGTGTAGGTGGTACGTTTATCGTTTGTGTTTGCGGGCCGAAACATGCGATAATTGCGAAACTTCGTCTTTAAAGCTTTTGAGCCAAAGTGATTCAGAGCGAAGGGCGAAAGAAGGGATCGTGCGAGCGGTCCATTTCGATTAAAAAGCTGGAGACAAAAGCGAGGAGTGTTGACAATAAGTTTGTTAAGATAATCAACGGCTGTAAAAGCCAATTAATTGCAGACGTTAGATCTCCTCCGGTTGGATAATTCTTCCCGTATCGAATCACTGAAATTGATTCTGTACTACTAAAACTCTTGTCCATTAAAGTTGAAACTCGACGAGGGCTTTCTTAAAATCGTTATTGTTAATTGCATTTGCAACACGCCATGTCGTGCTGCAAAGCTGCCCTAATGGCTCGCGTAATTATTTCCTCGTATGCTGGTTATTTCATTTTAGAAGTTCCTTTGATCGGGCCCGCTTCACAATTAGAACCTTTCACGGACTGCTCTCGGATATCTTTCTGTCGCCTTCTTCAGGAATCGCTGCAAATCCGTCTCGAAGCTGTTTCATGTCCGAAGATTCAGCGCTTGAAGGCTTGAAGACAGACGTGGTTCGGTCGGATGCGGCGGTGAAATTTGCGTACGAAAAACGGATATATTCTTTTCAATTTCAACTCAGTTAATGGGTTTTTCGCGATTTCAGCCTTTTGCGCAATTAATCGCGCGGGAAATTGATGATCTCAAGCAGTGATGCGACTCGCCACCTGTGAATTCTTTCGGCTATAAACTTGTCAGTTTTTACAGCCGAAAATATAAAATATTTTCTATTTTATATAGGTAAACGAAATAAGTATTATGCAGCCCAAAAGATTTTTACTTATTTCTAAAAATGGCTCTCTGCAAATGATCCTTTAGAAAGGTTGCGCATCACTGATCTCGAGAGTTGGATTTTGGGAAAAAAATTGCATCGAGAGCGACAAGTCGCCTCTCGTTGGCTTGTCATAGCAGTGGATTGATGGAGAGCACAATTTTCAGACAGATTAGAGTACTTACAGATATGCTCGTCATCATTGTTGATGACTTCAATAGTGATAATATCGAGTGATTTAGCGTCTCTTACCACGCTCTTAATAATAAATATCGATATCGAATTAAGAAGTCAGTTTCGTTAGGGATAATTATTTTTTTTTTTATTTAGTTACTCTCATCGCAGACTTCGATTGAATGTGTATGTCAAAATAAGAAATTACCTTTCTCGGAGTTTATATTAGCTCCGTAATTGAATTCTTTTATTAACTATTTCTCAGGTTTCGATTAAATTTATGCTAAAATATGTAAGGAAATAACCTTCTTGGAGATAGCTCGATATTTAATTTATTTTTATTTGACTATTCGTATCACTGACTCCTATTAAATTTATGTTAAAATAAGAAATCAATTTCTTAAGGATAATTAATTTTTTTTACTTAGCTATATTTATGACACATTTTCGTTGGCGTTAAATTTAAAAGACAGCTTTTTTTATAGATAGATTTTTATAGAATCGATAATTAATTTTCTTTTCTCGTCATCATGACTTCAAAGTAGCACGTCTCGCAATTAGTTTCATATATCATAACAAGAATGAATTTCTCCTACGAGCGATCATCCGATATATTTCTCCTGGCACATACAACACGTGATTTATCCCGACGGGCAATTACATCAATTCGAGATGATCGGCTTTATCCCGTGTCTCCTTCTCCCGTAGAAGTTCAAGTCGATCCGTCGCTCCCCCGTGAGAAAAAAATCCTATTCGACGTTGAACCTGCTGTGTATTGATTTCCTGTCAGGCTGCAATATAGCCGATCTATTGTGTACGCGATACTTGCACAACGTGTACACTCTCCCCGGCGTATACAATAGAATAATTTTATATTGTCATGAGATGCGGAGATTAATGTGGGATCTCTTGATGTCTTTGCCACGGGCGATTCGTATTCTCTCGGATATGTCTATATCTTTGATATTTTTAGGTTGCATATATAAAAAAAGATATTTTTTTCTCTCTAGAAAAATGATTCTCTCTCTCTCTCTCTCTCTCTCTCTCTCTCTTTCTTTCTGTCTCTGTTTGAATGGAATATTACGCGCGTAATGTACATCAAATATATCGGGGATATTCTAGAATTATCTCTTGGTCACTTTTGTCCATTTTGAAGTTACGAGCGTTTTACCTCGTTATCGCAACGTCATATTATTGAAAAATCCCGAAATGCATGTGCATCCACGCGTTTGGAATACACAAGCGAGTATCCAGTTTGTAATTAATGCATCAGCATGCACGAGCGAGGGAAAATTCGAAGCATGGAAAGGACAAATGGACGACGCAAAGTTACGAAAGAGAGAAAAGAATATTGGCAGGAGTTTGATAAGCTATAGAACTAAATAGAGAATTAAATATAGAGAACCTTAGATTTTAAGATTAGATTATTAAGATCTTTCTAAAATGCCTATATTATTAAATTGTTTGTCAATTTAATTTGTGATATTATAATATTATTTTCGTTTTGTTAGAAATTGCGTTTTAAATTTGGAAATTAAATTCGGCGCGCAATCTTTAGGGTTTGATACGAGTCTATAAATTCACGTTGAATTATTTATGCACTGAAGGTCCAACTTGAACATTTAGGGCCTTTATTTGTTGTATATTCGCATTATGCTTTTTAAAGATACTTTATTTAATACTAGATAATCTTATCTTAATTTAGGAGCTATTTGAAGCGATGGAGGAAATGCAACGCGACTTTGCTATTTTTGATCCAAAAATAATGTCGTCATATTTGTGAGATTTGGCCATTTATTGTGCAGGAATCTTGCACGATTTGCATGCGTGTTGCAGTTCCGGTTATAAATTACGCGGTCTCGTCTGGCGCAAAAAATATAATATAATATACCGATCGAGAGGGCCGATGCCTGGGATGTCGGTAGTGACGGGCCGAGATGGGGGATTCATCAGACAGGCAGGATTGCAAATCTTTTTGATCCTCTTTCTGTTGCAGTTGTGTGCGGCGTCGGCGCGGATGTGGCGTACCATCGACACGTCATGGGGCTTTACGTTACGTGAGGATAATTCAACATGCGTATACCGTAATTCAATTCACGCATTATCAGCCCTCTGATCTGCAGCGATCCTCGCGTCGACATTCGTGCAAAGGAGAGACCGTTGGATAGAAGTCCGCGGGATAGAAGTGAATCGGGAGGAGGCGAGCAAGATCATCCCGCGATGATTGAATTTCCTAACGACATATATGTACATATTTCTAGACCAAGCATTTATATTGTTACTTTAAGAATAACTTAAAAAATTAAACAATATTAAGAATCTTTATTTTTAGACCGCATATCTGAGAGCACAATTAATACTAGAAATGAAATACCGGTAACGGTCGAAACTGGATCTTTAATGCTTAAATAATTCAAATATTTGTGGATATATATATATATATATATATATATATATTAGGCATTTAATTTGCAGTATTAACAAATTAAATTTTTCAGAAAAGGGGAAAGCTATTTTTGAAACAGAAATTATTGACTAATCAAATAACGTCAGTAAAAATATGTTCTTAGAAATATGATCAAATGTCATTTCTGTTTATTTCCGCTTAACTTTTAAGAAGCAATCTTTTCAGAATTGAATGATTTTGATATCCTACAAAATTATAACAAATCCGGGATAAATCATAAAAATATCACAGTTCATATTTATCTTGATCAGCTAAAATGACAAAATTCAAAATTCAACAACAATTTCTTTGATCTCACTTCTCTTAATTCTAAATGTTTTCTATAAAAGACTCATCTCCTTTTTATTTATAAAACCGATACGATTTAAAATATATTACCTTTGCAGAAAGTTTTTCTTTGAAAACTTTAAGAATAACATAAATGCTATTTGATGAATAAATTATGAAGTTAAGAAAGAAGTTTGCTTTTAATGTGCTTGATAAAAAATAATCTTTACTTCATTCATTCGTGGTAATAAAATTGAACATCACATTTTTAAGTTATCATTTTTGAAGTAAAGGAACAGTATGGCTTTCCTTAGAAAGCGAAAAGCGACACAATTGCGGCAGAAGTGATATTTCGTGAAGTTTTCACAGAAGGTCCTTGAATGAAGGAGGGACAGGTAGTTCGGTAGTTTTAGACAATCCGCGACGAGAATAATTGAAACTTTTGAATCCCACCGCAAATTATTACCCATATTGTGTGTACTTCTCTTTTTTTTTTCCAACGGCTGTGGTTATTTGAAAATATATTATTATTATTTTACGCCAAAGGTGAAATGCTTGGTCTAGTACTAGTTATATACGTCGTTGGAACCCTCGAAGCCGAGGCTTCTTTCATTTAAACGGGGCAACGTCCGATTTTATGGGCAGAGATTTTTCCCGTCTGTTCCTCTTAATTCACCGTTTTCCCGCCGGAACGATTAATATCTGTCCGCTTTGCTGAAGACGGCGGATTTGTCGTCATTTATTCGACGACTGTTGCTCGCGACGCGACTGTATTTCGAAATTGTTAAACTCGTCCGAAAGGCGTCTACTGCTAACGAATGCTTTCTTTCCGCACAGAACAATCGTTTATCTGACCCAGAAC
Source organism: Trachymyrmex septentrionalis (assembly GCF_001594115.1). Classification (NCBI taxonomy): domain Eukaryota; kingdom Metazoa; phylum Arthropoda; class Insecta; order Hymenoptera; family Formicidae; genus Trachymyrmex; species Trachymyrmex septentrionalis. Next base: position 720,083 of record NW_017305071.1, read on the forward strand.
TATGTTCGACGTTGAAAAATACTGAATCGCGACTGCTGACGTTTTCGCGGAAGTTTTCACGGAAGGTCTGTGTATGAAGGGACATCCGGCAGCTTTAGACAATCTGTGACGAGAATAATTGAAACTTTTTGAATCCCACCGCAAAACTTATTACGGGCGAGTTATTTCCTCGAGTTTTTTGTTTGCTGTGTAAACAACAAAATATTTACGCAGGTATATGGAAATTATTGATTTGGACACAATAAAGTAATATATTCTGGTTTTAACTGAATGTGAGAGGCTGAACACGAGAGTCTAATTTATACGCAACGTTACTCCTCATTACTCGTGGATTATTATGCTTTGCGTAATTTTAACCGCGATACTTTACCTACGATTCCTGGATAAAATCCATTTCATTGGACGCTAGCACGTAATTAACGACTCACGATGAACGACGCTTGAAAATCTTTTCGATCATCTTCGCTCGTCGGGTAATCTACTTTCGATTCGTTCCCCGAGAGATCTAATTTGCGGCTGATTTGATTATTGGTAACGGAAGTGCGATGTCGAAGCAAGATTATCTTTAAGACGTAAATACAATATAATATTTATTCGGCCATGGAGAAAATGGAAAAGCTGACAGATCACAAATGATACATATATCGGCTCATACATATATTAGAGTATCAACTTTTTTATCTTACAACTTTTTTAATAGGATTTAGCGTTCTCCTTCGCTCGCACTTTAAAGGTTCTCATACTACTTACTTTAGAACTACAGAATATTCCAGCCACAACTCCGCAGTTTTATGGTTTCCACAATATAAAGTAAAATAATTTTAAGAAGAAAAATATTTTGCACAGTGCACGATCGATAGAATTATAAATAAAAATTTCGTCCCCAATTCTTTACAGCATGCACCGTCTAAAATCGGCTCAATTAAATAGTCACATTTTGATTTATTGACAACGACACGTTTGCAACACGTTGCACTGAAAAAAACCTATTAAGTTAAAAAAATATTTAAATGTAAACACATTTTTATTTGATATAAGAACCGTTAATTTGATTTGACTGTTATTTTTTTATCTTGAATTTTAGATTCCGGATGTAAGTTTCTGAAAGTAAACGTTTAGTTAGTACCATTTAAAGAAATGTATATTAAGATTATTTAGTATTTTTTTTAAATATAAGTTTTAACTGCAAAAAAATTATATTGGATGCAATTGCGATGCACAAGAGAGCGATAGCGTTTGATTAGACATTCCCTCGCGTAGCCACGTTTCACCGAGGCGCATGCAATGAACAACAAAGCGAGACGGGCGAAAAAATAAAAATATCCCAGTCCGCTGCAATTTTTCTCAGGCATTATCCAACCGCGCGGCGCCACGGAGAATCTCGCAGAGTGGAAATTGAGAGAGATGTCTTACATTTTTTACGCGATTCTACGTCGGCGCGCTTTTAATCATTGATCACGCGCTGCTATGCGAGAGAAAGAACCCGATTTTTTGGGAACAAGTCGCCCTTACACCATCGAGAACCGTCGCGACAAAGTCGAATCACGTTCTCGCGATACAGATTGATATATAAGCATTGGAATAAAATACTTTTCCGAATTGTTCTTTTATCTATACTTTCATTTACTATTACGAGAAACAGCTGTACACACGGTGTGCATTTTTGTAGGGATCGTAAACTTGCTGCTCTCTGCTCAATCGCATCCGATATATCCTAATTCCTAAATAACGCGCGTTGTCCAAAAGACCTCTTTATGATGTCTTTTAAATATCTTTCAGACATCTCCCAAAGATGTCGTTATGTCCCAAGGAATACATTTTATTTCAGTTAAGATGACATATAGTTAAAAGTCAATATAACGATTTGTTATTACAAGATTTTTGACGGGGGCCATCCGAAAAATGTTTATGAAACTAACAGTAAATTTTTCGGGAAGTGATGCCGTTGCACACCTCCAGAAAACTTTCGCTGAACTTGCGAGACTAGTGCAAAGTGATCTTTTTGCCGTTCAGTAGCAACGAAGAGATGACTGTGTCGCCGACATCGATTTCTCGCCAGAAAATGTTGGAATCAATATAAAGTTATTTTGATCTTCCGTTGACTTTCATGTGTTTCTTGGGAGGATGACTTTATGACGATCTTTTAGACACGCAAAGTTGTCCGGGTAGATCAAGCCGGCCATACGTTTCACCAACGGCATGTGAAGTTTTATGTCATATTTGGTCTCTCCAGAGTCTTGTCTGTTAATTCTCGTGTGTATTCGATTGCAGGGCGGCGTCGGGTGTAATCTTCTTCCTTGAGGTGACTTGGGCCATCACGCTATTCGTGCAGCTCTGCGTCAGGTACGTTTATAAACGAATTTGATTTCAGCAACTTTTAACATTTGGGATAAGGTATATTCTAAAATTCAATTTATCTTTACTTGATCAATACACAGATTTATTTATTGACTGGTATAAAATAATTACGTATTTAAAAAAAAAATATATATATA
>NW_017305071.1:722677-737459 GCF_001594115.1 Trachymyrmex septentrionalis
TATATAAGTTAAGCGATTAGATTTTAATAAGCATCTGGACGTAATGAGTATATAAACGTAACGCGAGCACTGTGACTTTGCAAATTGTCCGAAATTGGCCCGTGCATGTATATCGGGGGAGCGATAAGCGAACAACGAGGTTGAGAAGTCCCCAGGGAATTGCCGTTCGGGGTCCGAACAGGATAACACAGAAAAGAAGCGGCGAAGTCAGTCCAGCAATTACCAAGCAGGTCGGAAGTTCGCCCCAGTTTTCCCCGCATTTTCCAACAAGAGGAGCAACGAGGCAAGTTCCGGTGGACTAGCAGATAACTACGTAGATAACGCTTCACGGTCCGAAGGGATGGTGGTGAAGCGCAGCCGGTAGTCATCTTTAAACCAGATAAATGCGTCACGCAAGCTAGAAGATGAAAACAGAAACTTTCTCGCGTCTCCGAACTTAATTACGGAGATGTACCAAATCAATTAACAAGCTGGTTACTCCGTTCCCGTCACACACACGTGTGCCACACGTTTTCTCAACAATTAGTTTATCGAGATTTCTTAAAGTTGTATTGTAGATTTTTTGATGTGTGTTTTATACACGCAAAGAAAATAATTTGTCGAAGTGTTAAAAATTTAGCTACATACAGATCTGAAAATAATATTGTTGGATTATCAAAGTTATTATATATGTATCATAACGTCAAATTACATCCAACTTGAGTTATTTTTAATCATTTCTACAGGTCGCCACTTAATATGTCATTAATTTAACTAAAGTAATGGAGTTTTAAACAATTCCAGAAAATATATTAAATTTGACTCGAACTTAATTTATTATTTACTATATGTATTATTAATATATATGAGCGTTTTTTTACTTTTGAAATTAACCACAGACAATTTACATTTCGACATGCATGCAAGTAAAAAATAAAAGAAATTAGGTTCCTTCCCAAGCATAATGAGCGATACTGCAAAAAGTTTCCATTGATATTCTAACAATCAACTTGACCAACAGCGTTCTACATAATTCTTTGACGCTCTAATGAAATTATATTTTCAAATCTGTTGTAGCAAAATTTTTAGATACTTTGGCAATACCGTTCTATCTGCATATATTTATTGGTAATTAACATATTAATAAATTTTGTTAAGTCTTTCGGTAAACGTGACCTTCATTGTCGCGCGGATGAACAGTTTTTGTCATCTAAGCTCATATCGACCAGTGCGGTATGGTGGCCAATGGAACGACGACGTCGCCAGCATTCTTCGCAAGCTAGTAGGTGGAAGTAAAAGAAGTTTCTGTGAGGTCTACGGTTTTATCGAGTAACTGAACTTAGCGATCCATCCGGAATCGACGCTGCTACGGAAGTTTATGTCTTCGACGACGGTACCATTAAAACTGCTGGTCGGAGCGATCGATCACTCGGATCTACTCGTGGAGATGATCGAACGGCTAAAGGAAGAGATAACGTCGCTTCTCGTAGAAAAACGGATTTCCAACGAAGACATCTTCTTTTATATCTGTTCACCACGCAGGGATGAATTCCCGTCGGATCACTCTTTCTTTTTCTGCCTCTTTCAATGCGGGGATAATCCAATTAAAAATATTATAGTTAATTGTTAAAGGAACGCTGAGAAAGATGAATGTTTCTCTCAATTGATCTTGTCGATTTTCTCGACTATTTTTAAAGATACCGGGAAGATTTGCCCTCGCATTAAGATCCGCATGTCGATTTTCTTTTTTTATTGCAAGCTGACGAGTTTTAAATCTACCACGACGGCTAATCTCGTAAATTAATAATAGCTCCGGAACGCGCGCGATAATTATATCTCCGCGGAAATTTTGCCGATAATCTCGGACCCGGGCAAATCGCTTCCCGGCAATTTTCTTCTCGATACAGTTACCGCAACGATTTCCGCTAAATTACGTTGTGAACGCAATTGCCATCGCGCGAGTTAGCGTAACATATTTCAATTAGATAAATATCTTCATTCATGTATTACGTGAGCCAAAAGAAAATATATAAAGATTATAACGTAAAGCTGGTTGTTTGTAAATATTTGTGTAAAATATCGTTGAGGTCTTATTTTAACGCGAGATTTCTTTTGTGTATTTGGGATTAAACTTGTTAATCTCATAAAAAGTGTACTCGACGAGAGAGTATTCGACGCTGAAAGTTGTATCGATAGAAAAGTCGTCTTACTACTTCGTTTTAAGAAGAACGGAGATTTAAATGGGAAATAACGGAGCCGTAATCAGGAATATAAACATTGATTGCTCGCGAATTCAGCGAAAAATGTCGTTTTCGAGAATTCTGTTTAACGAATGCAAATCGGGCAAATCTTCTAGTTTTATGATCAGATAGCATATAAATACTTTTACAAACATTTGCAAATACACTTACGAGTGTGTCGAATATTCGAAAAACATCTCGTTCAATCTCTCAAATCGATGTTCAACATGCAATTAGAGCCAATTAAAATAAAATTTTGCAATAATGAAATAATTTCGAATAATAAATAACAGTAAAATTAATGAGAGTCAGCGCGGAAGTGGGTGAGCGCGAATATTAATTCATATAAATTAGTCCATTATAGTACATGATGTCAACTTTATTACAAATTGTTGTTGAACGTTTCAACTTTCTGAGAATACTTGTAACTTTGCTGAAGAGGACTCCAAGGAGAGTCGAAACGTTCAACAAGAATTTGCGTTGTGTAATAAAATCACCCACTTCCGCTCTCATTGGCCTTAATTTTACTATTTTATTGTTTATTATTTTAAAGAATTGAAAGTCCGATTTTAATTATTTAGAAATAATTTTTATTTGATTTAATTTACAAATAAAAAATTTCAGATATAGCAATTTATTCAATTTGTTGAAATCCTTTAAAACGTCGCTCTAGAAAATAATCCTTTTAATCCTGCAAACTCAGAAATCCTTCTCTTTTTACGAAAAAAAAAGACAGTACAACGTTCTGACGGTTTATTTTCGCAGAAACGAGGATTCTCTTTGTTCGCGTTGCTGGTTTAGCGTCCTAGCGGCTACGCGGGGCTGGCGAAGAGCGTTGTTTTATCTACCGTTGTCCTGCATCTTAGCGTGGCGACCCAATAAACTTTGGCTATCCTACGTTGCGGGTAAGTACGACAGAGTTTATTTCCGTGAACCTCTGACAGATAGAATGTGTTTGCAGCCGGCCTGTTGGCGGTACTGTCCTTACTGCATATTGCATCGAGCGCGCTAGAACGACGAGATCCTTGCCAATCGAACATTGGTACCGACTCGGTAGGTGAGAGCCTCTTGAACTCCAGACAGGAGAATTACGATCGTTTCGAGGAAGTTCTGGTGAGTGTTCCCAAGATCGGCAATCGAAAAATCCCGTAAGAAGCTAGCGAATTAATTTTCTCTTGGTTCTCTTTTTCACGAAATATTGATCTAGTACACACACACACACACACACACACACACACACACGTACACGTATATATATACTTTTTTCGATTATCCCTATCCATCATTGTCTGTTTTATGAGGTGACGGAGGTTCTCGATGACGGCGTGTCAGGACCAGGACGCTGTCCCGGGGACAGCGACGGCGAGATATGACACGAACGACGGTCCTCTTGGGCTAGTGAATCCGATGAGGATAGCGAGCTTGAACAGAGGACGTGTCAAATCGCCACACTGTCTTAGTCCTTGATGGATTTCGACTTGATATCGTCATGTATCAAGAGAGGTCAATTGAGCACCCGATTCAGCTTGCGGCAAGAACGAACGCGAGAAGTGCGCGAGGTCGAAATAATGCCTTCTAAAATTGTAATTGAGGGAGGAGATTTCAAAGAAATCATCATGGAAGATTCAGACAAGATGAGAGAGAGAGAGAGAGAGAGAGAGAGAGTTTTAATTTATTGATTTACAAATCTGCGAAAGAAAAAAATACGATACGAGGTATCGCATCGCTTTGCGTGAAAGAATGAATGTGAAGGAGTGAATATTTTTCTTAGATAGACACTTGTTAGTTACATATAATTTTCTATACGTTATATTTTTTAGGAAACAATAGATATTATATAATTGTATGACGTACAAAAAACAGCCGTATTTCATTATAAAATCATTCGATATACTATATTAAACTGTCAATATTCATATATATAATTGCTAATAAATACTTTTTAAAAGTGTTCTACGTAGAATTTATTTCAATAGAAAAGTCACGATGAGAAATAAAATTTTATTTTTTACCTAAAAACAGGATTTTTACAAATTTTATTATATGTATGTAATACTACCACAAGAAATTACGATAAAAAGGATTTGCAAGAAAAACAAGTCAAGTATGCTTAACTGGTTATAGTTATGACATTTTTTAAATCCTATACTCTTCTAATAATATAGAACAGATTTTGATCGGTATTTATTGTCGATTTTTATATAAAAAAAATTCTTATATGTATGAGATCGTTTTACAAATTAATCTTAAAATGTCATAAATTAGTTTACCACATCACTGAACTGTATTAGCATCTTAAAATACTTAAGATGGTCTTAAAATACGAAAAATACCAACTATGAATACCGATTTTTATATCTTATTGCTTTTTACATATTTTTAATTTCGTAACACACGATAATGAAAAGATGAAAAACTATGCAAACTTTTGACAAAAGAGTTAGAGTGTAAAGAGAAAATTAATTACAAATAATTTATAAATTGTATCTTAACAAGAAATGGATATTTCAGGTTTAAACCAGATTTACCTAATTATTTTGTTATGATATATTTTAACACATAGAAACTCTAAATGCGATTTCAGCGTCGATCAATTTTTCAAATTATTTATTTCAATAATAAAGCCAAAGATTAATCATAGAAAAGATATAATATTATATATATGTATAATATTATAATCTTATATATAACAAAAAAATATATAAACAATCTGAAATTTAAAATATTTACTTTTTTTTAAATAATACTTTTTAAATAATACTTTTTTTAAATAATACTTTAAATAATACTTTTTTTTATAATACTTCAGTAGTACTGCTGTCAATCTATTTTCAATCTATTTAATTTATTATAATGACAAGCTATATATTGTCATTAAAATACGAATAATAAAAAGACGATCGATAAAAGAGAAATTTGCAACATATAATGGTAGTAAAATAAACCAGATTTGAATGATAATAGCTTAATGATAAAAAATAAAAACAAAAAATATTATTTGTATGCAAAATTTTTATATACATAAATGTGCATATGAATGAAAATTTATTTTTTAGGAAGAATATCGATTGCTCGTTTAAAGACTAAAATGTCACGGTTATTTATAAATATGTAAATATTATCATAGTGTCATAATGTGTAGATATTATATAATGTCTAAGAGTAAAATTTAGTAAGTATGTATATTTATAGAGTCGATGTATGTATTAACGTAAGATTTTAGCAAAAATATCAACTGACTAGAAATATCTGCTGTTCCTAATAAATATATTTATTTACTAAACAATGTACTGCACTTGCTACAACATATTAATAAAAACATGTTTATCAAAACATATTTGAAAAACATATTTGCGATTTATCAATCGTCTCATCAATAAAAATATCATTTTAATAATGTAAAATGTATAGTAATTATTTTCATTCTAGTATATCCTGTTCTCTTTCAAAAAACTATTTGAATTATTATAATGGAATTTTCTATAAAGAAATTTATTTTTTATCATAGTTCATGTGTCCTCATTTTTATAGATAAATACATGTCATAAATACACGCGTCTGTGTGAAATGTAAAATTTTTTGCTTAGAAAAAATGCTAAATGGAATTTTCCACTTATCTGCAAAATTTTTTTTTGTACATGTTTATTGCTATAGCATTTTACAAATAATTTTTTTCAGCAAAGTTTTATATATAATTATTATGAAACTATGCTCATATATAATTATATGAAGCTTTATTTATCTTCATTTATATACAGCTATTAATTTTTTTTACATTTTGTTATTTATAGCTATTAATAAGAGATTATTTTATACAACGGTATGGATAAATTATGCAACGTCTGACGTTTTATTAATAACAAAATACATATTTCTGAATTTTTTATCATTTTGATTAAAGAATTTTTAAGCACGTATTTTCAACATGCTTAAGTCGTCCATAAGCTGTTCAAAGAGCGGATTGCCACCTAAACGATCAATTTCGGTTCTTAACTTTTTTTCCAATTTATCAAGTACATCTTTTGCGTACTTAAATGAGCCATAATTCTCTAATATTTTAATGCAGTAACGTTTTACTTCAATATTTTTCGATCGTTGTCTTAAAATATCTTGAATTATTGTTAAGAATTTTATATAAAAATTTTGTTCAATATAAACATTTTCAAAATAGAGATATGTTTACCATTTAATTTTCTTATTGTCTACTTAATACAAAATATATTAGTAGCTACTTATTTTATATTAAATATAATGTTTGATAAAGGATACTTATTATTTTCTTATCGTCAGGATTGTTTCTAAGCGCATGAATAATTAGAAAACTCATTTTTCCTTCGGTCAAATCATCGCAATAACTGTTCTCGTTAGTCTGTAATAACAATAAATTTTGTTAAATTTGGTTCAAGTAATTAAATTAAATTATTTGTTATATACCTTATTGTGACGTAAATTGTAATAATCATCATATATCTGGCGATACAATCCCATAGTATCTACTAGCGACAAGAGGTCTTTTTCATAAGTAGAAAATAGTTTCAGTAATTTTACCATTATCTTCATTAACCAACTACTTTCTATAAAATTAATTAATATTCAAATTATACATATATATGCTTTGTATATAGCAGAAGCTTACAAAAGCAAAAATATTTACTTCTTGATGCTAAAATATTGTAATCTTTTTCTGTTGGACAGATGAAATTTTCCTTCCAATATAAATCCATTCCTTGACCTTTGTAGTATTCCATCGATTGTTCAATAAAAATTTTAATTGCCTGTTAAGATGTAAAAATATATAATTAAAATAAAACATATATATTGTAATAAAAATATATAATCAAAATTACAAGCGTTATCGGTTGGCACGGTAAAAAGTGTAATTTTACGATGAGAATTATATTTTAATAATTTATTTTATGATTTATACGGAAAAAGTCGTACAACATTAAAATAAACTGAACGTTTAGGATTAAATTTTAATCATCTTCAACAGATAAGAAACGAGTAAAGACTGGAATTGACTCAATAAATCTGCATCTTTTTTATGCATGCAGGAAATCGACAAAGGAATTTTGGTAAAACTATCTATTTCACATTTTGATTCCTGTTATAACATATCAAGAAAGTAAAACATATTCAATTTTTCAAAGTTTTACACAGACATAATGCAACTACTTATTACCATGGGATGTAAATTAATAAGTTTTTCACAAATAATAAATTGTAAATAATTTGCAGCGTTTATTGAGTTGTGAAGTCCACAAACAGAATGGGCTACGGGGAAACCATTTCGTATAATAGCCTCATCTTGAATATCATCGAATCTATCAAAAAACAAAAACTTTATATAAATATATAAAAATATACTCAAATTAATCTTTTCAATTAGTAGAGGGGTTGTATTATTTTTCTTTTGTTTTATTTATGTAAAAATTAGTATAATAGAAAAAGGTGAGGCCAGAAATATAACAGCAGATTGTAACAGCAAAACAATAATTGAAGTAAAAGATCAAGACTTATCTAAAAAAATTTTCAAATTTTTTTTATATGTATAAGTCATTGTTAAAACATGTCATTCCCCCGCAAGAAGAATGATATAAATTTTTTGAATTTTGTATTATGAGTAGATCGTATTTTAAGGGCATCGGCTTTCAAGAAAAGTGATATGTATTAAATTCAAATACTTCCTAAAGAAAAATAATGCAAGAAAAAGTTTTAAAAGTAACATGAAGGGTAACATATAACATCATAACAAAATTAATATCTAGAACATTATTTCTAGAAAATTTGAAAGCAATTTGTGAAAATTGTTTTCTAAACAATTTGTGATTAATTCTAATAAGTTAACTTATAAATAATTTCTGCCACGAGTAATAAATAATAAATTTTATAAAATACACAATGCTCTTTCTCCTCCCCCCTTTACTTTTCTGAACAATTTTATAATAAACTGAAATTTTATATTAAATTAAAGTGACTCTTGTCACTTTCCTTGCGGGAGAACGATATATTAGATGTAACTACAAAAAGAAGAAAATATTCGTAATATATTAAATTCTAGAAGAAAATGTAATTTCCTTTGGAAAGATTGTATCTTATTTCTTATCGCGCGCACATGATTTTAACAAAAATACATAAGTCAGTTACGCTTCACAACAAAAAATAACTTACAGGACGCATGTACTAAAGGCCATTTGGATTATTTCGTCAATCAATTGAAATTTATCGGGTGATACTTTAAACCAGTAATTGAAAATCGACAATAGTTTTCTACATGGGTGCGTATCAAGGCATTGCAGAACGTATTTGATTGGTTCTAAAAGTATCTACATAACAGAAATTAAATAAAACAAATAATAAAACGAAAAGTTAGTAAAATTGAATTATGAAAAAATAAAAGAGATATGAAAAAATAAAAGAGAAGGCGCTGGAACTGACCTTGTCTTCCTGCGGATTACCGCTTGACGAATAGTAAAAAGGGACAACTTCTTTCATGTCTGACATGTTGCACTCTACTATAAATGATACGTAGAAAACTGTAATTTTGATAAATTTAAACCAAATGGTAAACGAGTTGGTAATATTATTTAATTCCTTGCCTTATAATATTGAGTAATGCTCGAATTACATATCAAACGCGTTAAATACGAGCAAAAGTGGGATCCCAGACAACACGGAGTCGACAAAAAATCGACTATAAGTTGACTGGAGAAGTTAAGAATAGACTTTTTAGTCAAATCTAAATGTCAACTAATCCTCAAAGAGATTGTATATACGTATAAAGTAGGGGAGCCATCTAAGAATGCGTGAGCGAATAGAAAGAAACAGAGAACGAGATGGTTAGAATGAGTATAAAGAGAATGCCAATTAACCGGAAGTCGCCATTTGGTGGTTTACATCTGGGGTATCTATATAACGCATCCTGATCTTAATCTCTTCATTCTTTAACGTTGCCTTCTTCTAACTAACGGTAAGGACACCTTATGAAGTATCCTTTCCAGTTCTTTGATTTATAAGGAGTCTTGATTAATTCGATTTGTTATATGGATTTTTTAAAAAATTTGTGAAGTTCCATAGAATCAATTAAAACTTGCGTACAAAAAATGGGATTTACAGCTTTTGAAAGAGTAAATTTTTACCTTTAATTTGTTTCTTTATAGATTTCTGTACGATTTTTTTTTCACCGAATTATTCAACGTTGAAGCAAAAACGATCCTTATTGCTTCAATGTTGAATAACTTGGTGAAAAAAAATTGTTCACAATTGTTCTATAAAATGCAGATTGAAATCGACTATAAATACCGACTTAAGAGTGTATTATAGAAAAACAAATCAAAAATAGACTAAAAAACGGGTAATAATTAAGATAATACGCGTAATTAGTTAGATTATTATATATAATCATAAGTGTTTATAATTCAAAGTATTTGTAGTGTATGAAGATGTGGAGCAAATTCAAAAAAAAAAAAAAAACATTTAACATTACAATTTAGCTGTGTGTCCTTATGAGAAAAGATATTTACGTACTTATCTGTGTGTCGAAAGAATACGTACTGTACGAAGCTCGAGATTGCTGTGTAGAATCCAACTTTTGTATAGACACTATTCTTTTTATATAACTGTAATAAGAGAATATTTTAGAAGTTACTGCTGAAGACCTCCAAAATTAGAGTTGGAACGTGTAGCAAGGAAAATATAAATTACGGCAGCTCTTACAGATTTCTTCTCTGATGTACTAGCAGAAATAGAATAAGTAATATATGCTAGAGCGAAGAGTCCAGATTCTTATATAGTGCATAACATATAAGGCGTAAATAAATCGAAACGCGATAAAAAAATCAACTAATCAAAGTTCTCTATTGTATGGAAAGAAAGGAAATAAAAAACTTTGGTTCATTTTCTTATGCATTATGCGTTTCACGAGAGTATGTACTCCTCGCTTAAATCTGTGGCCTTATGTATGACTATCTCGTCGTTACGACGTAAATAACACGTAAAAAATTAAATTTAATGACTAAATTTGATTAGCAGATAAACGATATTTGTCTTTTTTTTATGAATAATAATTTTCTTTATTTATTCATATATGTATTCATGTATACAAAATATATGCACGCGCGAGTAAATAAAAAATTCACCAAGAATAAAGAAAGTATTGAATACCAGGATTGTGCATTTACGCATAAATTATAATATTCTACGTTTACGTGTAGACAACGTAATTGTATAAGCTCAGATAACAAAAAGTATGTAAAATCGGGGTAATAAGACGTTTTCTGTGTCTAAAAGACAACTTAAAAACGTCTTATATCACAATTTTAGACTTTGTGTTGTTTGGAAGGTGTCATTTATGTAGACAATTGCTCAATACGGCGCACAAGTCGCATCAACACATCACCAAGCAGCGGAAATTTGCGTCTATCAAAATATATCTTTTTTTTTGTAATAACCCGGGAAAAAATGTTATATATATGTTACATATTGTACATATATAATTTTATATAAAATATGTCAATTTTACATATAATTATATATAATTTTATATAATTATATATAGAGTAACTCCGGCAAATACGGCGCGCTGGGATTTACGCCGCAGAAGTCAGAAAAAATAGAAGGAATAAGGATAGTTTTCCCGCAATTACTCTGTTAATTGCCTTTATGTTATATTACACGCATTCTACAATAAATCATTAGTCATAAATCAGAAGTTAGAAGCTGGAAATTGATCAATCACAGTCGACAATTTTCAACTTCTAACTTCTGCCTTATGACTAATGGCTTATTGTAGAATGGCCATTAGTATTGTGTTATAATTTTAGCTTCTTACTGTTAATATTAATGCAATAAACTCATTATATGAAATATGTACCTCATGTCAAAACACTTGTAATATATGTAGGAAGATTGTAATTATTATTTATTACATCATATATATATTCATCATTCTTATTTCTTAATAAAACTTTATAAACACATTTTATAAGTTATTGTGTCATTATACGTCTTATGCATTATTTGTAAATTTTTTATGAGCCGTACATACTCCCTCCCCCCTCCGCCTATGAGTATCCCACTCTTATGGAATATACAGCAAAAATGCAAGAGTTTCAAAAAGTTTATTTTTTAATATGGAAAATAAATATTTCGGATTTCTAATATTTTTTTCATAGTAGTAGACAGCTCAGCAAACGAGAATAGATTGGAATAGATTCAGATTTTCAGAAATACAGATTCATGAATGTTAAAATAAATCCTTTTCAATACTGAATGCATTTTTATTCATTTATAGGAATTGCATGAAACAAATGTCTATTCCTTTTCAATCTTTAATATATTTTTATTCATTTGTAGGAATGGCATGGAGTATATTTCTATTGCTTTTCAATCTAAAAATAATATTTTTATGTGCATCGTAAATATTGCTTAATTTAAAATTCTGAATAGAAAATGCAGTTTTTCATCCAGTTGAATATAAAAATAATATCAGTCATTTTCATGCATTGTGAATACTGCTACATTCAAAATTTTGAATAGGAAATGCAGTTTTTTAATCCAGTTGAATTAAAAAAGTTTATCTTTTAATGGCCCATTTTCTTAAAATGAGCTATGAATACTATTTAATTCAAAATTGTGAATAGGAAATCCATTGTATCAGTTAAAAATGCATCATGAATGCTATTTTATTCAGAATTATAAATAAGAAATTTTTCGTTTTAATTTAACTGTGTTAAAAAAAAGTAAAAGTCTATAATGAAATCTACTTCATTTAATACTTAAGAGAGACATAAAAAGAACTATGTAAATATGTGCAATAAATGTTACATATGTAAATTCCTTATTTTTAATAATTTAATAAATTAATCGCTTTTATGTATATTTTATATTAATACATTTCCTTTATTGTATAATTAGCGTAATTTTTTATATAAAAGTTTTAAAATAATAATTATTGAATTTTATGTATTACTACTTTAATTTATTTAAACTTTTACATGTATAAAAATTTTGTATATCCAATCTATTTTTATGGACTTAAAATACGGATTTGGATGTGTGTGTGTGTGTGTGGATTGGAAAATTTCCAATTCATTTCAATCCATTTTCATTTGCTGGGATGTTAGTGATGCATTTTACAATATAGTCTACATAATCTACATAGTTCATATTGTTCACGTGACAAAAAATTATGTAAACATCATGTAGATTTCATGTAAATAATACATATAGACGTAATTTTAAAATCTATAGCACAACCCTGTTAAATAGGGTTTTCAATAGATATGAGATTGCATATTGATAAATTAAAATATGGTTGTATATACTTTTTTTTAGAGGAGAAGGTACCGTTATGGCCTCTTATTTATATTTTGTATGTTAATATTATTAATAATTAATATTAAAATTTAAAATTTAACGATTACATTCGTTGAAATGTTATTCATTAATCAATTTCAGATTCAAAATTATGAAAGAAATACTTATGAATTATTATACTTAAAACATTACTTATAAAAATGTGAATAAAAATGACGCTAATGTATAATACATATATTGAAGAAGGAATAGATGTAATAATGTGATCGCTACTAAATTTAAAGGTTTAAAACCGGTTTTGTTTAAAAAAACACAGTATTTATAGGTTAAAAAATTATATATTTGCAAATAAAAATAAAATGTTGCTGAACTTATGCAAACGTATAGGTACATGTACATAAACTACAACTTCTTTTACTATACTTTTTTTTATTATTGTTTAACTTTACATAACTCGAAATGTGTACAGCTAAATAAAATGTTAATTAATTAAAAAATAACAACTCATATTCTGTATAAGTGTTCTTAAATCTTTTATAGAAATTCATTTTTATTTGTAGTGCACAGATATCCAATAAAATTTTAGAAATATTAATTTTTATCAGTTATTAAAAAATTTTATTATATATTTTTTGTATACTTTTATATATATTGGCTCGTATTTAGAACGCGCTTTTATTTCTGAAATTCTATAATATGTATAATATAAAGTATAGTACGTTAGCACGCTAACATTGTTGTAAGCGCGTTTTGAATACGGGCCATTATATTTTCTTATATAATTTATACATAATATATCATATTATTATCATTCCTTTGCCACTTGCATCATTACACCTATTTTATATAATTGGATTTAAAAAATCTATATAATACTATTTTTTGCCGTTTTACAAAAAATAAGTAATCTTAAATTTAAAACGTTCCAGTTAAAGGATCCTTAGGCGCATCTTGGGTATCCCAATTCTTAAGTTCGTCCAGAATCTTCACCAGAAGCGGGTTACCACCTAACCGTTCAATTTCAGCCCTCGCAGTCGAATCCAATTCTTCAAGTACATTTCTCGTGTATTTAAAGGAACCAAATCTCTCTAATAATTTAATACAATGACGTTTCACTTCGATATCCTTTGTCCGTTGTCGTACGATATCTTTATTAAACATTATTAAAGAAATATATAAATCTAATAAATTATAATAAAAACTTTCACACTTGAAGTATATGGAACAATTAGTAAAAAAAAGTTTATTAATTGTATAACGAATATTATACTTTTTACTAAATAAAAATAATATTTGATAAAGGATACTTATTATTTGTCTATCATCAGGATTGCTTCTAAGGGCATGAATAATCGGAAAGCTGAATTTTCCTTCAGTTAAATCTTCACAATAACTTTTATTCTCAGTGTACTGTAACAAAAATAAATGTAATATAAATTTATTTCATTAAATCGAATATATTATCGCTTACCTCACCGAGGCATAAGTTGCAATAATCGTCGCGTATTTGAAAATATAATCCTAAAGTAGCTATTAATGATGAAAAATCTTCTTCATAAGTTGAGAACAGTTTCATCAATCTTACCGCTAAATTGAAGAGTCCTCCAGTTTCTGCAAAATTAATTAATGTTTAAATCCTTTTTTAACATAAATAACTTTTTTCTATATATAAAATAGAGATTGTATAAATATTAGCAATTACTTCTTATTGTCATAGTCTTGTAATCTTCCTCAGTTGGACAGATAAAATTATCCCTCCAAAAAATATCCATTCCCTGACCTCTATGAAGCTCTAATAATTGTTCCATATATACTTGCGTTGCCTGATAATATTATATATATAATATATACTATTATAATTCTTAATTTCTAATTTATTTGTATTTAATATATATATTCAATATGTTATATTAAATATATATATTCAATATTAATTTAAATCATTATTTGTAGTGATGCGTGTCACATGTTTTTTGAGATAACATTGATATAGGTTGCATCTACATTATGTATTAATTTTTTATTTTCAGTTTTACACTTTTAATAAATCAAAATTAATCATATAATGAAAAAAGAAAGAAAAAAAAGAAAGATAAACAGATAAAAGAAACTACATTGTAATAGCAGTCATGGCCATACACACAATGTACTGTATTTATTTAACATATTAATATGATACTTAGTTAATTTTCTAAAAATAAATTTTCTATATCATTATTTATTAAAATTATTTATAATTATTTTAA
>NW_017305071.1:737559-768553 GCF_001594115.1 Trachymyrmex septentrionalis
AAATAGCTGCTTTTATCAATATTCATTATTAATATTAAGAAAGATAATTTAAAAAAAATGAGAAAATGGGACAATTTTAACGGTGCTTCTAACTTAATTTTAAAAAATAATTTTTTACATAAAATAATTATATAGTATTATTACTGAACGTCTTTTAAACTTTGTATTTAAGTAAATTGAAAACTCTTAAGTATTATATAGTAGCGAGAGATGTATATCTTTCATCATGATTTATTTTACATATCAAAATATCATTATAAAATGTGAAGACCAACAGAGTTCACAACGTTTTTTTAACGTAATTACTTACCCCTGGATGTTTTAAATTAATAACTCTTTCCAAAGCAATGACTAATATGTAATTTGCAGCACTTAATGAGCTAGCAGTTCCATAAACTGAATGTGCAACAGGAATGCCTCTTCGCAGAATGGAATTATCTTGAATATCATCAATCCTGCGAAAATAAGTAAAAGCTATATATAATAATTCAAAATTAGACTGATGAGAATAAATAAATTAATTGAGAGAAATAATCCAATTTTCGGACAAAGTGAATTTTAGTGCTTAAATATTTTAGTGTGACTTTATATTCAATTCTGCAAACCACGCGCTAAAAACCTTTTTCAACCTTGGAACGCAAATATAAACAAAACTGAAATATTAATATCATCTATTAAATTGACAAGCAATTCAATAATATTGATGATAACAAGAATCTTAGAAAGATATTAATAATTTTATGCTAATGTAAGTTTCTTAAAAGCTGTAAGTTATTTATTGCGAAAAATATTACCTCAGCCAGGATTTAAACTTGGATGTCTCGAATTCCATAAGGGCGTCCTTTTGATTCGATGAAGACTTCAGTAATATTTCTCGCAATAACCAAAAACTAGTACAAGAAAGTCGTTTTTTAAAAAAACATGTAAATAATTATGATTCGAAATTAGACTAACAAGAATAAAGCGATTAATTAAGAGAAATAATTCTATTTTCGATCAAAGTGGATCTTAATGTTTAAGTATTTCAGTGTGATTTTATATATGTATATTATATATGTATATATATATATCCAATTTTGCAAATTATACAGAAAAAATTATAATTCCTATAAAAATATTAAATTTTAAGTTAATATAATTGCAGATATTTTGCAAAATATCTATATCTGCACTTTAATTAATTATCCAGTTTTTAACGGGATGCAATGTTACAAAAGACAGAATAATTTAAGATATAATTTTATAATTAATGAGAAAGATATGTAAAAAAAGAAGCAAAACAAAATATTATGTTGATAATTAATAGACTGCAAACTTACAAGATGCTCGAATTGTGAAGCATATTTATTATATCGTCGATTTCTTGGACTTTATCATCTGATATCTTTAGCCAATAATTAAAAGCTTTTGCTAATTTTGCTCTTATTTGTTTTCCGGGAACTTGAAGAATATACCTAATTGGTTCCAATAATTTCTGCAAGAAATTTTATTTCTAAATGTTATCTAATTCAATTAAAAAATAGCAAAAACATAACAAACATAAAAAGATTGTATAACTATCTAATATCTAAATTCTAAGCAGAATCATAAGGCTCATATTCCTGTAAGATGTGTAAGAATTCTTAAATACTTATATCATTATATAATATTTTTACAAACAGCTTACGAGCCATAAAATTTACATGTGAAATTATAAATATTTATAAATAATTGTATGTACATAATAAAATTAGAATACTAATCATAAATTCTTATAGATATTACATAAACATGTTAGAGTCTTACGATTCTGCTTAGAATTGACTTATAAAATTCCAGAAATTTTCGTAATTTCCAAGAATTGCCCAAAATTCAAGATTTCGAATGTTGAAATTTAAACATTTCTAAACATTACTAAACATTTCATGATTATTTTCCTAGAAAAAGAAATTTTTTTTAAACATATAGAGAAGTCTTCTTTGTAAGAAACTTGTAAATATTATTAAAAATGTTATATTAAAGTTAAATAAAAGGAAAGAGACATAAATAAAAGTAAAGAAGACTATTTAATAATATTTATATATAAAATAAAAGAACTATTCTTTAAAGTTATTTAACATATTTTCAGAATTTACATATAATGTCAAAAGTAAAGCTGTAAAAGTAAAAAAATACAAAGAGTAGAATTAAAAAGAAAATGTTTTATTTTTATAATATATATACAGGATGTTTCAAAATTCGCGATCGCGAAGACGTGATACTTGAGGCTAAAACAAATAACTTTTTCCTTTAACGAAATTGCGTCCGATAAATAATTTTTGCGCTTGTTTGTTAACTTCAACCTGCTTTCCTGCAAAAACTACTTGTTAGACGTAATTTTACACAAGGAATAAGTTGTTTCTTTTAGCATAAAGTATCACGTTTTGTACTTTGCGGGTGCGAATTTTGAAACACCCTGCATATATATATAATAATTATACATAATAATTAAAAATAAAAAAAAATTCGAGAAGAATTTAACTCCACATTTTCTCCTTGGATGCGCCTGTATTAATATTAAACACAGACAATAAAAAGACCTATACCCTAAATTCGATCTAAATTATATAGGTTCCTCGTTGTAAACATTTGAGAGATGACCTCACCTGGCTGTACACATATGTCATGTCATTAGTTATGGACTTATATCATATTCGTAGATAAAAAATTTTAAAAAATTTTAAAGGATCGTGTTCGAAAAGTTCAAGGAGTTTCGTATTCAAGCCGCTTACGGCTTGTAAATGGTTGGTGCCTAGATTTATTTTGGGTTGCATTATAGGCCAGGCCGCGTATAGATAATCTCGATGTAAACGATCTAAATGAAATAATTACAAGTGTCTTGCAATCATTTAAAATAGAGTCTGTTTTCTGTGGCTGAACAAGTGTACTTTTTGGAATTTAAGTGAGATATGACATTGGATTATAAATACCAACGTTATCGTCAGTTGTTACATGAAACTCTTATCAGTCAACTGACAGATTATTTCGGAGCTAGGACAATTGAAATTCAGATACAAATCGTCAAGTTGGGAACAATCGAGAGAAGGAGATAAAACGAGGAAAAAAGGAGTTGTATAAATCTTCGTTCAATTTACAGAAAATTTTGTGTAATTAATTATATTATACTAGTGAAATATTAAAATAACATATTTATATATTAATATATTTCTTTTTCAGGATAAAAAGACGTTTATACCGATAAAGAACTTAAGCGCGCGCATGATAGAATTAAGAAATTAATAGCGTCTTTCATTGGCGGAAAAGGGCGCACTCAATGCATTTTAAAGCCGTTGCACAAAAATTGGCGTAAAGACCGTACGTTTAATAAAAATATAGAGACAAATTAAATCACGAAATATTCGATACATTTTATTATGCTATTTGATAAAATACATTGGGCATTTTATCAATTAGACATATCTCACTCATTTTTACATTTAGATCAAAATAGTGTACAACAGCTTTAATGTGCACTGTTCTGCGCAGAAGTTCTGCCAATAAAAAAACTCTATAAATGTACATAGATTATAATATAGTAAAGACTAACCTCATCTTCCTCTTTGTTACCACTCGTAGAGTAATAAAAAGGAATAGGCTTATTGGAGTCCGCCATATCTGAGCGGTGATATATCTCTTGCGCAATGATGAACGTAAATGAGATAACTGCTTGGATCAGTCAGAAATCTTAAAAATAAATTCACGATGACAGGCTAACGGCTGACTATAAACTGGTATAAACGTCAATTGTGCGATGCCTGCCGCCTACCGGAGCCGGAACACTAATTCTGATACTGACTGTTTGGTACATGCGCAGTAAAGCAAGCGATAGCTCAGGTCTTAAATACTATATATACAGGCTGGTATTCGTAGTCGATTCTTAGGAGGGAGTATAAAGTTTTTCAAAATCCTTCCTTTTTAAATGAAAGATTCTGATTGGTTGATATTTTTATGCTTTGCTAAGAATCTGTGCTGGCCAGTATAGACTGTCTTGAAATGATAAATCAATACGAATATTTATATGTGTATTTCATCATAGGATTAATAGTATATTTCATGAAAAAAAATTAGAGGTTATCGGGAGTCACACAGAAATGAAAAGGAGGGATGTTAAGTTTAATTATTAATGCAAGAAAAATAATATAAAGAATATGATTATTAAATGTAATAAAGTTATTTAAAGTAATTGAGAAAATTATTAAAAATGAGGAAATAATTTGGATGGAGAAAAATAATATATATGCATAATGTTATATTTTATCATAGATGCGCACTTCTTGTTTTACGTAATATAAAGTATATTTACTAGCAAATATATTAAAAATAAAAAATGACCTGATAAAAATGTATAATAATAAAAAACGTCATTGGATCTCTCATAAAAAGGAAATGATAAAAATAAGAGTAGAAAATCGTTCAAGAAAATTTTCCAAGAAAATATGTATTTAATATTATCTTAGAAAGATGATAAGGAAGATAAAAAACTTTTGAAAAATTTTGTTTCTGTTCCCTCTTAAAGAAATCTAGCTAATACTAGCCAATACCACCGATGAGATACTATTAAAGACCGACATCCTTACGGGAGTTCTTGTGAATAATTGAAGTAATTAAGAGTTAAAAATTGATAATATTGTACTAATTTTATGATTTAATTGTTTAGTACACGTATTTATGCATTTAAAACTCAATAATACTCGATTTTTCTTTAAAATTGTGATTTCAGTGTTATGGTGAAAGTTTTATTATCGACAGAGATGATAACTGCAGAGAAAAAAATTGTAATTTTTCTGCAATATATAAGATTTTATAGCTTTACAAGTATGCATATTTATTTATGGAACATTAATGTAATAAAAAATCATGAATTTAATAATGTATGAGCCAAATATTTATGTTAATAATAGCAAATTTATATCAATTATCGATGATAGCGTTTTTTAATTACCTCCGAGCCCTTGGAGCCCTTTTTATACCGCCGAAAATTTGCCCAGGGTTAATAATAGTTTCTCGGTCTTTAATAGTATCTCGTCGGTGCCAATACTAAAAGACAATTAATTAATTACTTATTAAAAGCACCTTTAATACTTTTACTACTCCAAACAAGTAATTAATTATTGTCTTTCAGTAATAAATTGACTAATATTATATTGGATTCCTGTAAAGACAATTAACTTTCTTTATTAAAATATTATTGATATATGACTAACTCGTCTTATTTATATTATAAACTTTCAAGTTTAGTCCTTCAAAGACCACTTTAATTGTAATGTAAAAAATAAAGATCGACGTTGATTTTGTAATTCGCAACAAGTTATAATAAAATACGATCGCTGATTGAGTCATTTAATTTTTATTTAAATTTAAAATTATTCTGACTAAACTTTTTCGCGAATACCGTTATGTATGTAATATTCAAGGCCTTCAATGGAATAGTAACGAGTAACGACCAATCAGATTGACTATCACGTTCTTTCCAATCTCCCTCCGAGCAACCTTTCCTAAAAACACATCTTGCATTCCCATCGATTACTTTCTTACTTCATGACAATGTCGTAAACGCATGCGCATCGAGGTGACGCGCACCGAGCGCGGTGCGCTTTCGGAGTTCGGTGGCCTCGTCAATGTTCGGGGTGTTTTCGGGCAGTTTCGCAAGACGCGTCGTCGGACGACGGTAAGTACAGTCTGTCGTCGATTGACGTCACTCGTCTCCTCTTTTGCTCCGAGATCATTTGAAATATGAGCGCCGGTGACAGAAGCCGCGCTGTCGCGTTGTGTCGTCGTCGTCGCTGTGTCAGCATAAAGTGCACAATCGTGTGAGGAAGACGAACAAGAAGAAGGACGAAGAGAAGGCGGAGAGGAAACGGATAAAACGTCGCAGCGCGGCGTCGCGAAAAGGTCAGCCCCTATCGAGCGCCTCGAGAGTAGTCGAGAGGAGGCGACGTCGCCTCTCGCGGCCGATCACACGTCCAATATAATTCGCGAAAGGGGGGAAAAGAGGCATCCCCGCGCACGTCGCGTCCGTCTATCTATCCTTTCGTCTTTCTACCGACTTCCCTTCCTCGAGCACGTCCTTGAACGTCGACGCCGGTTCCCCATGGGATCTCCTCGCGCTTCTCCCCGTCGCGCCGCGCTCCAATGTCTATTATTTATCTACTGACACACAGCATGGTATCAGTCGCGGTACCTCCTATCGTTATCGCACTGAGATGCTGATACACTCCGATCTTAAGCTTCGCCTCTTTAACATCGGGAATCGCGAAGAGACTGCGTAAACACGTATGACGTATGTACATATATATCCATCTACCGAATTTAGCGCTGAATACAGCGGCGGTCTCGCCGACGATGGAATTTTTTTGACCGAGCGTGAATAACGGCCTCGTGCCTACGAATAATTTACGGGTATCACGACGATTGAAAAATGAGTTAAGCGAATCTTTTTCGACTGTCATCGTTTCTGTCCGTCTTTTTTTTTTTTTTGCCCTCTTCTTTTTTCTCCTGTTTGTTACGAAAGCACAATTGACCTTCACGTGATGGAGCAAGTTTTTATTATACGCGCGTGTTTCATGATGATTTCTGCGTCTTTTGAAAATCACCGTGTTTATTAAAGTTCACGGCTCACAGAAGTAAGTTGACACCAGCGCAGCGGGGTACAAGTCGAACCAGCTGAGCGCCGAGCGACAGCTGGAAAATCGCATGACAGCCTCCGAGTTTGGATTTTTCCTATGATGAAATGCTGCTCGACGGTGCGAAAGAGAGAACGGTCTCCCAGGAGAGCGTGAGACTTAGTCACGCGTCTTAAAGACCATTCGTTGACGTTCGCGATTACTAATGCAGCGGTACATTCCTCCACGAACGCACACCGCTGTTCCACTTTACGTTCCTTCTTTCCTCTGTTTCGCCTTCCTCCTTCGGTTGTTCAACCCCGCCCGCTGTCAGCCGGCAGTCCGTACTCGTGTCTCTCATTGCTCCGGAATGAGTTGCTTCGATCCGCTAATTAACAGGGTTTCGAGTCAGGATGAACGAATCTCTTTCACGCAACCGAACGTCTCTCGCTAATGTATAATGCTGTAATGATTATCGTAGTGATTAACAGCGATAACATGGGGATCGTTAGAAAAATGGCTCCGTTGACGAATCATCCCGAATCTGCTTCAAAATAAGAGCAGTGTCTTTACGTATCACTCTCGTGCGCACATTTCATATGTAAAAGGGATGATTTTACTGCGGTGTTAAAAAATTTAGGTAGATATGGAGCTAAAAATAATTTTGTTGGACCATCAAAAGAATGATGTAGGACACTCAAGCATGGTGATCGATATTGCAAAATTTTTGCATATTTCAGCAATCAGTTTGAATGTCCTACATAATTATTCCGATAGTCCAACACAATTATTTTCAGATCTGTATTTACATCTACATTTTTTAGATGCTTGAGCAAAACCGTTGATTTTAATAATGGATTATTTAAATTATTTTCAGATTTGTATTTAGCTAAATTTTTAGATATTTCAGCAAAAAAAAAAAGCATTCCTTTTCGTGTAAGTTTAGACATGTTTTAGACGATTGCTGAATATACGAGTGTACGAGTATATATAATTTATGGCTAAATAGGCTGGCTAATATCTGGCTTTCCTTTATTTTTTCAATAAAAAACTTTTCTCTTAAAATAAAAAATATTAATCGATAATTTGTTCTCAAAGTTCGTTATCCCACCGAATAAAATACATGCATCGAGAATCTTGAGTGCATCGCACCGAGGGATTCGATCGGGTCGCTACGTCGCGTCGGATTAAACGAGAGTTTCATAGTCGATCGCTTCGCGCCTCGGAAAACTCGTGGAGCGGAGAATGTCGGTCATGTTGGTGATATTTTTGGAACGATCACAGTGTTTTTACGATCTATTGAAGTTACGATGCAATCGCCGCCGCGGGTTTCCGATTTTCGATCATCTCATTATCTCTACGATCGCAATGCGATAAGCTTTAGTTATATCTAATCTTACGTTGATAAACATTCGCCGGACAATGATCATTTTAATGACGATGACCGATGTTATCTCTCTTGTTTTTTATATGCAACTTATTCACGATATATTTGCAGCGAGACAAAGTGCAATGTTTAGTAAGCAAACGTATTCATAGTGTTACATGCTTAACATTTGCTTACTTTATAGTAATTATAGTATATTTAGTGTATGTACGAAAGAACGGTTTTATGGAAGTATCTGGAAATTTAACTTGGTGTAAATCTAAAAATTTGTTGGACATATCTAAACTTACACGGAAAGAATGATTTTGCTGAAGTATTATTATTTGAAGTAGTATTATCTGAAAGTTTAACTAAATACAAATCTGAAAATAATTTTTTTGAATCATCAAAATAATTATGTAGCAGGTTCAAGCATGACGATAACACTGCAAAAGATTTAGACATTCTAGCAATCAATTTGAGCTTCCTCATCTAATTATTTTTATGATCCTATAAAATTCTTTTTAAATTTGTGTCTAGTTAAATTTTTAGATACTTTAGTAAAATCCTTCTTTCCGTATTTAATATTTACAAATATATTCATTCGATTCTTGGACACATTAGGAAAGATTCATCTAATTGGAGAATTAATTAATTAGATATCCGGGATCGCAGCGATGTTCAAGACGACCACCTGTAAGATGTTGGTCCAGGTGTCGGCCGTACTGCCAGATGACAGGCCAATAACTGCCATTAGTGTTGTGGAAGACTTAGACAAGTGTCCACCCAACTTCACAGTGGTATGCGCATTAATTCACTTTATTTATTATTGCTTGTCGCGATGATCAGAGATGATTGGTATATATCTCGTTAAGGTATCGAGAACTTACGATCAGGACACCGACGCTGATCTATGGAGGGAGAGTGGACTGTTCATCAAGAAGAAGGGTAGATATATCTGCTTCTCGAAGACTGAGGGCCAGCCGAATTGCGTGGTCGAGGATATCATGGTGATTAACGAGCGAGACACTCCGCCGGAAGGATACAGCATAATCTCCTACACCGTGGATTCGAGTAAGCCTTTCTGTTCGACAGCAATGCCTGCTGTCTGTAGATAAAAAAGATATGCAAATTTTTACAAATAAATCGCTATAAATGTTGCAGGGCAGAAGGCGTGGCGGAAAAAACAGGTGTGCTACAAAATTAGAAATAAGGACCTGTGTACGAAAGCGGTCACAGATATAATAATATGCAGTAGGGCAACTCCAAACCACAAGGTTTACTCCAAACTGGCTCCTGTTGGATTTTCCGCTGCTGGGTATGTCAACTTTTTAAACTTTTAATTAGATCAGCTTTAAGTTGCTTCGTGAATTTTGTATTTGTATTTTTGTAACAACTCGATAGAAAGTAAACGCAATAACAAATTGCCGTAATTTATTATACACATATATAAATATAGATAAACACGAAACTTGTCTGTTGGAAACATACATGGAATATAAAAAGTTAATGCAATATTTTTATCGTGATGTATATTGTTTCTTATATTTTTTCTTTCAGTACTATAAATGGTGTTCATGTGTGCTACAAGACCGTAGATATCACAAATGCGAATTTGGATTCGCAATCGTACGTTAATATAGAGTAAGTTTCGACACAAGTTTCAAGCCAAGTATTGATTTCGTGCTATAAATATACGTATTTTATGATACTTTCAGCTTACTGCAAAGTCCTTCTCCAAATCCGTCGAATGGAATCTTTCACAGGCCAGCCCCTGAGAGACCCCCGAAACCAAAGTTCTCACCAAAACCACCGGCCAATGGGCTTTATCCGCAAGTCGGCAGCACTAAGGATGACGAACTCGGCGATCGAGATTATGAGATTTTAAGTCCTAATGCGAGGATCAGGCCAACGAGGCCCGCCCCACAACCGCCTATGTCCACCGTCACATCAACACCCATTTACGGTACACTTCCGGGATCGTCCGATCTCGACGGGGTTCCGTTCGCGCTTAATTCTCGTCTTATTACTAATCATAGTTCTGCCAGTGTGAGTATAATAATTTGAAACTTGTATAAAAATTAAAGTTACACAATTAAGACATTTATTTTTACAACTTAATCATATGTTTTTTTTCTCGATAGAACAAACTTCCTGTTATCAAAGTATGGACACAGAAGGACTTAGATAGAGAGGTACGTGTATTTTTTTTAATTTTTTAAAATAACTGATAATTGAGACAAATAACTGATATAATGTTTTGTTGCAGTTCTTCTACGATTTTCGTGCGGAAAGAGAAACTTGAAAGATGACAGCTTGCCAAAACTAATTCAAGTCCTTGAGCGTTTTTCCGCAGTACTTGTACGCGTTCGTATCCGATATAATGCTAACCAACAAGCGTAAATGGAGTGCCTGAACGAGTGATTTGTACTAACTCGCGAGAGAATGAAGCCTGCATGACGCTTAAAGTGGGGATTGTGTAATGTTTAAGAAGGAATAAGATAAAAAAACTTATCAATGTACGCGTTTCTTCTTCCACGCCCCATATTTACATTTTGATACTGGTGATAACGTTGTCATATTTTTATAGACTTGCGTTATTTTTTGATAGAGAGTAGAGATTATATATGTAAAATATGTGTACACATAATGCGAGATTTTCTGCGCATCTTAATATCGCATATCTACGCTTCCAAACACGCGAATAAACGCATAATACTGTTGAAACTAGCATCACATTCTCGCCGCACATTTAGTGGTTAACGCGATAATTCAAATGCGTGGTGAGATTGCATGCCATAAAAAGTCATTTAATTTTGTTGTTCCTTTTATCCTTTTTTTTAAATATATTTTTTACTCAGAGATTTGAATGTTTATTATATAATTTTCTTTTAAAGTGCTGCTTTTCTTTCTTTACCTGCAATGAAGTATTATTACACTTTTTTTTTTCTATATATACTTTATCATCTGTAATTCTGTTTGAAAGTATATACGGTTGTGTATAGGACGTATTGAAAAAAACGTAATTTTAATATTGACGGAACACAATGTTTGCTCCTAATCTTCTACTCGAGTTCTCTGTTCTATTCATAAATTTATACGTTACATAAATTTCCGTTTAATTGCACACGTGTACGTGAATGTAATATAAGATAGAAACTTGTATGTTAAACAATAATTTAATAAAAGATTGATGGTTGAGAACTACCAATGCGTATTATTAATTAAGGTAATGAAAGATAATAAAGAGTTCTTTCGATAACGTTTTATAAATTAGAATATACCAAAAATCGAGACGAGTTACATTTTTTTTACATACGTATCATATAAAGGCTAATAAATAATTTCACAGCAGGAATAGTTAGATCAACATTTTATAAACAATTTTTTCCGAGAAGGGATTAAATAAATTAATCACTGAAAGTGCAACTTCGAAATCTAGCGACTCATGTATCTTATAACATATGAAAAATAACGTATGTGTATATAATATGTTTGTTAATTACTCACACATTAGCATCGTAACGTAACTAAAGAAACAAGGTTGTTTTTTTTCTGTTCATCATTAATTCCCTGTTTCTCGGTCAATACTGTATAAAATTTCATTTGCACTTTAAAAGTGAGAGTCATTCGCTGTGTACGAACACAACGACTATAAAATGTTTTAATTTAATTAATCGTCAGCGAATTGAAAGATCAAAATCTTTTGTAGTTCGCCTTTATCGGCGAGTTATCGGCCGACACGGCGGAACGAAAAATATTTTTGGCCGGCAGAAAATTGGCCAATCGTCAGACGAATGGTCCAGTCCAGTGCCTGACGTGCGTCGTATTGCCGGCTACAGTCTGTACTCCGTGCCTCTCCAGTACCGCCGTAGCTTTGATCCTGCTCTTGTACTTTACGTCTTTCGGCTTTAGCATGCTCTTGTGATTGCTTAGCAATCTTGAGGGTGTGAGGATCGACTTGTTGCTGAGGCCGGTCGCCTCTAGGAAGTGATCATATCCGCTGCTTCCGATTTCACCGTTGCCATTACCGATACCATTGCCGATAGCAGGAACATTGTTGTTATCTTTGGCAATGCTGTTCTCGTTCTGACCAGCGTTGTTAAATCCCACGTAACCAAGTCTCTCAGATCCGTCACCTTCAGGCCGATCGGGATCGTCCGACAAATCGCACTCATCTAGATTGAACTCCTCAAAGTTCTGTCGGATATCGAATTCCTGCAATGAAAGGAAAAATTGTTTTTTTTTTTTTATAGAATTATTTATTACAATTTTCTAAAAACATTTAATACATTACATTTAAGAGATCTTACATGTTCAAGTTCGGTGTGACGGTCCTTCGGACGATTTCTGTCCTTTGTCTGTTCCTCGGGGTCGCCGATCTTGAACTCTTCGAAATGCCGAACGATGTTCGTCACTCTGGCCGCGCTCTTTCCTTGATCCTCCTTTTGTCTTACTTGGAAAGACGAGCGCACGTGGTTGAATCTATTCTTCCAGAATCCACTGTCTTTCGTTTCTCTCGCCGAACTTCTGGCCGAACCTTTCGCTTCGTCCATATTCAGATTCCTTGCCGCCTTTGACGATGAAGAGGATAGCAGTCCCAGAATGCCTTTTTTTGCAGGATCCGCGCCTCCCGGGTCCTGCTGCCTTTTTTCATCAATCAGGAACGATGGACTAGGAATTTTCTTCAGGATTAGTGTGTTGTTGCGAAACTGTGGCTTCGGCGGTAACGCCGGTGGCGTTCTGGGCGGCGTCGGCGATGTCGTTATCTCCGGTAACGATTCTATATCTTCGTAATCCAGATTCTTGGCGATAGTTAATCCTCTTGCAGACATCTGCAGGCAGGTCTTCTCCTCGATTCTCTCCATTTTTAAAGGAGGACTACTCTGTTGGGATTTCGTTGGAATCTTCCTCGTTTCTTCGACGTCGACTTTGGGCTCGATGATGACTAGTGGGATCGCCTTGGACTCCTTGGAACCATCGTCGTCCGGATCCTTTTGGACGATCCTCATGCCAAACTCGTCTTCGGATATATTCGCATCGTTCTCCGCGGTTTCTTCCTCCCTTGATGAATCCTTGTTATCCGTGACGGACTCCTCGGAATTTTTCCTTTCTATCTCGGAACCCACTGACTCGATATCAGACAATCTGGCTGGCTGAAAACGTACGATTCTGCCACGATGTTTAAACCTACGCGGCACTGAAAGCACCAAGTTCTCCTCTTCTTCCATATCCTGCAGCAGGATCTGATTCACGCACTCCAATACGGAGTTATGATTACTATTTGGTCGGTAGGTGCTGTGTCTGAATACATCGTCGTTTAGTCGATCTTCATCCGGATCACTATACCAATTTCCGCTGGTGTCCTCCACCGTCAATTCAGGCGTCTCGATCTTTACCTCGCTGTGAAAAAGAAATCGAAAGGACCGTCTTTAGGGAACACACAGAAGAATGTAATGGAAGAGGAAAGTAAAATTAATTATCTAATAAAAATTTTGATGGAGAAAAGAATCACTTGTAACGTACGTATTGTTATTATTGCTATAATCGTCTTTTGTCCTCAATTGCTCCGTCCGCTGAAGATTTTTCTCGTTCACCTCGTTGCAGGCGTTAATATAAATCGGTTCTTCTGTATCTCTCTTTTGACTGCTTATCAGAATGTTAGTCTGTTCCTCATCCTCTGACACAAAGTTACAGTCCATCCCGTCGTCCTTGCTCTCCGTTCTCGCGATACCCATCATTTCAATTATGTTGGAACTTTTCGACGACGTCTTCTGACCCTTTGTCCTTCTTTTCATCGACACCATCGTCGTTCCACCCTTTTCCGTTAGATCCTCCTCATCTAGGATCATCGTCGTCTCGTTTTCGCTGTCAGTCACCGTTGTCGGCGTGCACCTGCTCGAGCATTTGTTCAAGGTTGAACCAGGTGACACGTCATCCGTACTCTCACCCTCGCAAAAGCCTTCCGTGCTAAGCAACGAAGGGCTGCCCTCCGTCGTCGTCGTGACGATGGATGCGTCCGTGTTCTCACTGCTGGTCAGACTGGCCTTTGAGATATCGCTACCGGCGAAACTATTCGTTTTCCTCACGCTGTTCCGGTCCAGTTCGTCCAGAATACTAGACGATGCCGGGTTCAGCCGTGTGATTATCTCGCATTTTAGACTTGCGATCTCTTTGCCAATACCGCTCTCCTGCAGCGTTTCTCTCTGAAAGAGATTAAGCGAATAAGTTTAAATTTAGAAAATACAGAACGTGAATAGTGTAGACATTCACTCCTATATTATCTTCTTTTTTTTAAATAAATTTTGTTTATAAATTAAAACACGGAAAGGATGGATTTGTTGAAATATCTAAAAATTTAGCTAGATCTGAAAATAATTTTATCGGACCATCGAAATAATTATAAGACGCTCACAAAAACTGGCTGCTAGAATATCAAAACTTTTTGCAACATTGCTATCGTGCTTGAGATTTCTACATAATTATTTTGCTGGTACAACAACGTTATTTTCAGATCTGTATATAATTAAATTTTCAAGATGCTTCAGCAAAATCGTTTTTTCCATGAAGCTGCTGATCGTAGATAGGCTTATATGCTAATTATTACATGGTTTTCTCAAATTACTTGCAAATTGCCAAAGTCCTTCTGCAGATTCTTATCGACATTGGTGTTGACCTCGACATCGACGGCCAGTGTGGTTCGATCGCGCTTGCTCTTTATATAGTTTTTAGTATACCGCCTGAGCAACGCGATCTCCAATTGCTGGTTTCTGATAACATTGTCTTTTTCGCAGAGCATCTGCCTGATAGATTTCTGCTCCTGCTTAAGGCGCGCTTCCAGAAACAGCAGTGCCCGCAGTATCCTCGAGAGCTGTTGATCTCGCAAAATCTTCTCAGACTCATGATCGGCGGTACGGTGATCCAGCTCCTTCACCAGCTCTCGGCATTTCTTCGTGGCGGTCTTCAGGGCGTCCTGGGTTCGCGCCAGTTCCTGCTTCAGCGTCCGGACCTCGGTTTCCATCTGGAAAAAAAAAAAAAAAAAAATTTCAACAAATAAATCTCCAGCTCTCGCTGAAATATTTCAGGAGTTGCCCGAAAAAAATATTTGTCCTCATGTTAAAGATTATTCTTACGAGATCGAATCTTAATGACAATCCGATCAGTCTGAAATCCGATCTTTTCTTCGCGAAAATATTAGATCACGAATAGAACACTTACATTTTTTACGGGCATAAATTAAATATTAAGAAATTAAATTTTTATCCGATTAAAACAGAATAATAGATTCTTTTATAGAATCTCTTTTATACATTCTCTCTATCATCTAAATTCCTATACCCTCTCAAGATGAACGACTCGCGTTGCGCACAATGCGGATCGTGACGAGATAGATATTCATCGTGCATGCGAGAGTACGACGTACAGATCGAAGGAATGAATAACGCCAACGTCTGAAGAAAATCGAGGAACAATGCCGGTCGGTCTTCGGCCTTACTTCGGCACGCACGAAAGAAGGAGAGTTTCGACTGAGCTGAACTGACTCGAGAAAAAGAGACGTCCACGTAAGCTCGTTCAGATGCAGGGGGGATTCGAGACCGGACCGGCTCTAGGACCGGAAGGACCTGACCCAGCCACCAGAAAACCGGTAAGTTACGGCCCGGTACGGTGCGATAGAATGATCGGCGACGGCCGACCTCCATTGTTAGATAAACAATTTCCAACTTGACGCATTGACTGACCAAGGATAAGCGGAGCATTTGCATTTTGGGTCATACACGATGACGTGCAGTGAGTCCCATTATTACCACAGCGTCAGTTAATGAGATTCTTTTGCGAGCTTGGCAATGATTTGAATGACGATTCAATCGAAGGGCAGAGATGAATTAGGTGTGTCTCTCGAGAACGCGAATAATTGAGAACTTTACGTAGGTATATTTAATTTATTTTTGAAAATAAATTTCTTTCTCTAAAAATTGGTAACTTTGGATTACAAATTTACAGAGCAGAAAAATCGAGAAAATCTATATTGTAAAAGCAATATGTATATAAAACTACATAAATAATATGTGTGTTAAAAAAGAAATTATTATTTCTAGAAGTACATAAAATTGTGCGTGTTTAACAAAAAGTTAGTTACTTTGTCTCTCGAATTGTGTAAATATATCCTAGTATAAAAATGGATTATATATAACAATAATGCATTACATAATTTTTACGTAGGTGCACAAGTTTGTTTGTCGTATATAATATTATTATTAAAAATTTAATTTAAGTTTCATGCTCGCCGTCATTCTTCGATTTCAATTGTGCGAGAGAAAATCTCCGAGGATTTACGAACCCAGATTTCCGTTTCCGCATACGGCAAACTCGCCTTGCCAGAAAAGGAAACCGCGAAGCGGCACTTTCCGCTAGTCAATTTAACGCCGTTCTCGTGCGGACGAGCGATCTAACGGCGATGCAGGCTAAAGTGCAAGCCGCAATTACGCGTGGTTTATTCGCTGAATGCAATCTCTCCTGCCCGCCTTTCCCGTTTTACGGGCGTTACGAATACGATATACTATGACTGGGAAGTAACGAAGAGTCCCTCGGCAGATAACTCGCCGGTGTTCAGCGTCTCTTAAACCGATAAGCCGTGGTCGCAGCTAATTAAATCGCGAGATGCTAATCGCACCAGAGAACGAGACCGTGTCTCCGCCAATTAACGAGTGAGCGAACGTGTTTTTTTTTTCTTCCTTTAGACGCGACTAAATCGCGTCGTGTGGGGTCCTTGACGCAAGCCATTTGAATATTTTGCGGATCTTCAGCTTCTTTCCGTTGCCACTTTCCGTTTCAGCAATATGTTCGTCCATAAACAATTTTTTTCTCCTTTCTACAAGGTATGTATTTTATCGAGATAAAGAAAGAGTTTCTACGAAAATAATTAATTTTCGGTATGAATATTTTTATGATTCTGAGAATTTTCAGGAAACGATTATTATTCTTCGTGCATATCGAGAGTCCTGTGTTCTTCGTGCGACGCTGAGAGGCGAAATAATCACGTGAACCTGAAATACCTGCACTCGCCGAAGGAGAACGCTAACGGGAGGGACTGCTAACGCGGAGGATCCTTCCGTGAAATTCCTTTAAGAAGCTCGCACGGACCAGCCGATTACAAGGTTACCGAGTCATCGGGACGGAGGTTTCTCAGACCGTTGGCGCTGCCCATAAATTATACGCCTCTAGATTTGAAAGAGAGACGAACTAGTTACTGGAAGAATCCCGCGAAACGATCCAATTTTACACGCGAACGCGAAGTAAAAGTGAAACAAACAGCATAGAGGAGGATAATTACTTCTTTTATATGAAAGTTCCATGGTTTCTTCAGGCATTCATTATAAACGATATAAATTTCGGGCAAGTTTGGACAACTTTGTCGCATCATTGAAAAAAATGTCCGATAATAGCTATGAAATATTGAGCGACGAATTCAATTCGCAGTAAAAACATTTTCTGAATATGAAGAAATTTCGGTCAGATCTGATTAGGCTCAACTAAAATTATAATAGATTCATCAGAAAATTTTGATTTGTCCATTTTCAACCAGACAATTACAATTAATGCAATCATACTGTTTCCAGTGTGATTAATATAATCAAAATCATTTTGTTTCTCTAAATATCTAGCAATTATTACCAAATTCATTATGTTATTATGTTTAGCAACACTAATATTAAATAAAAATAAATACCAGTGCGATTAATATAATCAAAATAATTTTGTTTCTCTAAATATTTAGCAAATATTACCAAATGGTTGATTATATGATTATGTTTAGCAACACTAATACTAAATAAAAATAAATAATTTCTAAATATTAAAAAAAAAAGTAAAATTATTTTTGGGTATATCAACCAAACATTGATTGAAATTATTTCACTCAACAATTTTTGGTAGCTATTACTAGATTGTATTATCAATATATCCAATAATGTTGTTTTTCAAATGTTTCAAAAGAACGTGAACTTATGGTGAGATTTCTTAATATAATTTGTGATAAGATTTACTTATTGTAATTGATATCATTTTAAACATTAAATGTTTTGATCCCTGAAGTATTTTGGATCTCTGAAAAATAAAGCTTATCTTACTTGTGATAAGATTCATGTACTTTAGTCACATTGACAGATTAAAAATTCAACAACGAAATCACCTTTTTCAAACTTAACACAATATAGTTTTGTACATTATAGCTTCACATGAATTCTCTAAAGAAGTTTCCAATTTCTTTTTACATATTCACTTTACAAACCAAACCAACTTTTCAAACTCTTTATTCTTCCACAATCGAGAGTCTGATCTCAGGATCTCTTTATAAAATTGCTTGTGTCTCTGCGAGAGAATTGTCGACGTCGGTCAATAATCCCTCGCGACAGCACGGAAATAACGTGCGATAATGACTGTGAAAAGTCACGCTAGCGCGAGAAAGCGTCGTGGATGTACCCGGCACGTCTCCGGCAGGAAGGCAAGTGTAGCCCGACACGAAACGAGCCGTCTTTTCGTCTTTCAAAGTCATGACAACTGTGACAGGCAGCCTTGGCCTTCGGCTCGTCCTCTTCGCGCCTACAATCGCGTTTAACAGTTCACGCGAGTTCACGCGCGTTCACGCAGCCGACTTCACGCTGTCGGAACTCACGCGCGCGCGCCGAAAAGTGTGCTGCGCGACTTTCTCCGTTCGCCGGCCAACGGTTTTTCGGTCCACAGTTGGAGGTGCACGATTGGAGGTCAAGCGAGTCGGCTTCGAGACAGATCGGGGGTACAGTTATCCGCCTTTGTATTCGCTGCGATCAAGGTGAGATTCGCCGCCTCGATCTCGGCCATTGATCGGTCCTGAAGTGACCTGAAGTCACCGCGTGAAGTGGAGCCGAGTCGAGCCCCCGCCAGTCGAGATCGGTAATTATAGATACCCCACGCGATGAACGCGATACTTTTAATGCTCGAAGTAAGTGATTAACCGACTGGTATACTAGATATTGTT
The DNA here is from genome assembly GCF_001594115.1 of Trachymyrmex septentrionalis. NCBI lineage: Eukaryota > Metazoa > Arthropoda > Insecta > Hymenoptera > Formicidae > Trachymyrmex > Trachymyrmex septentrionalis. The sequence continues at coordinate 756,560 of NW_017305071.1, forward strand.
AAATTTCTACGAGGCTGTCTACGATAAGTCTAAGTTTTAAATCGCGAGAAACGTAAAAAACCGACCAGTCATAATGTTGAATTATGCGAGAGAATTAACCGACTATACGAGTGGTTAATTTCTTACGGCTTAAAAACTTAAAGGTAATGGCTTACTGGTGGAAAGAGCCTGTAAGAGCAGGAGCACGGATTCTTGCATAACGTACGAGGCGTAAGAAAAAGGCTTAAGAAAAAAATCAACCAATCACGAGTCTTTTATTTCACGGAAAGGAAGAAAATGAAGGGCTCTGCTTCATTTTCTTAATGCATTACGCATTACGCGTTACGTAAAGGCTCTACGCTACCTGGGATCCTAGGGGATCCCGGTAAGGAGAATCCTGATGTATATCGCGCGAGATATCGCGACGCATCCCCCCGATGACCGCGACAAGAGCGGTTCGCCCGGTGACGTCACACTTCACGGTGTCACGCCGGGTTCCGCTGGCCGATGAATGGAGAATGCACTTTCTCCAACACGTTACATACCGCCGACTGCATTTGTTGCGCCGCTGCAACAGCTGCGGACGACGGAACGTACTCGTATTGTTTTGCTCGCGGAACAACCGGCACCATATGCGTTCCCTCCCGCTCTCGCGCGTTCACGTGCGTGCGTGAATGCGTGCGTGCGAAACGTACAAAGGCGGCCAGGTGTCGCGGGCCGACGGGCCGCGAGTTCCCGTCAACGGCGTCCGGCGGCGTCCGACGAAGTAATCACGGCGTAATATCGAACGGATTCCCTGCGAGGAATTCTCGTCCCTGGATAATCTCCTCTCGGCGAGCCGAGAGCTCCTTTCCAACTGGTTTGAATCCGTATTTTCAAGAAAGCGCGTGTGCGACCAACATTTTCGCAGCCCGTCGATGCTTATGAAGAAAAGAAAAAAAAGAAAAAAAAAAAACAATTTTGCTGAAATATCTAAAATCTCTATGGTGTCGCTGAGAAAAATGTCTTGTTGGATTAATCGGAATTCTGGTTGAAAAAAATCGACGAATTGGAACTTTTTTAATTAAAGCTACTAGAATTCCAGTTGGTGTAAACGAAGTAATTAAAAGAATTTTCTGATTGATAATGAGCAAACCGAAGGATTCTTATCACATCAATCAGAATTCGGATTATCTCTCGGCTGAAATTATAAGTAGATAGAACCAGAAAACTCTGGCTTGTCCACTTTCCAGTGTATGAATTCGCGACGGCAGGGGAGGGAGAGTAAGCTTTTCTACAGGTGAGCCTGTTATTGGATCGAGAGAGATCCAGAGCCGAAACGCTCGTTTTGGAGATACTTCGATCCTGATTTTCTTTCTTGCCGTTCACTCGGGACGTTAGCCTTCGCGAAGTCGGTTACCATCGAGCTTTTACCTTCGCGAATCCTTCCTCGCTGGTCTCTGCGCTATCTCAGAACGATCCCGATGCATCTGTACGAACGCGTGGAGGATTTTACGTAGCTTCTGATGACGTGCACCGCAACGGCGCGGCCGAATTCTACCTGACCGCGCGTTTCCCGCAGCATTCCGTGCGTTCCCGCGGTCTTCTCGGTCGCTCCTCGGGATTGGATGTGTGTCTCGATGGTCCCGACTAGCTCATCGAGATGTTATACGAGTTCGCTTGTATAGCTTTGCATCTCGGATAAGCGATATACATGCACATACACGTATATATACACAGATAAAGAAGAAGAAATTGGAGAACTTGAAGACACTCGCGCCGCGACGACGACGCTCTTTGGTGCCGCGAAGAAGAGAGAGAGAGAGAGAGAGAGAGAGAGAGAAAGAGAGAGAGAGAGAGAGACTTGACGAAGTGTCGAGAAATACCAACGACACGAGCTTAGGCCACGGACTGACTCCGACTGGTTGGTGAATACTCGGTTCGCTGTTGAGTCGCCAGCGAACCAGGTGGAAGGGAGAACGTTGCCATCCAGGAACGGATTTTCAATGGTTGGAACTTGATTTCTTCGCGACGCCGTCGTATAACTGGCTATAATTGTTATTCGGTAACAAAAAGGCTTATTCGTCATTATCGAGAAGTGTAACTCTTCCTGTAGATTAAAAATCTGGGTATCCTCTAATCGTCCTCTCTGAACTTTCATACGATAAGATTCTACATGATAAATTTTACATAAGACGTATAAGAATAAAATTCTAAGAAGGAAAAGAGGAGAGAGACAGACAGAGAGAGAGAGAGAGAGAGAGAGAGAGAGAGAGAGAGAGACGCAGAAGATTAATTACGAGATTAAAAATTGTTTTTTTTATTAATAAATTTAAAAGTAATATTTGAATCGCGTAAACGAAATGATAAATACTATCGTTATAACATAACCGATGCAAAAGTGACAAGTTACTACGAATTATTTGACATCGCTGCGCGAACATTTTCTTTTTACGTTGCACACTTGCGAAATAATCCACTTCTACACCGTTGGCTGAAGTATTAATCGACAAGTTCAGCCCTGCATCAAGACGGCAGGCAGGGAAGAAGGAAGAAAGTAAGGAAAGTAGGGACGAAAGGAAGAAAGAGACACAAAGTCTACCTTCACGTAGACGGAATTGTATGCGTGCACGTATACGTGCGTGCATTTATGCGGACGGTCGGTCCATCGTGCCCAGATGGAAACAGGTAGGACCACCGTTGGTACCGCCATATGTAATGCGAACGTGAGCCCTACGGAACGTGTCCCTTTTCTCAGACGAAACGCGAAACGCTCCGTCCGATTCCAATCAGCTGACTTCGATCTGACTCTTCGTTGTCCTTCGAAAGTGTATTCCTCACCGGCGTTTCGAAAAGTATCGCCAGGAATGCCGTTTCTTCAAGAGATATACTTTTGACGTAACTTTATTTAACCAACGCCATTCCTTTTCTTAATTAAGTAAACGTAACATAGATAAACAGATGGAATTGCTTGTGAATTTTAGTCAGCTGGCTTCGATTTAACTCTTCGTATCCTTCGAAAATATGTTCACTGATGTCTCGAAAAATATTGTCTGCAGGAATTATTATATCTCGATTTTTAAACGATATACCTTTGACGTAATTTCATTAACGTCATTCCTCTTCTTGTTAATTGATTACCCAAGGCCAATATGTGACAATTACGTTCAAAATTAAAGTTAAATAAACGTTAGAAATTGTGTAATAAACGTACAACTGAGAATTAACATTTAAAAGTTGATACGTTTCTTTTAAACTATTTAATACGTAATAATGTTTGTAACATTTATTAAACATTTTTTTGTACTAATTTAAAATACCAAACAATTCGACGGTTAAATAGACGTGCAAAGTCAGTAAAGTCTTAAAGTTAAAGCCTATTTAATGTTTTTATAACGGAATAAGCAACATTTTGGCTACACGTTTTTTAAACGTAAATTGTCTGCTTGGATAAGAATTTATTATAGATAAAAGAAATGATAGTGTACTGGAATACTGTATGTATTTTCGTGAATTAGAATTAGGAATTTTTTGCAATAACGTGGATTCAGATACGGTGAACGCTAAAGTCACGTTAAGCTTTTCTTAATTAGTTGTTAAGCAGACGATAATCTTAACGTTCGCCGTATCTGGATAAATAGTATTGCAAAAACATCCTAATGCCATCTCTACTTACAATATGCGAGCTATCGTTATCGTGGGAATGCTATCGATACTAGGCAGTCGTTCTTGATCTTGTCACGGTAATGCGCAAACGCGCGCAGAATGGCACGAGAATGGCGATTGTCCTAGAAAACGAGATTCTACAGGTCGGCGCCTGGACAGAGCGATATTGTGCAATAGCCGTTTAACGACTTCGCCGAGGCGAGCCTTCTTGCTCTCGCTCGCTTTTTACGGAAAACCACCATCGATAATTCGCATTCGACAGCTCACGCGCAGTGAGCCTCAGTAGTCGTTAATCGGAAGTCCGCATTGCCGGGTAGAAAATAGAAGGGAATGTGCAAGATCAGCGAGAGTTTGTACGCAAAAGGAAGGGAGTCTGCAATTTATTTTCGCGGATATCTAGTATTGTATATCCTTCGGATTTCGTTATCTTTGCTGCATTTAACGTCGCTCGCTCGTAGCTTTGATTCTTCTCGCACTTTCCGGCGCTGCGAAACGTTTGCGGTTTTCTTACAAAAAAACACGATGAAATTAATTCCCACCTTCTCCGATAACGCCGTATTGATTTATTAGCTTGGTTAAAGACTTATTTTATCTGTTTACTTGTACGACCGGTGTTCATTATAGAAGCGTAAAATCGATGAGTCAAACCTTTCTAATATAAGATGACTTTAATAAATTGCGTTACAGACGATTCATTAATCAATCCAAGATTTACTTATTCTCATTTTATTTTTCATATTAGCACTTGTCTTAAAGCAAGACGATAAAGCTTCGTAAAAAATGAAATATGAAAGTTTTATCGTGTCCACAACAAAGATAAAAAAAAGTTTTATCATTGTTTTAACGGAGCTTAAAGTGCTTTGAATCAACTTGATTTTTCTGAGAATCTACAGCTGTTTGTCGAGATCGACAGCGAAGGCGAACGTAAACTTAGTTCACGTCCGTCTGAATTTTTCGTCGAAGATACGTATATTGATATATGAAATGGATGATCGCAGAGAACCGTTCGCTTAATTCGATATCAAATCAAATTTGGTCGCGTTACTCCGTGACTCCAATTAAAATCAAAGCCGGACGCGACGAGGAACGATGGGGATCGTCGACGCCAAAGACGTTCACTGTCAATGATATCCGGGTCGCACGCGAAGTATTGGCTTAAATGTTGCACTGACGAATTCTCTTTGTCGTCACGACTGCAAGATAACGATAACGGGACAAAGGTGAGCACCTGGATCTCGCGATCGATCGATCGCGCCCGTATGTGTTTTGCAAAGCCAGAACAAAGTTTGCGATGGGCGTATCTTTGGTATCGGTATACATTTTTAATACGAAATATTATACGTTAACAATAAGTACATCTTTGATATACTGTAAACTCTGAGAGAAAAATATACTAAATTTTAATATATATTTATTTCGAATAGTACCAGTCGAATATTTACTAAATGTAAACATATATTTATTTGGACTTTTTTTTACAAGAGCTATTAATTTGATTTACCTATTATTATATTTTATTTAACAAATATTTATTTTCCGTAAATAAATGTTATATTAGTACTCATTCAAACAATTATCTATCACAATTTAGTACATTTTTCTTTCAGTGTACGAGCTAAACAGCGATATGAACGAATGAAGTACGAATAAATTTGCATACAAACAAGCTAAATTGAAAGAAGAACGTTATTCTTTCAGACTTTTTCTTTTCAGCCTAAATAATACACTGCGCAATTATAAAAATTGTTACATTTTATGGTAATACATAAAATAATTAAATATAATTTGCAAGAGTTTATAATTGCGCAGAAAGAAATATAATAGAACTAAAAATAATTTGTTGGATCATCAAAAGTAAATTATATAAGAAGCTCAAGCATGCGAGCGATGCTGTAAACAATCTTGACATTCTAATGATTAGTTTGAGAGTCTCATATAATTATTTTATAATCCAACAAAATTATATATATATATGTTCAAATCTGTATCTATACCTACATTTTGAGAAATTTCAGCAAGATCGTTCTTTCCGTATGATATTCCACGTGCATCGACTTAATTACGCAATATATGATGTCGCGGAATGATATCGCGGACGATTGCAAAATTATGATTTCGAGATGCCGTGATTTTCTCCTGAAAAACCAGCTTTTCACAGAAAAATACGGAAGGTGGGTATTATCGTTGCGATGTAACGCGCAAATGTCTATTGTTTCGCGATAAACACTAGGCAAATTATCCGAGTAATCAGGTATTGTGTTATTGCCGGCGTTAATAAATACTTGCTGCCGCCGCAAAATTCCGGTTTTACACGAATACGAGCGTCCTGCCGGATGATTACGTCATTTCTTATCACGGGTAGCTCAGTAGTGGTTTATTCTTATCGTTGGTTTCTCCTGCACGGGGAAGACTTGGGCAAAATCAAGTGCTTCTCCCGAGAATCCTGAATCGGAACACGAATATTCATCTCTCAAATTTTTAACAACTCCTTCACGCTCTTTTTTGGAAAAAAAAAAAAAAAAAAAAATTTAACAAGTCCTTCAAACTCTTTGCTAAATCATAAAGAGTCCTCCAGAAATGTCAAGTGTGTGATTTCAATAAGAATGAAGATTAAATAAAATTTCAGATTATATATTTAGGAATTGAATCTTGTGTTAAAAACAAAAATCCTAAGAGATAATATTTTTGTCCTTTATTTAACAGCTTGATCGGCAATAAAAACGCGCTGACGAAACGCGGCGGGATAAATCGATTTTACCGTTTTCCAACGAATAATCGAGTAAATGCTGGTTTCCGTGGTCGGCATGCCGGCGATGGGATTTTTGCACGTTGCTTAATTACTTATTACCTTCGTTAGTTCTCTCGCAGTGGATCGTAAACGAAGTTTACGCGCGCGATGCAAGCGTAAATACTCACGACCTATAGCGGATAAGAATCTAATACCGACACGATGCCGTCCACAAGTAGTAAACGATCGATACCGGAAAAAAAAAAACAAAAAAAAAAAACCATAAAGTGCTTTCGGTGCCATTTCATTTATCTCTGTTATTATTATGCACAGGCGTCATTTACGTTATTCCCGATATTGCACGCACCACGATACTTTCAGGAAGATTGAATAAATTAAAAAGAAACAACGATTATCTAAATCAAGTACCTTGAACTAAATTCAATGATCGACGCGTTGAGTTCAATCGAATATTACGTCGCAACGTTTGAGGATGCGGGTGCACACGTACGTGCGATTTCCATCTGCGTGACCCACGTAAGAGGCAGGTGCGCAATAAAGATACCGCAACTTCATCGTGCGGGTCTTCTCACGTCATTCCCGCGACAGCCACGACACGTCGACTTGTCGATCGACTCGTCTCTCATCCCCTCAAATGTATTTCCGCGAAAGTCGATGGGTTACAGAGTATTTTGTTAAAAGAGATTGCGCTGTTACGTGAGGGGGATATTACAAAGTTTTACGTCTCTTTTTATATATATATATATAAGAAGATTTTTATACAAAAGGTTTTCCGATGTCTAATCAAATTAGCATTTCGATGTGGAATGGCGGGAGAAAATGGAGAACCGCTGGCCACGTTCGGTTTGCCTTTTAAGCCTTCGTTGCCACGTCTATCACGCCGAATGACATATGGTAACCGAGAGTACAGATACGTATGTAGGAGGATCGATATAACGCAAAGATAAGACCAGTATGTCACGACTTGTTAATAGCTAACCGTCTCTCCCTTCCTCTTCCTAAAACGCATCAACTGTAAAGTCCGAAAGACAAGAATTATTATACCGACAGTAATGTTTTTATGATTGCGATCCACTACACGTTTGGATAATATAGATACTGGAGGAATCGAATTAAAAAAAAAAAAAATCACGTTTTTTTTTTTTATACTTCCACGAAAGTCTTACTTAGCTTGACATTTAGAATGTCGCAGACAGCTCGATATTTCCTGGACGTTTCTACCTGCATGATATATATTTCTGCGACGGATGACAAACTCTTCCTCGAGGAAAACCGTCTCTCAAATCCGGCGAACGGTTCTTGGCGTGTACATAAGAAAACAATTTCTGAGAATACGACATGGCAGTAAAACGACGGTGGCAGTGCAACTTATATAAACACGACGAAGTTGGCTACCAACATAATGATTATGTCGTTGTTATCTTATCAGTGGAAATTCTTCATTTAAAGCCAAGCTACTAAAGTAGAGCACTCATTTTGTATGCAGATCCCTCATCGCGGATCAGTTATCCGATAAAAAAAGCAGTCATCGTTGCACATTTTCGTAAAGTTATCGTTTTTGAAGCCCGTTCTTCCGTAAATAATTTCTACGTTAAAAGATGGAATTGCGAAAAGTAAGAATGGCTGCTTTACAAAGCCTTACACTGAAGGGTGATCTATTACAGCGATCATTGAAGAAGCTATTTTCAGCCTAACGTCGATATCAAGGATTCACTAGTCAGCATTATAACGTCGAGAGCTGGCGATATCGAGACAAAATTCAGCAGTTTTTACAGATCGATAATCCGCTCACGATTGCACGATTCGACGATTCGACGCTCTACAGTCAATAGTCAAAGTGTATGAGAACTTTCGCCCCGTATCAGTCGAAGGGAGAAAACTGATTGCATATATTTTTGTCGCGCATCGTAAAGCTCTATCGTTTGCATTCCGTTCTAATTAATACTCTCCTCTTATGGCTCTTATCGCCGATTGCATTCGTGATTGTATTTGAAAGTGAACTTTCGCATAGTAAACTTAATCGCGAAGAAATAAACAGAGAGGAGAATTCGTGTTGCGACGATTGAACTATCTGCGTACAACAAGAATAGTTTTGCTAAAGTATTTAAAAAAAATTTGGCTATATAGCTACAGATCTGAAAATAATTTTGATAATCTGACAAAATTATTTTCACTAAATCATTTTATCCGGGATTCCAATTTTCTATATAATCGGCGCGGAGTACTTTTTTTTTTTTTGATATTTCAGCAAAATCATTCTTCCCCTGCGTATATTTCTATTTATTCAACGAAATTTATTTCCCTCGTAAAGAAAATTACGGATCGATCTATAAAAAAAAATTGCATTTCAAAAGAGAAATTAAATAAATCCCTTCCCTTCCCCGGTGAAATTATTAAAACCATCGAAAGAATGTCTTGCTACATCTTCGCACACTTCATCGCTATTCTACTCCACTCGAGAATTGCATGTCTGACGGTCTAATAATGAGTAGCACGAACCCCTGTGCGGTCCCTTCATCCTTTGATCGTTCATCCTGTTTCCTCTCCTCGCCTTTCTTGCTCGCAATCGCGATCGCGATCGATAGAGATAGCACGCGAGATGCGCGACACGGATAACAAACACGCGGCGGGGCATGCGATATCACATTTGAAAAGTGAGCACACGTGTCTAATGTGTAATGGGCCCTGCATGAGTTGCCTTCGGGGTGCCAGCCGTCTTCTTGTTCCTTTCCCAATGTTTCTTCTTGTTCACGACAACCTCCTGCTGCAACCACTCGTCGGTGGCTTCCCAGCGTGCGTTATTACGATTATATTACTGCGGACCGGCTACTCGATTCACCCGCTCGTAAAGCCCGCACGTGATAGAAATTCACGGTACTCAATCCTTATGTCAGTCCTTAAGTCGGTCCTTTAAGCCTTCCTGTACGGAAGGCCTTAATTATTGAAGAAAATCAGATCAAAATTCCGAAAATACTTTCTCATATACATTTATTTGTTCTTATCTATTTTTCTTAGACGTTTCGTACTTTTTATACTTACTTACTTATAACTTATTTCTTTCTTATATTCTTATACTTGTTTCTTTCCATCTTGTTTATATTTTCACATATACGTTTCCATATCTTAAATGTCAGTAAGTATTATTGTAATTAACTTTCCTCCAGCAATATGAATTTTAATTCTTCCGTCCAGAGCAATTTTTGAGAAACAGAGCACAATCTTTTACTGTTCCAGATTATATAAAAATTCTGATATATACTTTCCAAAGCTTAAACGAATTATAAAAGTCAGATTGTGTTTTACTTATCTTTTACTGATTTAAATTTAACTATCCAAATTCGCAATTAAATTATCGACGGTGTCTTTAAAAATTTCAGTTGCCAGCAGAGGATTTATATAATTGAAATTAATATTTATAATAAAAGTAATGAAATAAAATGAATATTACAATGAAGATAATATATATTTTCTAGAGAGTTTTAAACGTATAGGCATACTTAAACATATTGATTTATCGAATAAAGAATCGATTTCGTTTTATGAGTCAGCAGACGTATGAATAAACTCGCTGCATATCAACGGACGCAATTATGTCAATAACGATTGCTAAGGAATATTGTTCCAATCTGCGACGGAAGTTAAGCGATGTCTTGGTCATTGTTCCATTACTTCTTCTTCTTCTTCTCGTTTCTTATTTTTCTTCCTCTCGATGCCCATGTCCCTTCCTTTCCTTTCCTTTATGAGTTTCGCTGCGTAACAGGTTTGCACTGATGTTGCGAATGTTATTACGAGAGATCATGCATGCGTACATTACTATCATTCATGGCAGCAGACTTCCTGGTGCCACCCGTCGTAAACGACTTCTTTTTCAAGCTCTAGAAACGCGTTTTATTCGAGCAAAATGCGAGCGATGACTAAAGAGAAAATATCAAGAACGACGAATAGGCAACCTAGTAGCAGAATATAAAAATTATCAATGGTAATTTCTCTATTTCAAAGCAGACAAGAAAAGATTAAATTGTCAGATCTTTAATGACTGTATTTAGAAAAAAAAAATCTTTAATGACTGTATTAAAGAAAAAGCTCGATGCCTCTATGTTTCATATTTTAACACCGATATATGATGAAATGTAAAATTAAAATTCTAAACGTATGTGTGCGAAATTGTCGTCAGTGCGAAATCGCACTGTATTAAAATTTATTATTATATTATAAATTCTCTTTTGGATCTCTTTCTGAAGCATCATAATTCGAGATCGCGAAAGGTGCATATATATCTCAACGGGTCGAACATCTTTCGGAGTCACATTATCCTTGCAGCTCTTGGAGAGGATTGAAATCGCGAGTTACGATAACTCGTGCTTCTTTCTCCGCTTGCGAGGTCTCCTCTCTATTGTACTCAGCGAGACAATGGACAGATATTATACGAGAGGGAAGAGCCGCAGCAGAAGTGCCGACTCTCGGATGAGTGGGGAAGAGGAAGAGGAAATCTCAAGAAGATTTCACGGTCTAGGCCGTGGCAGCCTCCGGCTGTTCATTAGATCGAGCGTGTGTGATAGCTGGCTATCGATTGTTACGCTCGGCATCGCGTAAAAGCGCGCGGCATTCGCGGGGGAGGATGATTCGCGCGTATATCGCAATCGATCGTGCATCTTCGCGATTCGGGGATGCTGACGGAAGGACCGAGACGTCGAAGTGGCGATAGAGATTCATTGGGACGCGATAGAGTGCGAGGTAACGCGGGACAGGCGATGCATGATCTGCTGAAAGTGTACAATATGGCTCGACATGAATAAGGGGCTTTGTATGTCGTGTGAAATATACTGGGAGACCTGTAACAATAGGCCTTAATTTAATCGATAAATTCCGCGGCCAATTTGGAGAATTCTCAATTATTTCTTGACTCTTCAGTGCGCAGTCCGTGGTAACGTGGAGTCTTTAGAGTCACCGATATTTTGATTATATCGATTCTGATAGATACATTTAAGTCTGTAAAAAATAAGCAAATACAATCTGACTTCTGTGATCTGTAAAAACTCGAGCTGTCGAAGCTTGAAAAATAGAGGTCTTTTGAAAAGCAGAGTATCTTTCTTATTGATCTGAATTACATAAAAATGTAAAAAAAAAAATCTGATATGTTTGTCAAAAGTATAATCTTGTATATCGGAATAAGGAAAAAAAGAAAAGTAAAACTGGAAAGTGCTACCGGGAAGAAAGAATTGCCATTATTTTTATGTTAATAAAACGGTGTGCTGACTTCACAATCCATGTGGATCTGTGAAGTTCGCATGATATTCTATTAATAATAAATAAAATAATGACAAATCCCAGTAGAATTTTAGATTTCCTTGTAAAAATAGAAAAAGCGTTCCGGCATTTATTATACTAAAAAACCAAAATTGTAAAAGTAGCAGCCATTATTCCGCCTCGGCAGCAAAACGGAGACTTCAACGTCCGGAGAAATTTCACTCAATGCGCAATTACGCGGGCGAAAAATCATGCGAGCCGAAGAGGGCGAAACGTCGTTATTTCTCGGGTAATTACGGCGTGACGAAAAATTCCCGAAAATTACATACATCCCCAGCGATTAAACAACACTGATTTCACCGATTGCGACCCCC
>NW_017305071.1:768653-770827 GCF_001594115.1 Trachymyrmex septentrionalis
AGAAAGATTCCCGAAAATTACATCCCCAGCGATTAAACAACACTGATTTCACCGATTGCGACCCCCCTGTGAGAGGCCGGAGAACGCTTGCTCGGCCCAGTTCTTATAATTCTCGCTTAGCACGCACACGTCGCGTCGCGCTGGTCGCTCGTTTTTCACGTGTACGAGAAAATGATCGGCCTTGAACTTTCGTACGACCTTGAGCCGCCTCAGATCCCATCTATCATCGGCACGCAGCCGGACTCACTCGCGCAGGCCTCGACAAATTACTTAATTGATATCCATCCGATTCGAGACGGTCAAGAGACGTTCGCGAGCGCATCGCGGGCCCATTATGGCGGATTTGCACGCTTCCCACCCTGATAGGCGAATCATCCGTGGCGAAAGAAAAGCGAGTCGGATAACGCTCCAGCAAAAACGACCCGATGAAATTTTCAAGCCGGGAAAAAGATTGACCGCAATCTCGTCCGTCCGAGGGGTCCGCCATTAAAATTTGATCCGGCTGCGCGGCGGCACGGTAGGACACCCCGGTACGAACGTTATGCGGAATGGCTTATAATTATGTTATTACATACAGATTGGTATTGTGGGTAATTGTAGTTCTCAAACGGGTGGAGAGTCTCATAATTCCGCTTTCGCGATTTTTCAGAGACTTTACGTCGGGCAGGTTTACTCCTGAACGAAAACTTACTCATCCATTAGCCCGGCTAACATTTGTTCTTGTTGCAGATTTATTGCCTTCGCTTTTTCGATTTTTATTCTTCCGCAGCTTCTGTATCTTCTGATACAGACGCTTAAACAAAACGAAACAAGAGAAAAAAAGGGGGGGGGGGAAAACTCGTTCGTCCAACGCGTTTCAACGCGACGCGGTCGTCAAGCTTGAACCGTGCAAATTCGCTTTCACGCGCTTTTCCACTCCGCTTATTACGCCTACTTTATATCCTTTTCTCGACGCCCGATTAATTCTTCACTTCTTTGTTTTATATATCTTTTGACGCTAAAGTATGCCGTATAATTTTCTGCAATTGCGCCGACCAGCTGAACCGAATAATTAACTGATCTTCTTTCGACGATCGATGATTGGCTATTTTAATTATATTGTCACGCAAGATCGCGCTTTTACGACGCTCCAGGAGACAACAGAGTGAAGTACGTAGAAAGGGATTCACGTTAATTCTACCCAGCATCCTCAGTCATGCGTGTAATAATTGTTATTGTTATCACTTCTTAAAATATGAATATTATAAAATAGACTTCTTTTCAGTTTGATCTTACGATTAATCTACACGGAGGATTTTGTTTAAAATTGCTAACATGTCTACATTTAGAGAAAAACGTGGCAACAGTTATAAAGGTAATAATACAAATTTTTTGAAAAATTTTGCGCCCAAATTAATCGTAGGATCTAATTAAAAAGAGATTTTTTTTTTAATATCTATATTTTAAAAAGTGACAACAATAATGAACAATGATTTAAATTATCGCTTAGTTTCAATTTGAAGCTTGAAGTCTGTCGTGCTGGGAGTTGAATTCTTCTAAATTGAATCTCGGTTCAAAACTGAATGCTACATACATAACGCTTCTTTTCACGAGTTCGTACTATTATCGTCAATTTCGATTATATAATCTATTTCGAAAATGCCTACGTGATGAAAATGAGAGTCGAGCATCGGTATAGGAAAGGCTCATTTTCCCGTTATTACCATACCTTTATGAGGTATCTCCCTCAGTGCGATTCAGATTTCTCTTCTGACGCAAGACGCAACGATAGCGATTCGCAAAACGCGCTCCTCCCGAAAGAAGCGCGGGACGCCGTTTTAATCGCACAGCGTGGGACAATGCGCGCGTATCACGCAGCCGCCGTCGTCGTCGTCGACCAAGTCGAGGTGAGAGACACGCCAACGTCACGTAAGCACGACCACGTCCGATACAGGCTGTGATGCCACGCGTCTATCCGGAGAGCAGAATGTACGCGCGTGGCACGTACGCGCCGATTTCGCGGTCGTCCGCCGCTGCTGATGCGCGCGGCGCGGTCACGAGATAGGTACACGCGGCTTGCATGTTGCACGACCAAGAAGCGGGAGATTGCCACTCGAATGCACTTGAACTGTACCCGGTGGAATTGACAGAGAGAGAGAGAGAGAGAGAGAGAGAGAGAGAGAGAGAGAGAGAGA
>NW_017305071.1:770927-777173 GCF_001594115.1 Trachymyrmex septentrionalis
TAACCGAATCATGTTACGCGGTCGTAGATATCAGGTTTCTTATCTGATACGTCAGTTCTCTATCACTGTATTACATGCACACTCGGCTGTACATAAATCGTTCATCAGTAAAAAAAAAAAAGAAGAAATTTCTTCGTTGATCCAATTATCCAAGGTCGTAATTGTGGCAAACGATAAGATGTAACACTATAATTTCTACACGAAGATGTACAAACACACTTTTTTTGGATAGATGTAAAAGTTTATAGATAGATAGATTAGATAGATAATGTATCGATTTGAAGGGGTGGGGGAGGGGGATCTTAGGGGGCAGGCTCTCTAAAAATAAAATTTACTATCATAAAAGCAAAGTGGAAGTTACAAAAAAATGTGTGCAAAAATAAGTTAATAGTTGAGAGAACGAAAAGTAGTTTACACGAAAAAGATATAAATGTAAAAAAAAAAAGGAGAGCAAGAATAAATAAAAGAGTACATGAAATAAAGTGTGAAATAGAAAAAAGCGAACTTCACGATAAAGTTAAATCAACAATTAAAAAAGAAAGAAACGAATATATCATTTCCATAAAGGCAACAAATTTAGGCGCGGAAATGTTAAAATTGTACAAATTTATTTTCCCCGAGTCTCAATTTCTTTAATGGATTTATGAGAATTTGAGAATTTTTTTTTAATTGAACACAGTTATAACGCTTTCTGAAATTTAAAATTCTGTCAGCATTTTATTCTGACGTCACTCGCCTTAGGATGTATCTTAGCCGAGGTCTACAATAGATGCAATAGGCATTCTTAAGCCGTTAAGAAATTGATCAGAGTCGAATGTGAGAAGAATAATCGACTATGACTCGTCATTTTTTATGGCTTAAAGGCTTACTACACCTATTGTAGATCCGAGCTTACCGTTACGTCACGTAATAGAAATATCGCAACGACTATTTACAGCAAGTACCCCGTTAGTTCTGCTCGAGTTGTATCAATATATGTAATTTGAAAACAAAAATTCCATCTCTTACCAATTTTAATAGACTTTACATTTACAAGACACAACAGCACTTGGAAAAATAGTGTCATGCCGTTAATTCATCGTAATTTTAACGACATTTCTCGTCAGCTTTGGCAGAATTCTGTGCTGTAATCATTTTTAACACAGGATTCCGGCTACTACCTTTTCAATTTTCATTTTTTAATACAACAAATGCGGAACATTTTTACATCAAGTAGAGTCAGATTCGCAGTTAATCTTAAAATTTTCTTCGTCTCTATCTCTTTTTTCTCTTCTCGCAAATTACAAGGAAATATGAATAAAATAAGGATATGAATTCGCTATGCATGATATTTTTACAGACGTCTAATACTTAATTACAGTAATTAATTACTTACTTTGAGTACAAGTATTGAGAGGCCTGTTGTTTAGTACTTTTAGTACGCTACATAAATAATTAATTAATGCCTTTCGATAACAAACTGCCCAGTGGATTTCCATTAAGAATATTTCTTTTGCTCTAGCATTGAACTTGAAAAAAAAAAATGCTCGCTTCCTAAAGAAACTTTTCTCTTCTCTGATAAAATAAACTAAACTAAATGAAGATATATTGCGTTTAACACACCACGAGGAAAACAGGTTCACTCTCGGCACCATCATCTAATTACGCTCGTAATTACATTACATGCAAGCATGACTTTGGGTTAATTAGCCGGCACATTTTCCGGCAACTGGAAAATCAATCTGTTATATTAAGTTTCAAGTCACTATCCAATTTTGTTAATTAAATTTAAACCAAGAAAATTGGTCTCGTTGAGCAAATTAAATTAATACTACATATTTCCTAAAAGCTCGAAAATTTTTCGTTCTACATATACAACGATACTTCTTCTAATTATGGATAATTAACGTATATACTTTCCGCCTCGATTTACTTTTGATTTCGTCAGCGCGTTCCCGTTTACGATTATCTTGTTCCCGTGTATCTTGTTTGACGAAGAATTAAATGCGTTTCGGCGCGACGCATCGCGACGCATCGCGACGCGTCGCGACGCAATGGCGTAAGGCATATATAAATCTTGATAAAACTAAAACGAGGAGCTAACGGTACGCACGAATGATTAGCACACTAACCAACATTGAGTCAGAGACTCTCTCGACTGCGCTTATCGATCGTAGAAACATTTTCAAACCCGTATTTACGATTGCTTCTTTCTATCGAAGAACTCACAAACTGAAACCACTTCAAGATATGATACAGTTTATTTAACAAATAAATCTTAATCAATTTGATATTCGTTACGTTGTTATACATTCGACTGAGAAATTGGAATATATTTATTATAGTGACATGAATGTCACGTGAAAAAGTATCGTGCGAGATATTCAAAATAAAGTTTTGTTTCTCATAATAAAACGATACCTGTAAGCGTATCAGATGAAATACGGTTTCTTGAAACAAGGAGAGTTCAATAATCATGTGCACTCTCAGTTTATCACTGATGAAAATGATTATTGAACTGTCCTCGTTTCAAGAAACTTTATCTGATACGCTTTTTGAAACATATAACGACTGTAAATACAAACCTTAGAGGAAATTGTCCAGGCGGCGTATAAGCAGAATGCTTATAAATTTAATAGAGTATAAACATATGCTTTCACCCGATTAAATTATTCCCTTCTGCGGAAAATTCTAATAATGTTACGATTTTTATAAGTATCTAATAATTAACGATAAATACTATATATTTTTTCTATTAATATATTAAGGTGAATGTACCAGTTAGTGGACATGACCCAATTATTGGATGAAATGGCACAAATTAGACTTTTAATGATATGTACGACTCTAAATAAATTCATCTTGTTCAATTTTTATAAACGTTTATTTAGAGCCGTACGTATCATTAAAAGATTAATATTTGAAATTTGTATTCAATAATTAGGTCATATTCACTACATTTACTTTAGTTTTTATAATTTATGTTAAAAATAGATGAAGATAAAGAGTTCTCACGTTGAAGTAGCATTAGATCTAACAGTTCCGTTCAGGAAAACTCCTCTTCGTTTTTTCCTTTTACGTCATAAAACGAATATGTAAGAAATAATATTTTTGTCGGAGAGACAAATTTCGAATCCGTTAGGATAATTTCCTTTTCTACGATTCAGGAGTTACTCATCCGGGAAGAGAGATGCGTCACGCGTGAATGGTACGCATAAATCATCGTAACGTTTCCTTAACGCCGTCAGGTGATCTCTTATTCTGGAATCCGAGGCAAACGTGAGAATCAGAACTCCGACGGAAAAGCTTCGCGGTCCAGATAATCAGAAGTATCCAGTATAAATCTGATAGTAGTAAATTCCAGCTTGCTCGTCAACATATTCGCGATTACAAATCATCCACGATGATGCGTAATCGTTTGATTTCTCTCCATTAGTTGCCACGCGTTTTGTGAGCTATCAAATCTGAAATTGATTGTCGCAGTAAAACGTTCATCTCTCATCGATTTTACGGTTATTTCTATTGCCTTTGGCGCAAACGAGTATTCCCGCGAATTTATTGGACCGTATAAATCTGTATCTAAAAATCCCGCTATCGCGATAGTCACTTATGTTTGTATTATTTGTGAAATTTATTTATACCTATGCTAAATTTTAACACACCTAATGAAGCAAAAAAAGATTTATTATCGACGTCGCATATTTAAGATTTCAACGTAGATATCATTTTAATTGGATTCAATTTGAAATTGTTTGCATCCTGCACAGATGTTTAAATGTTTATCAGCATCGGATATTAATAAGATCTTTCCAAGACACCTATAATCATCAATATTATTAATAATAATCATAAAAAAATTGTTATATAAAAAAATATTATTTATAAATTGCTTGTTAATTTAATTTGCCACATTATTACTCTAGTTCTGTTAGAATCGCGATTTTCATGACTCTGAAAATTAAATTCGGCGCGCCGCTTGCGCGGATCGGGCATGAAGATATAAATTTCACGCTGAATTATTCAAGCACCGAAAAAGATCCAGCTCGGACCGTTTAGGGCCTTTATTTCCTGTTTGTCTTCGCGTTACGGTCTTAAAAGATTACTTTATTTCGTAATCGACTCTCGCGATTCCAACCGCGAACTGTCGCAGAGGCGGCGGAGCGTCGTCCTTGTTTTCGCGCCTCGCGGCTCATCACGACTGCGCTCATTATCGTTATCGGGCTGCGCGAGGAGGCGAGCGACACGTCGCGACGTCGCGTTGGCGGCGTGCGTGGAGAGCGCGTATGCGCGTCCGCGTTACGCGATTTGCGCAAACGTCTTGATCGCGACTCTACCAGGCGAGCATAAGCGTCAGAAGCAATCTCTCTCATTCCCGTCCCATTCCGTCGACGAGGAGTTGCGATCGCGCCGTCCGCGTGCCGCGGTCCGCGCACACGCGTGCGTGCCGGACACGCGCGGGTGCACACACCGACCAGGGTACGTGTCGCCCGCGGCGCCGCGGCTTCGAGACGGCTTCAGGCGGCTTCTCGCGCCGCATCGAGAAAACTGCAACGCAACACGCCGCGTTACCTCGCGTTACCACGCCGTGATCGATACGAACCGCTCCTCCGAGCCGGGATCTCTCTCGTTAATTCTCGTCAATTTTGCCGAGACGAGTCGAAACTCTGTTTCTCTTTGCAGTACGTCGTGTGTAAGTGAACAATGATTGCGAACGATTTGCAAAGAGATAAAATTGAGATTTGACAGGTTGAATGGTTGATAATCTATGGTTTAGCGCTTGTATAAAATATTAGCACGTTGACTGCCCACAGTATTGAGATAGTTAAATTTTAATATAAATTTTAATGCGCAAGAAATTAGCCAGGCACGATTTTAGTGTTTTTTTTTTCTTTAACGAGCAAACAATAATTATATTTCTCCCAAATGTTTTCGGTTTTTACAAAATTATCTTTGCTGAATAGAATTAAATCATTTGCAAATGTTAGTCATAATTAAATTCAATTGTGAAATATTTAAATTGAAATGAGATATTTAAATTAAATCTCTCTCTACAAAAAACATCTTTCCTCGGAAATTTATGCAGTCTGTATATATATATATATATATAAAAATAATATTTCGACAACTTTCTATAAAGTGAAAGATATAAATATATCGCAAGTAGTAATTAAAGTTAATCTTGGTTGACCAAAGAATAAATTTATCGTTCAGGCATTGATAGTTAAAAATATATAAAGAAAAACTGTAATGTGACGTTATAACTTGACGCGATGGCACTTTTATTAATAACGTCTTAACTTTGTACCTTGGTAAATAACTTGGATCTTGTACATGCTCGCGGGTGATAAAACGTACGACTGCACGCGGAACGAAATCTCGGGCTTTTACGAGAGGCACTTCGCTCGACGCAATACGGTGAAAAAAATGCGCGGTGAGATCCTGAAACGGCCCTGAACTCGATACACGGCGCGCGCGAACGATTTCGTTGCTATTATAAAGCCATTACCGCCGCCGTTGTTACGTTAAAGCGTTGCGCAAATAGCGCGCGGTGATAAATTAATGTCATCAGGGACGTAGGAATTTTCGAGCTTTCCCGCGAGCTGTGCATTTTGCAAAAAACCTACTGCGCGCATGCTGCCCTGTTACGCGTGTAACAATGTACCAACAATTGTAACTCCCCACGGCCATCCCACCCCTCACGTGTGCGTGCGGGTTGAAAATATCGTTAAACAATCGCACGGGCGCGATATAGGGAGGGCTGCACAGAGAGATTTTCTCTCACTCAGGAAAATTCGTTATTATATTGTGAACGTAAAGGCTAATCGGAAAAGAACCGACCGAGCTCATTTCGCATTACAGATAAAAATGGAAAAATAAAGTATCGATGCATTCACTGTTAATTATTAAAAAGAGCAACGGTCCCCGAGTTAAATAATATTTTATTATTTTTAACTTTCGCGTGCGTATTAAAATATATAAATCAAATTTCTGTAGTTAGTTTCAAAGTAAACAACGTCCATATTAAACGCATGCATTTAATAAATAATGAATTAAATTTTTATTAAAATAATATTTTCTTGAGTCAAATTTTGTTTAACTCTCTTTATTGCTTTAGTTAGATTAACGACATGTCGAATAGGAGCGGTGGAGACGTATAAAATTAATTAAAAATAACTCAAATTGGGTATAACAATTTGACATTATAAATTTAACAGCGTACATATATATATATATATATATATATATATATATATATATATATATTCG
>NW_017305071.1:786934-788596 GCF_001594115.1 Trachymyrmex septentrionalis
ATATATATATATATATATATATATATTCGCGTGCAGTCGTTTAATGTATTTCAATCTAGTAATCTGATAATATTCTGTAAGGTAGGAATTAAAATTGTAACTTCCAGTGACGTTGCAAATTGAACCGTTGTTTACTTTGTATAAACACATACATCGATACATGCGAACGTGTTGACTTAAGTGATATCAGCTGACTTAAACCTTATTGACTTGTATGTACATACAAGTGATATTTGTCGCGATTGATAGCCGATATAGCAAACAAATGAATTAAAAGCAAATATAAGAAGAAGTTCGTAAAATAAATCCTACAAAATATTATATTAAAGTAAATTAAATTACATCGAATGTAAATCGAAATAATTAGTCGCGAGTAAGAGCTACGAAATACTAGAAAGAAACCGAACTGAAACTTATAATAATCGCGGTAAATGGGTGCGTTATGAAGGAATAAACAATGTTTTATAAACAATAAATAGTAAAGTTAATAAAGTGCGGCAGAGTTATCGGAAACCCCTTGGATACCGTTCTTTATCTTCGTGCTTTCCTGATGATCTCTCTTCAGGGCTGATACCTACGCACGCCCACGCATCTCAAAGCAAGAATACACGCCAGATAGATAATTCCTCGCGGCTCCCTCGCATGCTTTTCCACCCTCTCGCAACAACAAATCGCGCATACGAGTACATATGCGCGCATAAAGAAACTCCTCGCCCACGTTCGCTGCGCTCGCGCTCACAGTTATGCCTTATTTATGAGCGCGAAGCGCTCACGCTCGTTTTCATACCCGCAGTAACGACAAAATCGCGAGATACGAATGATATTCCTCGCGGAAAGTAGAATCTCGATCGGAATTCGCGCGGCATTCGTTTTACCCCTCTCCCTCGATTTATATTAAGCGAATAATCCGAATTTCTCCAATCGAGCCAATTTTGCGCAACTACAACAGGTTGGAGAATTTCTAAGGAATTTGTGAATAATGGTAGCAAATTTGCACTTGATTACCATTCCCTCGAGTCTATTTCTTAAGAGATAAAGATCTCGATCTTTACGTCAACGTGATCACACAGATGCTCGAAAAATGTGTCGAACATTTTTATTATTTTAAAAATAGCTTCACCTTTTTCCCTAACTACAAGTCGGATGCATCTGTTGCTCCATAAAGATAAAAAAAACAAAGTGCACGTTCGCACGTAACCGCGTAATACCTTCTCGAACGAAGGGGAGGAAGAAATGGAAGATATCGCTGCGTTAGGACTCGGTGAGGTGAACCCTTGATATATTATCTAGATACTTGTATTGTACGGAGGTATTGATCTACGAGGCAATCCGTATTATCTGGCAGAAGAGAATTGGAGCAATCTAACAATCAGTGCATCCATATTATATTATATATATGGATACATCTTGAACGAACTAGAGAAGCCTAATCATCAAAGAGGATTGGAAATCGTAACTAATTAATACTAATCCGCTCGTGGTATTCAGAAATTATTGGCATTAGATGAAATGCTATTTGTAATATCTATATTTATTGACAAACACGCTCATATCGAGAGATCATTGCTTGATACCGCGGAGAAATCTCTGCATATGTCAAAATTCGAACAAGTCTTAAAAAAAAATATTTATATATATATATGTATATATATTATACTGAAA
>NW_017305071.1:788779-789220 GCF_001594115.1 Trachymyrmex septentrionalis
TATAAAAAGACATTATACTTTTTTATTATATTGAATGCAAATCAACGATAGCACTGCTTTAAAGCGCTAGGATAATAATAACAAGTGATTTATCGCAGATCATCTGCGACCGATCGGTGCCTAGGACAGCGCATTTCTGTCGAGGAACTTTAATTTGTTGCTCCGCGTTCGAAAGGATATATTCAGGAATTACGCGGGCAGGGCATTGTGAGCGAGATAAGTTATTCTCGCGGCAGAACGCGCAGAACGAAGCCCGAGAGGTCCTGATTTATCGGGGAGTTCCCCCCGAAGATGGGGGCATGTTCTCCGGGGAAACGTGACTCGTTAATCGGTACCATCGTACCGGCTATTTTATCCGGTTAATAACCAGCCGTGAAATGAACGCGGGAATACTATAAATACTTCGGGGATTATCCGGGGAAGAAGTCAGGGGAGGGAGGG
>NW_017305071.1:789320-816959 GCF_001594115.1 Trachymyrmex septentrionalis
GTCTCGATCTCGAGATAAGATAGGACTTTCCAATTTAGTTGCTTCTTTATCGCTCCCGATAGGTGTTGCAAATTTTCCCGAGAAAGAGAGGAGAGAGAGAGAGAGAGAGAGAGAGAGAGAGAGAGAGGGAGAGAGAGAGAGAGAGATGTTCTGATTTTACTAGAATATTCATTCGACAAATATAAGATAATAAAGTAGCGCATATTAGCTTCTTAACATATTCCGCGAGCCACAAAGGAAATAGTAAATTAACAGAGGAATTATATGGCGGCGTGTACGTGATAGAACTCGTTTCTCCGCGAAGCAATGTAAGCCGAGAGTGAAGGACGACGTGTG
The DNA here is from genome assembly GCF_001594115.1 of Trachymyrmex septentrionalis. NCBI lineage: Eukaryota > Metazoa > Arthropoda > Insecta > Hymenoptera > Formicidae > Trachymyrmex > Trachymyrmex septentrionalis. The sequence goes on from NW_017305071.1 coordinate 789,657, forward strand.
TTTGCGTACCGTTTACGAGACAGTTACAATATCTCGTCGATTTGCATAACATGTCCTCATTACCGAAAAACTCGGCGCGGCGTAAAGAAACGGTAAAGGCCCGTTAACGCCTCGTGGGATAAGCGTCGTGGGACTTTTTTTTTTTTTTCGAAAACGCTGAGAACGGCGGAAACGACGTCCCGACGGGAAAGTTCGAGCTTAAAGAATCTTTATTGTGGGACACCGCGCGGAAGGACGTACAAAAGTCCTGTCATTTTCAAGAATACGTTAAAAAAAAAAAAAAAAAGAGAAAGAGAAAAAAAAAAGAAAAGAAGAAAAAGGCGAGGCCGTTAGAAAAGCACGCGCGATATAAACGAAAGATTCACAGCTCCGGCGAGCCCGTAATTTATAAGCCTGGCTTTGGATACAGAGACGCCGCATTCGAGGCGAACCTAATGGACTTATTTCACTTGCACTCTGAACTCCTTATAAAAGTGGCGTTCAGAGCCTGTACTGAACGTACTTGTGTCATTTGTTTCCGTAGAGTCCGGTCGCGATATCTGTAATTTTATCGTGGCGATATGCAAATTCATGCGTCCTTTATTTCTCATTTTCGCTGCACGCAGCTCAGAATATGTTATTTCTCTTCGGGGCCTCTTCGGTGCGCATTTTCACGGTATGTCTCCCACGAGAATGAAACGCTCTCGCTTCGTTAAGCCGCACGCGCGAGTATTTTTTTAATAAACGTCGATTAAACGGACGCGCCTCTGGCAGTCGCGCCAATTAAGTCTTGAGCCGCTTTTAATTGTTCCTAACGAGGCTAAAACGAGCGCGCATCCCATACTCTACGTCATGTCGCATAACAATGACTAACGGTTTAGGCCGCGAGCGTGTCTTCACTCTGTTTTCTATTACATGTTGACCAAGTCGACGTGAGAATCGATTTACGCCCATTCATACACGAATCGGGGACGTATAATACTTCCATTGGGCGTAAAGAACTAAAAGCCGTCGAGCTGACAGTTTTTTTAGCTCGAGAATTCGGAAATTTTATAAAAATTATATTATGAAAAATCATCATATTATGAAGTATTATATTATGAAAAATCCATGTTAACGTAATATTACCGATAAAAATAATATTATAGACACGTTAGCATAAAATTACATCGAGAAAAAAAATCGAATTGCATAATTATACTAACTAATTATAATACATAATTATACTGCGCGTTATAAATTAAGCTTAATTTTCTCCTTTTCCAATGTCAGAAATATCAGAGCAGGTTCTTCCTCTTCCGCTTTTCATGAACGCAAATATCGCGTTTAACATTTAATTTCTCTGCAATCCTTGGAAATGCATGATACATCTGGGCAAACAAATTGACAGCGCTTGGAAAGGGAGTGTTTATTTTTTAAGATATAAAATGTTTTATTCCTATCATTTTTTATAAAGAACTTAAAGATATTTCAAACTAAAACATTTTTTTTTAATGTTTTGAAAAATGGAGACCAAAAAATGATACGTTTCAGTATCTTAAAATTAAGCACTTCTTTTTTTTTAGTATACCTTTTTTTTTACGGATGCCAAGTGATTACATGATCGCGATGTAGTTTCGATTCATCGATTCGCACATACATACATACATACATACACCGTACTGGACTTTAACGCTGGGACGAAACAGGATTGCGTAACAGCCGTAACGAATCGTGCAATTACAACGCGAATGAATGTTGGGGAATCAATTAAGAAACGAGACGCGCGACATAAGGTAGATAGATAGATAGGTAAAAAGAGACTGTGTAGGGAGAAAGAAAATAAAAAGAACACGATCGACTTAACGTAGCTTCATTAGTTACGCGAAAGCTATTACCTGTTCATTAGATCGCGAACGCGGTTCTCGATCCGTGATAGTTATCCCGTAGGTTTTAAATGCCGCGCTCCCCTTATTTAACGTCGCCTTTATATCGAAGCCCGCCCCCTCCCCTCCTCCCCCCCCTCCCCTCTCGGTCCGTCGGCTATTTTTAATCAAACGTTAAGGTCGCCTTTGGCTACACGGACAGAAGGCTCGCGTCGGTTATGCGTCTTGAGAAACGCGGGCGCTTTATATAATATTATAATAGAGCGCGTTTATATGCTCATTGAAGGAAAGATAACGCGATTAAACGCTGCAAAAGCCCTCTCGCAATTATTCCGCGAGGCGGCTTGCTTTCGGTCGCAATAAAAGCGCGACGCACGAATTACGAGACCGCTCCTTACGCCAGTGGAATTAATCATGAGCGGAATTAACGCTAAACGAGCGCAATTATCCGGCCGATGATACTACTATTAAAACAGAAGCGAAACATCCGGACTTACTTCAGATGCTCAGACGAGCAAAATTAATCGGTCGGACACTAGCCATAATCATTAGCTATTAATGTATTCGTTCGGCACGTCTTTATCGGTCGACACAGGCGGAAGAAAAAAAAAACGACGAGTTAAATTAAAGAGTTCTCAGAAGCCGTCTCTTAGAAGCGTCTCGAGCACGTCTCGACTACCTGTCGTTGACCGGTTTCCGAATGCGCATCATTGACTCCTTGAACTTCGAGATTAGTCACTTCTGTGACGGGATTTGCTCTCTTCCAGAAGAAAAACGTTTCTTCAATATTAAACATCGTTTTCGAGAAGAAGTTGATTCTCAACTACATCTAAACGTCCCGTTTGAAATGTAAAATGCAAGTGAACCTTCTTATGATTGATAGAGGAAGATGTAATACTGTTTTTTTTTTTTTTTTTTTTTTTTTTTTTTTACTTACAATTTAGAACCTCAAATGTTCGTTATATTAATATTTTTTGAAGTAACTGTTATAATAATTAATTTTGGAAAGGAGACAAAAATCATCTATAAATGAAGAATCTAAGCTCTAAATAAAAAAATGGAAGAAATAATTTCTTCACTTAATTCGGGTGTAACTTGAATAACTCATTTTTGTGTGCCAAATCTGTCAACTGATTCCAGGACAGCTCTCACCTACTTCGCCAAAACGTATTCGCGACAGACATTCAACACATTTAATCATCGATAACATCATTAGTTAATTCGTTCTTTTTCGATACAGCGTTTTCAAGTCTAGGTAAACGGAAGACATGTGGTTGAGGAGGATTGAAGATTCTTCGACTCCGACTCACCTTCAGATCGACATGCCGTCCGTCATGCGAATGTCGCCGATGGAAACCCGTCACGCTCGAAAGGATCGTCGACACGATCATACGATCACGATTGTATATAATCACGTGTCGATATCAATTACATACATTCCCGGCAGAAAACGCCGACCCGCGTTTATTCCAGGCTTAAATTCAAGGATTTCTTTTTTTTTTCTTCTTCTTATTTCCTACGATAATAAACGCGACCGCGTGAAAATTTCCGAACACATCTATTCGACAGATTTATTATATCTCTATGGTGATCCACGAGACACACCTGACGAAGAGTAGAACTACACTGAGCTTGTGGCTGTCGCGAGTATCCCTTCTCCGGCCTTTGTCCCCCTTCTTCCTCGTGTCCTTTCTCTTCCTCTCTACCAAAGCAACCCTATCCGACCTTTCCTTGCCTCTGGAATTACTTTGACAGCAACTCGGCAACCTAATCCACCTTTTTCTCTTGGCCTCTTTGAAACGATCTTTGAAGAAATCGTCGGTAAATTCGATAGCAACAATGTAACCAAGCGGGATAGGAATAAAAATGAAAATATGAACATATTTATAGCTCTACTATCAAGGTCCGATTCATGCTTAAAAATTATTTCATCCTTGTTGTTAAATGTTAAACAAATACAAATGACGCTCATGAGAGTTGTGAATCGCGGGGGGGACTGTAGCTTAATACTCAAATTCTTGAATCTAGGATTTCCCTGATCTTTGAAATCAGTATGTCCTGCATTACAATTAGATTTACCCAACGATAGATTCTATTATTAAGTCTCTAATATTCGGGGCGGTCTTGGTAGAAAATTTAAAAAAAAAAAAAAAAATGGCAAAAGAAAATATTCGAGAATTAATTTAAAAAGCTCTTTTTTCAATTTCGCGCCTCTTATTATCCTTCTGTTGATTTCAAGAGAGAGAGAGAGAGAGAGAGAGAGAGAGGGAGACGGAGACACACTTTGTTATGTAGTTTAGAAGGATCTAAGGTGGAAAAAATTCAAGCCTATATTTCATCTGCGTTCCCCGAGGCACAGGACCGTTTTCAGCGCCTTACGAGCCCTCGCGGCTTTAACGACGTGAGCCGTCGTGTTCGCCGATTCTACTGGCGCGGGTTTATGGATTACGGTGCTTCTTCAGCACCATAAAGTCTGCCAGAGGAGATCAGCAGACGCGCGCGTGAGTCACGATGCAGAAGGAAGCGGCCTCGCGTCCTGCATGTATATATAAACGTTAATATCGCTCATTCTTTATGACGCGCTCTCGAGGAGCTGAGGAGTGCAAGGGCCTCTGATAACCGTTAACCACATCCCGACGTGAATTCCTCTAGTCTAATCTCCCCGGCCCTTAATCATCATTGTTCCCGGAGAGACCACGCGTCACCTCGAGGAATTTAAGATCCTGGCGGCCTGAGAAGATCGGATCATCACGATTTCGCCGCGTCGCTCGCGAAATCTCTCGTGATTTTCGCGTTTCGCGAGTGAACAACGTCGAAGTTATTGCGCCTGATATAGGCGGATTCCCCCCGTGGAATGCGGTCACATTGGAACTGGCGAGTTGTGAGAAAGTCACCAGAAAGAATTCCACCTTGGAAGCAGATTGATTTCCGTGGCATCAATCGTGGGACACACTCGCTGTTTTTATTCCGCGGCAGTTTCTTTTAACGAGATTATAATGTATAAATGTTAAAAAAAAAAAAAGAAACTTGCGAATACGAAATTCGCGTTAAATTTCGCGTTAAAGGCTTCAGGTTCTGATCGAGAAGTTGAAATAAAAAGTACTTTAGAAATCCTCCAATGGCTGTATATAAAACGAAATTAAATTTAATATATTTATATCTATAATATTTAGACATATCTGTTGCAAGTATTATGTCGTATAAAATCCATTTTTCTTGCGTCACATTTAAAAAATATCCGATTACAAAAATATTTACATTTACATTTGGTGTATACAAATGTATACATTTATTTGATAGGAAAAAAAAAACCATTATTTTGATCCAACTCATTTTTTTATTTTGAGTAAATGCTTATTGGAAATATAGTGAATGTTTTGAACGATCGCCGTGATTCTTTTGTTAATCCAATTAATTGCTTGGATTATTTGCCATTACGACGACGGATTATGTCACCGGATAAATCGATGTTTCCAATTCACTAAATATACAGGACAGACTGAAAGTCTACTGCTTCTTCGTCGTTCGTAGAGAAGCGAAAGGGTCGACTCGACGATCCGTAAATTATGCGGATGATCGTTGTCGCGAGTAAATTATGTACGCGCGTGTTCCTCGACGACGACGACGACGACGACGTCGACGTTTCTTCGTCATCCTCCGGTGGCACATAGCGCCTTGTACTTGACTATCCACGTCTCCCAACTCTTTTGTTCGTTACGCACGCGTCCGATGCATCCGCGTGATCGGCGTGACTCGCATCACATTCGCGGTCGCTTCATTGTTTGTACTGACATGATGCAACGTGCGCGACTTTCGATATCCAAAGCGAAGCATCCGATACTCGGACGCGATCGGACGCGAATGTCGGGAGCTATTGGTATTCAAGGAACGGAATTGAAGTGACGAAATTCGGGGAGCCGCGTGTACCTTTCTCCTTTCTTTTTTTATGATACCCGCTGCAGGACGCGAGTGACTCATATGTTTCACGCGCGTGCCATGCACCGTGCTGCGTCATGTTGAAATCTTTTTGGATACCGTTAGATAGAACCACCCCTTTCAGGAATGTCCTTGCTCAATTTTCTTCGTAATCTTCTGAGAAATCATATTTGCGTCATTATTAAAAAAAAATATACGAGAGTTTCTTGTAATTTTTACAAAAAAAAAAAAAAAAAATGCATCACGGATTTTCGTCTATTAAGTTAAGATTTAGTTAAGTTTTAAATTAACAATTTGATTTAGCTACGAATGTTTCTGGTACTTAGTTTCCCGAAAGCAATTATGTTAAATTCAGAGTATACGGAAAGTAGGTGAACGCCAATTTAATGTCTTTTTCTTTTCTTTTTTTATTCGAAGAACACAGAGAAGTCCAGAGAAATCAAGTTGTTACCTATAAAGCCCTGCGAAAATGATTGATATTCAGAGAAACGCTCGCGTGTCGACAAAGTTTTTGTGCGCATTGCAGCGTTATAGCCGCTTCCGTTCGTAGTTTCCGTTCCGCGTTTTTCAATGATAAAACAACGATTCAAATATATTCTTATTAATCTAATTTAATAGAAAGAGCCTAATTTTTCTCTTAAATATCATCTTCCAATTCTCTGAGAACATTTAAACGTTTAAATATTTTAAATGTGAAAAAAAACCGATGCAACCAGCAAAACAAAGAGTTTATACATCGAGAGTCTATAAATTAATTCAGCCCTGATATTTATAGATTTGCTCACGGTGAGCTCTAATTAAGAGAGTCTGTGAAGGATGAATGAATTAACTTTGTGATTCACTGAGATTAACGATCTGCGCATTGATATCCGACTACTAATTTATTGCCAGCGTCGACGTAGTATCGTCGACATGATGAGAAGAGACGTTCAGGTAGTCAATTAACATTTTACATTTTTCGACTTTAATTAACATAAAATATTAATCCTAGGAACTAATATCGATTTCGTAGAAAACCTAACATTTTTGTAAATTAGATTTCGATTTAAACTGACGCACGTAATGACTTTTGGGTTAAAGACGTTAAAATTTAATCTCCGTTTATAATATGCGTACAATATAAGGTACAATACACGTTTTTATCACACATCGTGTATATCTGACACTATATGTTCTACACCCACACCGCGGGTTGGCAGCGAGTAATGCGTGATAACGTTACTTCCGGTTGTGGGGACGCGAAACAAACGCCAAGCAAAACGGAGAAAATTAGTACTTTTTTGTCGCACACATGTAATGCGTTTCGTTCACCTGGTATGCATCTGGCCAGGTCAAAATCCCTTCAGAAGTAAACGATGTAATTAATGCTCAATGAGTCAGCATCGGGAATATTTAATTTCATGAAATTTTCTTGTAAAAATTATATTAATCGAAATATGGATATTGTAGAATAATCACAGACTCTAGTCCAAAATTTATATTGGCATAATATTGGCCAAATATATTCCCAACGTTCAGCCAAAAGTATCTAGCCAATAAATTGCTGCTAGGCATATTATTTAACTATCTTCATGGAATGTTATTTAATTCTTTCATTAGCAAGCAATTCTGTATTTTGCATTACGTAAACAAATAGATTAAAATTTCAGCGAGGTATAGAATTGAATAATTGTAATGCGGGTAATTTTACGACTTTTTCCACTCTCACTCGCTGTCGAAATATCCGGAGAACTCATAAACGTGGCCAGGCGTTAAGTGTTACCTCCATAAGTTTCACTTTTCCTGTTACGCACTATTATTATCGCTTCCTCGGTGTACGTGGAATTTATTTCCACTTTTCCGACAAATCTTAATTTGTCACTCATTTTTCCTTCTATCTGATTATCTCTCTTGTTTTCTCTTCCTATTATTTCCGCTCATTAACAAAACACGCACAAAGTTATTAATATATCGTTATACTAATACTATATAATACACATAGAAAAATACGTACTACATTAATCATTAATTGTTTCAAGTATTTCAAGAGTTCGTATATCCGCTTTATCACAAGCATCAAATTTATCCAAAATATATTCTGAAAATCCTAGTAAGTTTAATACTTTAATCAATATTATTAAATTAAGTTCGAGCTGCTTATTATATAAAGTCGCTTTTTCAATAAATTTTATATTTAAAAAAAAAAAGCAATCTTGTTTTGAATACTTAATAATAAGTTTTTCTAAAATTTATAATAAGTATATATTTTAGAATTATTGTCGAGAAGATATTCTTTCTTGAAAAGATAACCGTTATTTAAAAGGAACTTCAGTAATCATTTTTTAGTAACAAAATAATATTTTTCTGTGTATACTGTCGATTAAAAAATATAATTAGTTGCTATCAGTCTCATTAAAATGTCATTAGCTTAAGCATAAATAAGTCGTTTACCTCGTCTTTAGTCACTTTTATAGTCTCACAGGATTCGACGTAAAAGATGGAGCTCATCTCTGGACGGAACCACATAGTTCTGACCTCCTTTTATTTCTCTCCTTTTCTAAATAATTTATTAACTTGTTCAATCACGTAATCAGCGAGTTTCTCGTTTTCATCATTATTTTAAACATAAACAAAAATGCAATCGCAGCACAACACTTCACAAATTCATGAAATTATTCCGCATGATATCATTAGTTTCTCTTGAGTTTTTTCATAATTAAAATAGTTCTTTTTTCTTCGTATTGTATCAGTTATCTTTGAATCATAAATCACTTCCGTTGTTGACATTTGTCATTCAAAAATGAATCGTGTTTATTCCCGCACTATGTATTTCATCATAAACAAGCCCTTTCTCTTATTTTAATATATATATATATACATTTTTTTTCAATTACACACACAAATATCGGATGCGAAGCAATTAAAGATTTAAGTCAGAGGCACTCGCTAATACAACATCTTACCGTCACGGTGGTCCCGTGAAAACTGGAAAGCGAAACTATAATCACGCACCTTCCCCTGTTTAAGTATACGCACGGCGTGTCCTCCCTACTCTATCACAAATACTCTCTCTTTCTCTTTCCTCTCTCCTCGTTATCCCTATCTCCCCCTTTTGCCGGTCGATTATCTCTCAACCCGCATTAATTCTTTTATTCAACGAAAACCGCTGCAAAAAAGCTCGTAACGAGTGAAGTCACTAGAACTTCAATTGTTTGGCAGCATGCATTTAAAATTATACAGGTTAAGACGAGAAAATGTTTCTTTTTACGAAATAGAAAAATTGTAATTTGCTTTCTTTTTCGACAGATTTTTTGAAGAAATTTTAATTTCACAACATTACTGCTGAAATGGATCTTTTAATAACGGCAGATCCTCATTTTATCCCAGGGTAGAAAATTAAGTCCTACAAACCAATCAGTCCTATTTTTAAATTAAAAATTAAAAAGTGATTTGTTTAATAGCCCAACAATTTATTATATTGAAAACTTGAAACGGTGCCGAATGTAGAGTACTTTGGGAATTTCAAGAAAATTCGGTTATTCTTTTCAGATATTCCGGTTATTGTCCGCAGTTCCGATTCAATTACGGTGAAACGTACGCAAAAACCACGCATAAACTGCTGCTCGATCCTACAATTAATCGTGCGAAAACACTCATCCTAGCTGATCGTACAGCTACCGATTGCGAGGTGAATGATATGCAGTGCTTTACTTGTCGATAACATAATAAATAAAAGATAAAATAATATAGGAGAAAATGTATATAAGATAAAAATATAAAATAATAATATAGCTCAATCAGAATAAATCAATATAAATAAATAGAATTATGAGCCAGATTAAGACAAATTAAGAACATTTAATATTCAGAAAATAAATATAAAGAAGTACAATAAACATATAAATTAAAAAAATTTTAAGATCTCAATTCACTTTATGGCGCGTATTTTAAAAGTTATTTTTTATCCGTATTTTTCAAACATATGTATAGCGACCATCAAAGAGCGACATTGATGTGGTCAATGCCCGTTTCAAGAGGACCGATTCTCTCTACGTTCATCCCATGTTGCCAAAATATGAGGGTACTTATCGGTTCCTTGTAATGCTTATCTGTACAAATTTCCGATATACGTTCAAAATCATAAATCGCTGCGGAACGAGTTTTCCTTGAAATTTAACCGATTACTGGGCATTCTGTAGGTTTTGTACCGGGATCGCACATTAGACTCGGACAAAGATACGCGGTGCGCGCGACCGAAGGTCTCGCAGACTTCGAACGACAACAATTGCAAAATAAGGCGGCTTTAGATCGGCTGAGGAGAACGATCAATGTGCAATGTGGGCGAGCCGAGCCCCGGAATTTGGAAGAACGTTTGGTAAGAAGAGTTAAAGAATTGTCCAAATTTTAAAGTTAATGATAGAACGATATCTCTTTAATTTCTAACAATTTAATTATTATTACAGCTAGTTAAAACCTCATTTAAATTACCTTTACTTACTGTGCGACCTGAATATGTAGCAACGAATAATTTATCATCCGACAAGAAATGTAAAAAATCAAAATATGATACGTCTTCGTTTTATATATAAAATTATTAAAATATGCTACTTGTATGTATAAATAATTATAAAATTAAATTAAATATCGAAAAAAAAAAAACAGAATTACATTGTCGAATAAAATTTACGAAGCAAATAAAATATAAAATTATTATCATCATTAAGATAAATTTTTTTATAATTTGTTAAATCAAATTTATTACAAAACGGCAATTAAAATAATTGTATATCCAATATTAATTAATGTTCCTATAATAATTATAGGGACACTAATATTAATGAAGCATTTCAATTGTTTCTATAAATCAATGAAGAATTTGCCTTCTGTCATTAAATAAATAATTTATTGTTTCCTTCAAAATTTAGTTTTTACACGAATATTAGCAATCGAATAAAATGAAATTTTCAGATAAACAAAAACCCACATGGTGTTCCTTTATCCGCGAAAACGCGAAAAGTAAGTGAGTAACAATAAGATCGTATATGTTTGTCTCATTGTCAGTAATAATTTCATGTTTAATAAGTTTAAATTATATTATATTTATTTAAAACAATTCATGAATCTCATAAATACTTTAATGTAAAAAAAATTCAAAAAGTTTGATACTTTTCTATATTTTTATAAAATAGAAATATTTATAATTTTTTAATGTGACATTTTTGAAAGAAAAATATATCTATCATATCAAATATACTTCGCAAAGGATATCATATTCCTCACGGCTATTTCGAAACATCGATTATTCCGTCATATGACGATGCATTATACAGTTTCGCAAAGTGTCAAAAAGGACAAAGTGTACAATATAAAATAACGACGATTTATCCGGAACCTCCGTTACTTGTCCAATCCACTGAAATCTATCATAAAAATGTCGGAATGATACCGAATTATTTTGGACATATTCCTGGAGCAATGTTCAGGTAAATTTAATTAATTAATTAATTCAACACAACTAATTAGGTTATATGACATAAATTTGAGTGAAATGTATGAGGATTAAAGGAGAGGATATGTCAACCCGGAGATCTAAGGATTCAAAAACTTAGAATCTATAAGGATAAAGAGTTGGAATCTAATAATGAGAGTCCAATGAAAGAGAATAACTCAGGGATCCAAGAATCCAAGGATCTAAGTACAAGAAAACAATATATTTTTTTTTTCAACAACGTCTTTACTTTGTAGATGCGGTAAAACGTTCGGAGTTGATTCAAAAGATGCTAAGAAATGGCTTCGAAGAGATTTCGACCTGTAATTTAACTTTATAACAATGTTACAAAATTATTTGGGTCGATCGTTATTAATTGATAGATACTTCAAGATCACTTAATTGAATCTTATATCGCATCAAAATGTATAAAGATTTACAATATCTAGATTTATATATGCTTGTAAATTGAATATCACAAACATAAAATATTGAGAAACATTGATTAATTTAAGACGCTAAATATGTATAAAAATCATAGTCAGTTTATAAAAATTTTTCGTAATTATATCAATTACACTTTCCGTGCACGCAATGTGCTCGAATAGTATGAAAGATACTCAAAAAATTAATCAGTGCACGAAGCACTTAATAGTCATCGAATGTACATATTATACACAAGTACATATATGTACTTAGTCAATTATTAGGATACCCATTTCTTCAAGATTTTTGCGGCTGCTTTCAAATTTTCGTCTTTCTGTTAAAATGTAATAATCGATGTTTAACAGACGCCAAAGTCATTTGTTGTCTTAATCAAAGTTCTTGTATTTACCTTCGCGACAGAGCACACGCACTTACCTTTATAAAACAATATCGTACATAGTCCTCTGCTAGAGTTTTATGTTCAGGACCGTAAAATGCCGTAGGAGGAATACCTTGAAGACCGACGTTCTTCGTCATCCACTTAGTGAACCTGTAGTCTTTATTCTCGTCCGTTTCCTCATGCAGTTTCACTTTGTTTTCCAATGCAGACCAATTAGCGAGCATAAAGTATCCACCCTCGGGTATCGTCGGTACCATACCAACTTCTCGGAGGAATTTCGCCATATAATCGCGCTTTGGTAATAATTCCATTGCTAGACTGCGAAAGTAACAGTCTGGTTGCTCTAAGCGTTCCATTTCCAATTCAAATCCGATAGCTACTGCTTCCTACAATTAAATCAAAAGTAATTCACTAATTTATCAAAGTAAAAATTATAGAATTAAAAAAAAATCGTATTTAATTAATTACCTGAGTTGGTGTAGTACAAGTATACACGGAGTTCTGATGTACCACTTGCAGATTATACAACAAATTCGCTGGTCCATAGGCCCAACCTATTTTCCAACCTGTAACGCTAAATGTTTTTCCTGCTGATCCAATCGTGATTGTGCGTTCGTACATACCGGGCAACGTTGCTAATTAAACAAATAATTTTTTAGATGCCATTCTAAGATTACTATATCATGTATGACTATTTTGGTAAGGCAACTCTTACCTATTCTTATATGCTTGTACGGTTCGTAAACGATATGCTCATAAACCTCATCAGAAATAACAAGTACATTCCATTTTTTTGTGAGATTAGCAATAAATTGCAATTCATCCAGCGTAAATACTTTTCCTATAGGATTGTGTGGAGTGTTGATGATGATACCTTTAGTTTTCTCATTAAAAAGACTTTCCATTTCTTTCCTATCGAATACCCAATCACCAGAGGTAACTGTGCCTGACGTAGATTTCTACAAGTACGTATATATTTAATACAAAAAATATCTTCCTAGCGTTTATTATCTAAACTTCTTACTGGTTTTAATGCTATGTATCTGGGAATTCCTCCGGCAGATTGTACCATAGGTACGTAACAATCGAAGAAAGGTTCAATGATGATCCATTCATCTCCAAGGTTAGTATGACCTTGTAGACTAGAATATAATGCTTCGTAAGCACCAGCAGTGACCAGTACTTCCTTGTTTGGATCCAAATCACGATTGATAAGCTTGGAGTAAAACTTTGCAATAGCATTCACTAGTCTTGGATGACCCTGCAATATTTACATTTACATTAATGACGTAAAATTTATTTTATCATACATAGATAATGTTATCGATGCTAGTTACTGATAACAATTACAATCGCAGTACTATCTCCATGTTAATGTTCCATCAAATAAAAAATCAAGTTACTATAAAATTAATAAAAAATAAAAAGAAATTATATATAATAAGATACAAAACAATTCCAAAATTAATGAATAGAATATTTATTACTTACAAATCCTCTTGTATACTGTTGCATAAGTGGATTGTCACTTTTAGCGACAGCAGCCAGGGCATTTGTCACATTCTCTGGTGCGTAATAATCAGGAAAGCCTTGGCCCAAGTTCAATGGCTTGTACTGCAGAGCGAGCTGGATATATTCGACCCTAACCAAACAAAACATAATATGTAATAATGAGTTTTTATCAGTCTATGTAAAAATTTATAAAATTATTATATCTGTAAAATAATGTTATACTTACCAAACGGACTTTTCATTGCCCTTCAAACGATTTGGTAAGTCAAACTTCGACATTCCGGCGATGTTTCTTACTGTATTGATTGAAACAGTCTTACTTGTCGCCAGAAAACAGACTCTCGTTAACATCTAAATAGGTACGTAAGAGAAATTTTAATGAATACGATAAATTGCGTTCTATAATTATCTTAATTGCACACAATAATTATTCTTAATTGGAGCTCGAAATATGAATGATAACAACAAGTAGATAAATAACAGTATAATAATTCGGAGTATAAGACTGTATTTCTTAGAAAAAGCAGGAATTAGACTGAAATGTGGAATGATCTGGATTGTCGTCATAATTGTCGAAAGTGTATTATCATTGCGATAAAAACTTACGTAATTCATTATGGCGGGAAACTTGACTCTGGCGAGGGCAAATCGCCATTTTAAAATGATTATAAATCCAGCAAATCATAGATTGAATTGATAAATAATTACTTCGATTTCAATTAACGGTACTTTTTTTATGCATCGCTCAGTGTTTATTTTCAAGTGACAAAAATATCACGTGAGCGAATTGTCACCAATGAAAATTCTAACATTCAATCACGTGACACTTTCATCGTTAAAAATGAGCGACGCGACGAGTGATGGAAAGACACCTTAATTAAGACATCTTGGATTAATCCAAGAAAACCGCGATATCGAACACAACATATGTTATGGTTACTTATTTCCATTTAAACTTATTTCCATATAAAAATTGAGATAATCCTCAGTAAGCAAATAATGATGTAAATGTCTGAACATTATATTTACAATTTTTAGACTTTTCAATGTCACTCGTGTGAAAATGGAAAGCGATAGAAAGTAACTGCAGTTGTTCACTTACGAATTCAAATCGTTGAAGATTAGAAGTACTCGATTTCGCTGGCTCTTCGCGTTGGATGGCGAGATAAAATGACAAGCCGCTCTAAACGAACGCGAAACAGAATGCAACGAAATGCTAGCGAGCGTGTTGACTTGTACTTACAATTTAAGTCGCTCGAAAGTGCTGGTAAAAGTCCAGCTTTGGAAAAAGTAGAGAGGGACACAGTGCGGAAAAGTCTCACAATAAATGCTTCGGAGCATTTGATTGGCCAATAAGAAGAAAGAATTTTATTTAATTGACTAACCAAAGAATGCTTCAAATATTTTTTGTTGTAGCATTATATTAACCCTATTCAGAGATAGAAGAGAAATAAGCTCATGGCGCAATCTTTCGAAAAAATTCAATTTCATATCGATGGAGCAGATATAAGGAATGTTTCGTTAATCTCCGTTATTTTCCCGCCGCGCTAATTTTCGTCGACCTTTTCCCTGAAGATTAAACTTGATAAAAAATTAATATTGCGATAAAGATATTTTGTAGAAATCATAATGGTGAGAGATTTTAAAGAGATTAGAAATATCAAACAAAATCTGTTTGTTATTATCGTCTTGTAAAATATTGTAGAGATCTAGATCAATTTCTTATTTGATTTAGCACGACTACTGTTCATCCCGTTCGTCGTCCTTTGTTTTAATCTTTTTTTGGAACAATTAAATAACAGATTTTACTTACCGAGAGCACAAAGAGAATCGTAACGTTTCTCACGACAGACATGTTCGGTTTGATACAGTTTCAATTTGAAATATAACAACGAGAGGCAAAAGGCCAACCACTTTCACTTTTCCAGACATTCAGTAGTCCACCTTCGTATTGACGGATGGAGTAATCCAATCTCCCTTTCCTGTTTTTTTGGCGCGCCTTTTCTACTGACATAGATAAAATATTCTATAGACCGGCAACTCTGAGTGAATTTCCATAACAAATATCGGGACTCGAACGAGCCCAAAAATTCATATTTTTTTATCTCGTACAGTCCCGTTTTTATCGCGTGAAATCAAAATATTCAGGCTAATATGCATTTGTCCATTTTTTGTCGTTATCAATCGTACAACAAATTTCAAGCTTGTTGATTGGCTGTAAGATAAAGAGATCCGAAAATCTTATTATATACGACTGATAAGGATGCGACAAAAAGCGGAATCTACAAAAAATATGAATTTTTTTTATGTCTAAATATTTTTTGTACTTTTTAGCCTTTATTTTTTTTCTTTCAAACATTAAAATGTTCGTTTTGATCTCAAAATATGCATTTAAAAATGTTCATTAAATGGCGTCAGTTCGATAGTCTGTTTAAAGATCAGGTTGAATGTTAAAAATTGGTAGAAATTCGACAATACCGGCATCGATATCATCAGCAGAATAAATAAACTGCACGAAAATGACACAGAACACGCAAATGATAGAGGAACTTGATGATTGTTTCTTGAGAACGGCGGGGAATGTCATGAAATACTATGGTGAGAGTTCAGCGAGGTTAGAAATATGTTCGGAATCTTTTAAGTGCTTCTTTTCGCATTTTTGCGTTTTTCTTGCTCGTCTCTTACGTTAGCGTTATTATTCAAGATAGAAACTTGATGATTATTTTGTAAGAACGGCGAGGGACGTGAAATACTATAGCAAGATTTCGTTGAGGTTAGAAACAGAATTTTCCAAATACTCCTCCGAATTGTCTTTATTTTTTTTGCGTTCGATTTTAAGCGTAGAAAGAGTACAACATGCTTTATTATGATTTTGCTCTCTCTCTCTCTCTCTCTCTCTCTATCTATCTATCTATATCTATCTCTCTTGCGCGCGCGCAAAAAAATAAAATATATGTAAATTTTACCTTATTTATATTTTCAGACAATGAAGAAGAAAAACAAAAGATATTGAAGCAGTTACGAGAAACCTTAATGGCCAATTGTATAGAGTCTGCGAGAATAAAGGCTGCGAATGAGATCAAAGAGCATCTAGAATGTATGTCCGAGCTCGACTCAGAAGAAGATGTGAAAAATATCACAACAGTAATGATCGCTTCAAATAAAAAAATTATTAGTTTGATTTTTAAAATTTACAATTGCTTGCTATTGTTTATAACAGGAATATAAGAAGGCAATATCCGAAATTCAAGTTAATCCGTTACAAGACAACAGACTGTTAGAGTATGATCGTCAAATTAAAGGCTTGCAGCAAGGTAAAGTTTGAAATAAAAGATCTTAGCACTGGAATTTTTGTATTTAACAACAATGTTGATATTATTACATTGATGTTGTGCAGCTTTTTTTTTATCATGTACAAGGTAATTCATTTTAATCTTAATAGACAAATATTTCAGAAATATATAATTTTGTCAGAAACATTTTAAATAAAAGTATTGTATAGAAGAGGACATTTGTATGTATTTTTTTATATCACTTTTATATAACTTTTATTTGGAATGTTTTTTTTTTAATAAAATTGTATATTTTCGAAATATTTGCTTGTTAAAATTAATCACTCTATGTATAATATCTGCACAATAATAATATAAGGATGTTGATACTGTTGTTTATAAAATTTTAGTGCTAATCACTTGAGGTTTATCTTTAGGTATTTCTTTCTGAGATTATCATACAATTTTAGCCAATAAAGCTGAATCTAACGCAGTGGATGACGCAGACGCTGATCTACGGTTAACAGGCAGTGAAATAAATGTAATCGATCCAATCTCAAAGATGAGAATGACCGATCCTGTGAGAAATGCAGTCTGCGGTCACATATACGATAAAGCAAGCCTTGTCGCAATGTTACAAAAGAACAAGAACACTAGGTATGTTTTTCACACTATATCAAATATTGGGATATGCTACTATAGCATTTACGTTTGCTTTCAGATGTCCTGTGGTAGGTTGCACCAGTCTGGATTATATAGATTTAAGTCAGTGTCGCTCTGACTTTGTGACTAAAACATATCTAGAGAATCATCCTGCTTAGATCCATTGTTTGAAAACAATGGATAAAAAAATATCTATAAATATATATCTATTAGACTCAAATGCACATTCCGTGGTGTATATAGTATACCTCCATATTTATGTTGTGAGATTTAAAAATTATTACTTTCATTATATTTAGGAAGATTCTGTCATCGAATTTAAATACTTTTTCTATATAATTGCAAGAAATATAAAATATATTTTATAAGATACAGTATTATAGAAGAAATAAAATATTCCTAGTTATTTGTACGATATATACAAGTATATATATTTTTATTCGTGTCGAAGATAGATCTATGACAAAATTACTTCGAGCGATTGTATTCGATTGCGTGCAATTGATCTAATCGCGTATATGTTCGCGTTGCTGTGCAATGGTCGATGATGATAAGACTCAGGCTATGTTTATGTCCGCTCTTTTATCCGTACTTCTAATTCTATCAAGCATTCGTACTGCCGGCGACGGTTTTGATTATTGGGACTTTCCGAGATCGCCTGCTTCGGACGTAATTATGAAAGATATCCACGGATGCGCATTACATATGGAGCCCCTTTTTTACGGGGGTTTCATGCAGCCACCGCAACGCCGTCTTCTCGAACATCCGCGCAGGGCCAAGCAGGTATATCGCAGCCATGACTATAACATCGCACGAGAACATCACCAGCCTCGAAATAACCTCGACGAGAGCAGACTTTATCGTTCGTCAGTGAAAAACGATGAAGATGAGAACGAGGAAGAAGAAGAAGAAGAGGGAGAAAATCAGAATGAAGAGGATAAGCTCGATGACGAAGACGCCGACGAAGAAGCCGCGGAGCAGGATGAGGAAGAAACGGTGAACGAGGAACCCAAGGAGGTCTACGATTATGGTTAGTGTTGAAGAACGAAACTCTTGTCACGTTTTTTAGGTCGCGATCGCCGCCAGGAATCGCGTTGTGAGATCCGATTACGTGCCGCTCAGGGATGAGGCTGGTGAATGTGAAAGACAAGAAGATATGAGGATCAAATCGACTACCGAGGAGTGCGAGGAGGAATCGACGGAACCGTCGCAATATTACGAATACGGTGAGGACGCGTCAAGACGAGAAGAGCAACTATTTTCTTCTCTTTTCTTTTCTCTCTAGGACAGACATCTTGAGATTTTGTAATATAATTTTCAGAAATAAAAATCGCATAAAACAATTAAATCAAAATTATAAAATATATCGTTTAACTTAATTCAATTTTCAATCGACAAGCTTTGGCTAAATTTATTGCTGGTTTCATGTAATTGTAAATAAAAATTTTTCAGAGACCGAGGTGAAAAATGTCGCTTCTCAAGATGTCCAATATAGCAAACGTCAAGCGATACTCCCCACAAAGGTCTTTGGCGCGAGTTTACTGATTCTTTTGCTTGCTTAAGAAATTTGACACGAAGAAAAAGCATTCACAACATATTCTACAGTTTCCAATTTTTAATCTTAATGATTTCCCTATCTCCTTTCTAAGTAACGGAAGCATTACAACCAGCAGAACTTTACTTCCAATCTTCTATAAAGTGATATCAAATAAGAAGTATGATAGTGTGGATGTGAGCAGAACAGAAACATTTAAATGTATTCTATAGCAAATGAGAGCAATCGCGTGCAATGCGCGTTGTAATAAATTTCTATGAATTTCCACGAGTTTCTCGTTTTGTTTGAGTTATTCATAAAACGTCGTCTATTGCGTTACATAAAATTCAAGACGTTTTTGTAATGTCAACTACGGCGTAGAATTAGTTTTTTATTTTAAACATATATTATGACATATCTAAATTACATCAAGTAACGATTTTTAGGCAAAAAAATGTATAGGCTGTGAAACATTTTCTTCTGCTGTACGAACAGATAATTTTCAAAGGCTGGGGTGATTTAAAATAAAAACGAATTTTAAAAAATTATTCCAATTAAATGAATTAATTTTTAAAGTTATTTTAAAAATCTTGCAGCTTTTCTTTTAATAAATCTGTTATATTTTATTATTTAAATTATTTTATTTTGTATTTCTTGCCTCAAAATATGACATTGTTTCAATGTCAGTAGCTTTCTTATAAAGATTAACATATAAAAAAAAATATTTCACTGTTTTAGATTTCACTATTCCGTCCTGTGAAAACCTGCCTTCTGTAGTGAAGGGAATTATTCCACATTTTTAATTTAAACTCTTTAATACTTGGTGAATTTATAACTTAGATCTTAGCTACTGAAATTTTATGGTCTGCGTATTTTATGGTAGCATAAACTATAAATTTTCAATACTGTATATTAGAAAACAACTGTATGTTAGAAAA
Source organism: Trachymyrmex septentrionalis (assembly GCF_001594115.1). Lineage (NCBI taxonomy): Eukaryota > Metazoa > Arthropoda > Insecta > Hymenoptera > Formicidae > Trachymyrmex > Trachymyrmex septentrionalis. The sequence goes on from NW_017305071.1 coordinate 809,649, forward strand.
CAACTGTATAATATCCTTACAATAGAAATTAATTCTACGCGGATGTTGACTTAAACAAATCTTCAATATTAAACTCTATTAAGACGATTTGTCTTAAAATGAGACGAGGTAAAGAATGAAAGTATCAAGAGAATTTAATACCTGATAGTTTAAAAATTTGGCTCGAACGATCATGGCATTTCGGGTGAATTCGGCACGAATGCATAACGGGATTGGTTTTTTTTTCCTGAGCCAGGTCACCGACACCGAATATAAAAAAAATTCACGGTCATGCGAAATCAAGTTCTCTCTACGTTACGTTTTAAGTTGTCGCCACGGGGCATCGCGTGGCGAACGATCGATCGACGATCGATGTATGTATGTACTATATATCGCCTCCTCAAAACGTGACACAAATGTAAATAACATCAAGAAATTGATTATTTCAAAAATAAATGTTATCTTAGGAACTAATTAGTCCGGAACGTGTTCAATTTAAAGAGTTAAGTAAATAATGATGTAACGAGTGGATGATTCATTCGGACAACTGGCAGTGGGATACCAATGCGCCATTGAATCTCATTAGAAGCAACATGAAAGCGGCTCGTTAACAATTCCAGTCGCGTAAGCGTGGTGTGCGCGTTTGTTCGAAATCGACCTCGGGCCGCGTATGAAGTCTGCAGGTCGTGTATGAAGGTGATACAAATGTTAATAAAAATTCCAGTAAAACGCTCAGTAAAACGTAAAGTATAAACGCCAACTAGCATAATATCAATATTACAATTTTACACTTAATATAATATAATACAAGTTGTACTCTTTTTTTTTTTTTTTAATTCTTTGGAGTAAAATCTCACTCTAAAAAGTGAATTATTTTCATTTCAATGTAGATTAACTTTAATCTCGGTTTAACTTGTTCTTCATTTTTTCTATTTCTTAGAATTGTAAAAAAAATGAAGAGTTAATTGAACCAAGTTTAAAAATAAATAACATTGATAGAAGTGTGTCTTAGTGAAAATTGAAGTAGTCGTGAAAAAAAAGAGTGGCCCAATTTTCAATTTTTAAGAATGACATTTTACTCTTCGAAGTAAGATTCACTTTAAGTTTTAAAAAGTACTACATAATAGTTAGTGTTGGGTGAAATCATAACATCGATCTTATATCTTACTGTTTATTGACGTTTAATGGAATTGATGTTTTGGAATTTTCTAGATCACATTTGAACATTGAAAGAACCATTTATTCGTACTTTGTTTATTTATCGCGATCAATCGCGAGGAGAAATTAAAAGGAAGGACTGATTTTCAAAACGCGATCGAACGACCGACCGATCGATCGAAGCCGAGCGGCTGAATTCACTCGAGTCCGATCGAATCGACAGATGGCTTCACGTACGTCGCCATTGAGGGACTCCGCGGCGCGCGATTGGTCGCTTGCCTATCACGTGGTAGCACGGCTCGGGTGGGGATTGGCCGGCATGGCTGGAGAGCGGCGCGTTTCGTTGTATTAGTATTTACCCCGCGGTGCTTAAAGCCGAGTAGTCGTGTCTCGTTCCGGTTCGGTCTGGAGTGACTGTGCGCGCGTACGTGCACGTTCGCCGTCATTTCGCGTCGCGGAACAAAAACAAAAAGCGACAATATACGCGAAGATATACGAAGCGAAATACGGGACAAGCAAAGTGGCGAGGTCGCTTCGCGAGAGAAAAGAAATCGCGCGTTCGAGTGTGCGATTCTCATCGGTTCGCCTCGGAGTATCCTCACGTAGCCACGGTTCTCGTTTCGCGTTTTGCTCCGAGCTTTGTGCGTGCGATCCAACTTCCAAGTTGCGGATCTGACGGTGATCAGTGTGTGTGCGCGCGCGCCATATTCGCGCGCGTCGCGAGCCACGGCACGTCACCGGTTGCTTCAGGTTGCTTTGACGTTGCTCGCCGTGGTCGACGACGCGCGACAAAGGGTCGAGTGTGTGACTGTGACGACGAGCGGAGAGTGCTGTAGAGTGTCGCGAGTGTGTTGCACCCTAACGTAAATGAGTGTATGAGCGGTAAACGAGTGCGAGTGCGCGGTGTGTCGGCGAACAACGGAGAGTTACGCTCGGCGAAACGGAAACGTGTACGCCGAGCCGACAACACATGCGGATCGTGGGATCGTGGAATGCACGCTGACAGGTAGATACTCTTTGCGCCGCCGCACTCCGACTCCGTCAGAATTCCGGAGTGCTGAGTGCGGTGCATGCCCTCTTTCTATCCTCCTCTCGCGCTCAGCGTCTTCCATCTCTTTTTTCTTTCTCTCTCTCTCTCTCTCTCTCTCTCTCTTTCTCTTTCTCTTTTTCTCTTATACACACGGATATTCACACTCAACTTACACTGTATATGTTGCTTACATTAAGTTAAAATTTCATTTTATTTAATATACAGTTATTTTTTATATCTTTTTATAAATTGTTGTGCACTTGAGAGGATTGTATCTCAGAGCGCTTAATATCAATTCTCTCTTTCTCTCTCTCTCTCTCTCTTTCTCTTCGCGCGTACACGCCGTCTTTCTCTCTCCTTCTCGTACTGTACGATTGTGTCTGTTTACGCGTCCTATCTATGCCTCTCGTTTTCTCTCCGCGATGACAGTTATCTATTTTTCTCTCTATCTCGCATTTTGTTTCCCTCGGGGTCGTTTGGGACTCCTGTGAATTGTTTGCGAATCTGTAATTCTCGAATTTTTCGAATTTTTATGACTTTGAATACGTTAAAGTCTTGTAAACGCCAGGGCTATCGATTCTCAGAATTTTTTATTTTTCAGGTTCTCTTTCTCGAGCCTCTTGTAAAATGTATATATCCGTTAAAAGGCTTTAAGAAAATCCTTGTATATTTCTGTGGATTTCGATTTAAAGAAGCACGAGAGATCTCGTTAACATCGGAGTTTTTTTCAACATTCAAGAAGGATTTCGGTGTGAGGCGGTGATTCAAAGTTCGTCGCCCTTAGTCGCCGTGAATAAAGTTACGTAAAGTGAAAGTGTCCCCGTGTAACCAGACCTGTGCCGTAAATACACGGTGATGCGTAAGGTGCAACGGAGAGAGCGCGATGCAGTTTGGAGTCGCTTGTCTCGCGGCCGCGATTTTTTTCGCGACGCGATCTAACGCCAATATCTATCGCCATGGCGAACGATATTCGATCGATATTCACGCTCCGCTGCATCTCCTAAGCTCCGATAACACGCACGATTGGAACAAGTGACTGATTAGAACAATCGCGACGCTTGAGAGAAGATTAAGTTCAACTCTGTTGATCGATAGTAAACAGTAATGTCTCCCTGAGAAAAATGTTCTGATTAAGTCGATAAAAGGATCGAACAAGAATGGCGTTTTAGTAAGAGAACAGAATTTCTGGTTCTCGAATAACCAGAAATTCTGTTTACTTCCACTAAAATGTTATTCTTTTATTGATTTAATCAGAACACTTTTTTCAGTGTTGTTTATACCAATGGAGATTAACTTTAATCTCGGTTTAACTTAAGCATGAAACACAATTGAAAAACATGGTCAATAGGAACAGAAAATAACATTTTATCCTATATCAGAATACATATTTCTGATAGGGCTATTATTTTTGACAACTTCAAAATTTGAAGCTTTGAATAAATTCGAATTTTCGAAGTCAACTTCGAAATTAAAAATTAAAAATTTCCAAGCTTCGAGTTACGAAACACATTAAACTTCAAAAGTTTGGAATTAATTTTGAAAATCAAATTCAAATTCTTTTAAGTTTCGAATCTTCAAAGTTGTAGTCAAAAGTAACAGTCTTTCCGGGTAGATTGAAATCTGTTAAGAGCCTGTTCCTGTCAATTTTTTTTTCAATTGTCTCAGTCTTTATTCTTCATCTTTTTTTAAGTCCTAAGAATTATATCCGTTTCTATCAATATAGATTAACTATAATCTCGGTTCAATTTACTTTTAATTTTTTTCTAGTCCTAAAAATGAGAAAAAGATGAAGAATGAGTTGAAATTAAAATTAAATTATCAACTATGTTGATTGGAACGAGCATTAGAAAAAGGTGAGGAGTAAATTGAACCGAGATGGAAGTTAATCCACATTGATGGAAATGGAGAGAAAAAAAAGAAAGCGAAGAAAGATAAACTTGGCGACGCTCTTGGCTGCGCTTGAAATATTCTTGAAAAATGGAATGACGTAGTTTTCTAATAATATACAAAATGAGTCATGCGTCCTTTAGCTCCTTTATCGGCGAATGATTTCCGGTTCTCCTTTGCGATCGCGAATACTTTCCACGCTTTTGAAATCATTCTCCAAGGACGTTGTTGGAGCGCGTTCCGTGTGAACGGCGATAGTGATTATCTCGATTGGGAGTGCACTTGGCGATCGCACTCTTTCTCGCGCCTCGTTGCGCTTCTTGCTTGGATGGAGGAAGCGGAGAGACGGATCGACAGGAATTTTCTTTGCACTGTTTACCTCGCTCCCGATGATCGTCGTCAGCTATGTGCACGTGTACCAAGTAGCAATTTCCTGCGATGAGACTGAGAAATTTTGTACCTATACTTGCGGATGCATCACTGTGAAACTTATCCTGTATATCCCAGAAAATTAAAAATATCATCCGACATCACATTAATATTAACCTCCTCTGCTAACTATAATAGAATCTTTAAAGGCGACCATCGATACTTTGATTGTGAATTTTGATAGATAAATTTAAATCTGTAAAAAATAAGTAAAATACAATCGAGCTTCCGTAATGATAAAAACTTGTCGCTGAAGTTTCAATAAAGTATATCAAAATTTTTTTCAGATTTTTATGTAATCCAAAATAATAAAAAAATTTATTTCTTGAAGATCCCTATTGTTGAATGAAAAAGTGAAAATTTATGTTGTCGGAGGGCTAAACTTAATTTGTGCTTATATGATGTTAGAAATCTTTTCAACAATCTCAAATCGGAAAAGCATCGTTCAATCAAATTGTCCCAATATTATTTATTAATTCTTTTTTCTGTCCAAGATCCGTCGGAATAATTTCCAGCATGGTGGATACGAGGCTTTAGGCAGGGAAATATATTCGCAGTTTTCCTAAATTTCTTTTACTTTCTACTCTCAGCGGTAATTTATAACAGCCTCAATTCTTTCTCATATATTTGTCTTCTTCTCAAGCTCCTCTTCTCGGTGTTCGTTTATGATGATTTATCGAGGAAGACGATCGAGAGTGCACCGTATGCATCGGCCTTAAGCCGGTCGGTCTGCCTCGCCGAAAGAAATACGGCGGTAATAAAATTTCTGCCGCCCGTGGAATCGCGTGGAAAGGGGCAACGGAAGGGGAGGTGAGGGAAGGTAAGAGCGATGACCTCAGCCGATCTTTATCCAATTACACACAAACGTAACTCCCACCTGCACGAAGGAGATTCCCCTTCGCCGACGTGTCGTGTAAATCTGCAACTCGCGGCAATATTTAACGCCCGCCCAGGGTACACACGCTCGTTAAGGCGTGCTTCTATCGTGATACGTATCTCCCTTTCATCTCTCGAGTACGCTCAGAGTACTCGCGATCCCGCCCGGTTGGATGAATCGCGAACGGATTCCATTGCGAATTCCTTCTCGTCCATATCCCAGTCTATCGGAGAAAGTTTGAGGGGACCCCTCGGGGGTTCAGGGAAGTCAAGGATGTAGAAGTCTTAACATTTTTAGACGTCGCGGAGGTCTTGGCGTTCTTTAGGCGGATCTTATAAAGATCCTGACGTCTTAAATCTCTCGAAGGTTCAGAGGCCAAGGCATTCGGACGAGAAGATATCGCGAAGTCTCGAACGACCGTACTGATTCAAGAATATCGCGATACAAAAATTCCGAGAATGTTTTCGAAGAAAGAATCTGCTCCAAAGGACGCTTGCGCTGATTAATTTATATATAGAAAATTGGATGAAATGTAATTATTTTTCAAATGTTCAGCTTACAATGATTACAATATAACGAAGCTTAAAATGTAATGAAGAAGGTAAAAAGTAAGTTAAATCGAGAGGTATAGTTAATCTACATTGGCAGAAATGAATATGAGAAAGCATTTTTGTAGCACAAAGATGTTATAAACACAAAGATATAGACTCGGTAATGGATAATCGTTGAGCTATAGCGTGTCTAAGGTGTAAAACCGACCGTGAAGATATCTTTTGTTTGTCACATTATAAGCTGTATTAGATATGTAAAAATTCACTCGTCGGGTTCTAAGTAAACTTTCCATGTAGATAGTACGAGATTCTTTCTCAAAGAATCATAAAATAACGTGAGCCACGTTCCCCAGAATTTTTTTCGAAAAATCTAAAAATAGCCTTAATCTCGTGATTAAGCCAATCTTCCTATTTGCGTTTCAGTCGTCCCCAGTGCGTGCAAGATTGAAGGGAAGAGGGTTCAACATCCGTATCTGGATCAAGCCGAAATCGTGCCGAAACTGACGGTGTCGGTCGGTCGGTTCGCCATACCCCCGGTCGGAAAGAAGCGGCGCGGCTTCCGGTGCTGCATTTGTAGCGGAGGGATATGAAGGAGAGGCGGGAAGAAGGGGGTTCACAGTTCGTCGGAGCGGTTAACGATCGTCGGTGCCGATCGTGGACGACGAGGCGAGGAATCGTCGTGTGACGATGAGCGGGAACGAGTCGAGCGCGACGGCGACACTCGCGCCGACGAACGCTGCCGTCGTCTCCGCGGTCATCTCCGCCACGGATGAAGAGGAGGAAGATCCGGCCTTGACCCTGGACTGCGTCGAGTCCGCCGTCGACATGGACCTGGTGAACGGACCGAATCCCTGGCTTCCGGCCTACGGTTTCCAGCTGCAGCATCACTCCCAGTTCCAGCCGACGCACTTGGAGGATCTACGGGCTAATGGTTCGCATACGATAATGTTCCTACTCTCTTCCCGTTCTTTTTTACACTCTCGCGTACTCTCTTCATGCTTAACATCTAATGTACATTGAAAGGAAATGCTAAATTTGAAAATAAATAAATATACTTGACGATGGCGAGACGTGATGAATGCTTGAGAAACATTAAATCTAAATAAATTATCTAAATATATGTTAATTAATACAAATGAAATTTAATTTTGTTTCAAGTTCACACACTCGTAAACGCCGAAACGTATAATGATTAAAATGACAGTTCTACGTGTTGGAGTATATATTAAACGCGAGAGTGCATTGAAAAAAAAATTATTAAATCCTAATACATATTTTTTTGAACGGTACAAAGTAAATTTTTACTTACAGTAAATAAATATTTAATCAATAAAAAAATAATTAAATGAATGGTTTCCGTATCAAATAAAAATATCTTTACATTTAGTAAATATTTATTT
>NW_017305071.1:817059-826813 GCF_001594115.1 Trachymyrmex septentrionalis
CGAAGAAAGAATCTGCTCCAAAGGACGCTTGCGCTGATTAATTTATATATAGAAAATTGGATGAAATGTAATTATTTTTCAAATGTTCAGCTTACAATGATTACAATATAACGAAGCTTAAAATGTAATGAAGAAGGTAAAAAGTAAGTTAAATCGAGAGGTATAGTTAATCTACATTGGCAGAAATGAATATGAGAAAGCATTTTTGTAGCACAAAGATGTTATAAACACAAAGATATAGACTCGGTAATGGATAATCGTTGAGCTATAGCGTGTCTAAGGTGTAAAACCGACCGTGAAGATATCTTTTGTTTGTCACATTATAAGCTGTATTAGATATGTAAAAATTCACTCGTCGGGTTCTAAGTAAACTTTCCATGTAGATAGTACGAGATTCTTTCTCAAAGAATCATAAAATAACGTGAGCCACGTTCCCCAGAATTTTTTTCGAAAAATCTAAAAATAGCCTTAATCTCGTGATTAAGCCAATCTTCCTATTTGCGTTTCAGTCGTCCCCAGTGCGTGCAAGATTGAAGGGAAGAGGGTTCAACATCCGTATCTGGATCAAGCCGAAATCGTGCCGAAACTGACGGTGTCGGTCGGTCGGTTCGCCATACCCCCGGTCGGAAAGAAGCGGCGCGGCTTCCGGTGCTGCATTTGTAGCGGAGGGATATGAAGGAGAGGCGGGAAGAAGGGGGTTCACAGTTCGTCGGAGCGGTTAACGATCGTCGGTGCCGATCGTGGACGACGAGGCGAGGAATCGTCGTGTGACGATGAGCGGGAACGAGTCGAGCGCGACGGCGACACTCGCGCCGACGAACGCTGCCGTCGTCTCCGCGGTCATCTCCGCCACGGATGAAGAGGAGGAAGATCCGGCCTTGACCCTGGACTGCGTCGAGTCCGCCGTCGACATGGACCTGGTGAACGGACCGAATCCCTGGCTTCCGGCCTACGGTTTCCAGCTGCAGCATCACTCCCAGTTCCAGCCGACGCACTTGGAGGATCTACGGGCTAATGGTTCGCATACGATAATGTTCCTACTCTCTTCCCGTTCTTTTTTACACTCTCGCGTACTCTCTTCATGCTTAACATCTAATGTACATTGAAAGGAAATGCTAAATTTGAAAATAAATAAATATACTTGACGATGGCGAGACGTGATGAATGCTTGAGAAACATTAAATCTAAATAAATTATCTAAATATATGTTAATTAATACAAATGAAATTTAATTTTGTTTCAAGTTCACACACTCGTAAACGCCGAAACGTATAATGATTAAAATGACAGTTCTACGTGTTGGAGTATATATTAAACGCGAGAGTGCATTGAAAAAAAAATTATTAAATCCTAATACATATTTTTTTGAACGGTACAAAGTAAATTTTTACTTACAGTAAATAAATATTTAATCAATAAAAAAATAATTAAATGAATGGTTTCCGTATCAAATAAAAATATCTTTACATTTAGTAAATATTTATTTAGAACAATTCAAATAAATATTTACTAAATGTAAAGATATTTTTATTTGATACGGAAACCATTCATTTAATTATTTTTTTATTGATTAAATATTTATTTACTGTAAGTAAAAATTTACTTTGTACCGTTCAAAAAAATATGTATTAGGATTTAATAATTTTTTTTTCAATGCACTCTCGCGTTTAATATATACTCCAACACGTAGAACTGTCATTTTAATCATTATACGTTTCGGCGTTTACGAATGTATGAACTTGAAACAAAATTAAATTTTATTTGTATTAATTAACATATATTTAGATAATTTATTTAGATTTAATGTTTCTTAAGCATTCATCACGTCTCGCCATCACGTTTATATTTATATTTGTAATTTGCAATTACTTGCCTCGGCGAGTAGAAATAATCTCTTAGGAAATCTTGAACGCGGAAGACGAACGATCGGTTCTCTTCCTCTTTCTCTCTGCTTCGTGTGAATTTCCGATTTGAGAGCGGGCGTAGAACAACAGCTTGGAGTACTGTTAGATCACTCTTTGATGCAAATCTAAGCGCGATTATAGTAATCTAGGTCGCCGTTCGCGGCTTGTCACGCTAAGCGATTAACCCTTTCAATTCGAAATCACGTTCGTGTAGCTTGGGAAAGGAAATGTTTTACGATACTTATAAAATTTATTTAAAAAAATCTATATACAATATCGAAAGATCTGAATCATCTTGTAGCAAATAAAATGTATGATTACTTATATAAGACATAAGATTATATATTTTTATACACATAAATCAAGTACCCTAATTTGTTATACATAAAAAAATCTTAAGTTTATTACGTCATTTTATTTTAAAGAGTACATCATATCAATGCGTAATTAAAGTCAGTATTGGCAGAAATTGATGATAAACATGATCACATGAGCGGTGCATTTACGGAAGTTCCGAGGACGCGTGCGATTTTAACTCGCTCACGGTTTTTTGCAGCGTCCCTCCCACCTATGTTTCAGTAGAAAGCAGCATGCTATTAACAGGCGATCTGTATGCAAAGCTGTTTTCTAGCCGCTGGAAATCGTGGTAATGATTCGGCCGTCCGTCGCCAATATCTAGAGCGTAGTAGACGAGGCGGCGGCGGTTCTGAGAAGACTCCGAGAAGTCGTTGCAAGCGATGCAAAAATTTTCTTTTCAACGCTATCAATGTCAACCAGTTATTCCTGTGATCAAGGTTCGATCGTTTTGAAATCGCGAGCGGAAAACAGCCAATCGACAGTAACGGTCTCAATAATGTAATCGACAGTAATGCTTTCCGTATTTTTTACATACTTACATATTTATAAACAATGACACCAGTTTACCGCGTGCTTCCTCAGTCACATTTCTAACGTTAGATTTTCGAAAGAAATTTTCTTGTAACGAAGATTAATTTCCTGAAATTTTTGTGACACACATCGAAAGAAAAATTTTAATAAACATCTTTTTTAATAGTTCTAAGTAAATATTTAGTAAACATACATTTATTTGTCACGAAAACTATTAATTTGATTTAACTATAATTTTTTTTATTTAATAAACGTTTATTTACTGTAAATAAATGTTTAGTATTATTCAAAGAAATATGTATTAGGATCAAGTAAATTTTTTTCAATGTAATCAGTTTTTTTTCCCAATGCGCTCTTCCAATGCTTCTTCTTATAACTTTTGTTATTAATAATGCCACATACATTTACTAGTACCGTCTTATGTTTCTTAATGCTTGGCATTTTGATTGAAAACATTTTTTACAATATGTTTATTTTTATGAAAATTATAAGCGATCGGACTCGAATTCGATAAATCAGTGTATTCTTGTATTGTAGTAAGGTATTAAGGTTTCGAGAATTTTGAGTAATCGGTTTGGATGTTCTATAATTAGGTCAGACAACAATAACAATGACCGATCGATACATGGGAAGGGTAGCTTAAGTTTCTTGTCACATTAACGTGGTTCGATTAGCAAGCCAGCAATCTGACAAACGTAAAGTAAGAAATGGAGAGTGTGCAAGGAGATCGGTCGAGTATATAACTACACGAGAAAAGTTATCCGCTCTGATTAATTTATTTATCATTCGAAAGACTGGTTTAATAAAGACCGGTGGAATAAAGAAAGTTTTATATCTAATTGTAAGATAGAAAGTAAAATACATTTAAAATTATTGTACCGTAAAATCTTATTCGTAACGATAAAATGAATATTCCATTACGCTGAATGCGGAAATAACAGATTTGTATTTTCCGATTGTTGAATTTTAATCGAATTTAATTTTTCGAGTTATCTAAGAATTTCCTTTTAGCCAATTATATTCCGGCTCTCGATAATTAAAACGAAGACGAGCCTGATACATATTGGTGCCAAGAAGAAGTAAGTCCCGAGAGATATCTTCCTATTCGATCTCATGCATCACAAATATCGCTATATTCCGCTCGAAGGCCTCTAGAAAGACGCTAGTCCGGCTGATTATTTTTATGTAAGCCACATCGGTTTATTCTCGTCCGTTAGTCATGGAACGGCAACAGGCAGGCGACTGCAACAGGTGGCTCCGCCATGATGTTGCATACTGCTGCGTGCCTCCGCACTCGTGCAAGACAAATTGCGTTTCATCGGCCTGACGACCCGCTCTCGCAATTGCTCTATGAGCTCTCTTGTAGTTAAAAAAAAAAAAAAAAACACTTCCACTTAATGACAATCGATATGCGCGATCTTATTCCATTCCATCTAACGTTCCACGATGGGAAAAAAATTCCATAGCGTCGATAACAGAGCATGAAATATTCGCGGGGACATCGTCCTTCTTTGAATTTAACGAGACTAATTTTGAAATGAATTTTCAATTTTTCTGTATAAGGGGCCCATTTTCATTAATGTAGATGAATTTTAATCCCGAGGTAATTTAGTTTTCGTTTTTTCCTCTTTGTTTTTTTTTTCGATAAAGTAAAAAATAAAAAGTAAGTTTAACTGAGATTAAAGTTCGATCTGCGGTTGGTAGAAATAATGGACCTAAATTAATCAACGGCTTCGACGAAATTAATCCTATCTTAATTAACGCGAGCGAACGCAGTTTCTCGCATGCATGTAATATCAGTCATCGAGCGTGTCTGTTACGACGATCCAAGGTGTGGCGGAAATCAGGTGCTTCCACACGCAGCCGCTTGTTGCGTCACTTGAGTAAACCGGCGTTATAATTATTGGGATTAATTCGTATTGGGTTGATCCGCGATTCAGAGCGTGCCGATGAAGTGCCGTACGTAAATCTTTGATTCGCACGTAACCAAGCGCGAACTACGATGATTAATGTTTTCCATTGATCTCTCGTGTACCTCTCGGTCGTTTATATTTTTTTATCAAGACTGCGCGCGTGCGAGAACGTAGCTTAGTTATAACATAATTAAGTATAATAAAGTGTGTGAATACCAAAAAAAAAAAAAAAAAAAAGACTTTTGGCTTGATGATATATTTAAAGACATTTTCTCGCTCAAGAGTATACTCTGACTCTTCTCATGCCATTCATTATTTCTCACGCTGACTGCCAGTCTGTCAGATCGCATTCAAGCATGCCCGATGCAGATGTGCAAAGTTTATTTGATAGCGTTATCATCGCCCACTTGTGGACTATTACAATACGATCTCTCAGGAAAAAGCTTCGACCTCGGCCCTCGTCTATTCTACTATTCACTTCGCCTTGTTTTTTCACTCGCAATCGTGCACTTCCTCGCGTTTCTTGTTTCACACTGAAGAGCAATTTTGCTGAAGAATCGAAAAATTTAGCTAGATACGGATGTGGAAAAATAATTTTGCTGGACTATCGAAACAATATGTAGGTAAGACGATAAAATTGGTTACTGGAATATCAAAATGTTTTGCAGCGTTACTCATCATGTTTGAGATTCCTGCAAAATCATTTTCAGACCTGTATCTAGATAAATATTTAGATTCTTCAGCAAGATTGCTCTTTCAGTGCAGAAATCGATCAGTTAAGATGCAGAGCGGAAATACATATATATATATTATATATATATATCTAATTCGGATACGATCTTGCTCTTTAATTGCAGTATCGCGTGATGCGAGCGCGAGGAAGCGTACAATGCAAATGTTATAACCGCTTATGCGTAATGTTACGCAACTATTTCAGTAAGATGAAAGGGTAAGATGGCGTTTGACTTTTCCATGAGAGAGCAAGCAATCGCTTGTAGCTAGAATGCACCGAATGTATTCTATCCGTGCAACTATGCAATGTCCCGTTCCCAGCAGCGTCTAACTGTTCACGCCATCATTCATCGCACGATGACGAAGGCAGGAACGTACTTTACGCTCTTACGTTCGAAGTACATCGCTTTTCGTTTAAGATAGCTGTTTGATAATTGTTAAATCCATTGCCATAATGTTTGTAGTAATTTTTATTTTGCTATCATTGGACACGCTCCACTCTGCAGCTAAAAGAAATTTAACAGAAATTTAATTTATTTTCGATTAGATATGTCGATAATTAATCGAATATTCTGACAATTGATATCTCTTGATACTCTTCAATGATATTTTCTTCATTAAATTTAATTGTATTGGACTAGAAATTATACAAATTGTGAAAAGGATGTGGTATATATTGAAATTTTTAAAGAAAAAATGGACTTTGCGTGCTGATTCGTATCAAGAAACGATGACAGTTCTCGGAAAGCATGCACATACAGCCCCGAAATGTCTCAAGCCGGCTTTGACCGACGACTCGAAAGCTCGAGAGAGGTGGACGGCCTTTCAGTTACGTTATCTTTCAACGTAATGGTTGCACTCGTTGATAAGAAATGAGTCATGACCTTTCGTTAAGAATTTCACTTATGCGCTTCTGCGAACAAGCAGCAGCTGCACTTTCAACGACGAAATGACGAGGCACAAATAACGAGTTTACATTTTTACGCTTCGTTGAAGTTGATCAACGTAAAAGAACGACGTGCATCCGGAAAATCCGTTTAACTCAAACCTATAATCTGTGTGTAGTTTAATTGATAAAATATAGGAAATACAGAACTTCTAATTAACTTTAATTACGTATAAGAAGTTATATATACTTATCAAAACACAAGATGCAATAAATTTTGTTACAATTAATTGAGAAATTGTCGAAATCAGATTATCTAAATTTTAATTTTTCATTATATTAAACTTTTTTTTAAGTCTTTTTTTACCTTCGTACAGTACAATAAATGGCGACCAAGTTTATTTTAATTAATTTTTTGTCACATTAAACTCTTCAATCTTTCGATTTTATTTTTATAACATAATTTTTATAACAATATTTTTATAACATATTTTTATAGCATAAGTTTAACAAGTTAGTTGCTTCTATCAAGCTCATGATTATATTAATGTGAATACTTTATTTTACAGATACGATGCTAGTGCAACAAATCGATTTTCTCGAGACGATTCTGGAGGAGACGTCCGACGATCTCCAAAGCGACTCCGATCGTAGCGTAACGACGTATTGGCTGGGATCCGATTCAGAGACTGAGAGCGTGATCCATATCAAAACGAAGCAGAGATCGGCAGGTAAGAAACCTCCTACTTTTAACACGATATACACAGGTGATACAGTCGCTATCGTTTGAACGATATTATACACGGCGGAGTTGTACGTCGAGGACTATGTGTTTGTAAAATCCCGTTTGTCGCTCGGGGCGAAGATCGCGGGAATTAGGGAATTGTTTACGCGCGGTTGTTCTACTTTCTCTTTCCTCTCAGCACCCTAATCTTCGGACTCATTAAAGAACCAGGAATTACTCGTCGAACGTGCGATTACTCGCGCTTACGCCATCGAAATTGAGGAGGTCGATTACCCCGAAGAAAATGTTTTTTTATCATCTCATTTCTTGCTTTGTCGAAAAGTCTACATTAACGTATTGTAAATCGCATAAATCGTAAGTTAATATTTTCAGTATAAATAGAAATCTATACAGTCAAGGGACTATAATACGAATTTTTAGAATCAAAAAGATTGTGAGATTTAATTCGAGAATTTTATTATCATTTTCACTTATTTATGTAAAATTGATGTTATTTCAAGATTTCCTAACTTTGAATTATTGTTAACGTAATTTAATTTCTAACTTTTAAATCTAACTTAAATAAGAGAACTCATGAATTACAAGTCGATATTATCGCACCCACGTGCTCTTGAACGCGCCTTTGAGTACGCAGCGCCATTGTAACACGCAGTTACGCGGTTGCAGTACGTAGGGGCATGTACGTTCTCTTATTACGGCTGATATTTCGTGTTTGAAAGTACCAAACGTTTACAAAAGGCACTTGAAATCACTGCAAAGAATGGACATATAAATTTTAAACAGCTCGATGACAGATCAAAATACTTAATTCCATCCGAACGAAATTTTGCTAACATTTTTTTTTTATTCTTTCTATCCTTCCTGAGACTGTTGGAATTCGATGAAATGACAAATATAACCAGTGGTATTATTTCTCAGCACGCGCGACCTTTCGCTGCCGATGCAATATTCCTTCCAGTACTGTTTGCCGAGAAATGTACGTATTGCTCGATCGAAATAACGTGCTGTGTACAGGATATTATCTAACTTACTATATATATTCCTTCAATATTGGCTTACAATTAGTACTACTAGATTATTTGATTAAACGGCTCTTACCAGCAAGGACATAACGTAATTTAAATTTTTGAAACACAATTCAGTTAAACATACAGACATTTATTTACAAATCAATACAATCAATAAAATTATTTGATATAAAATTAAGGAAATATAAAAACTTTAAAGTAACATCTGGAAAAAAAGTGTAAAAATCGAAATGATTTTTATTATTCTTTTTATCTTCATTAGAATCTTTATTATTCTAATTAAGAACAAATTTGCATAATACGCGATTAACTTCTGTCGAAACATATTTTGATTTTCCGTAAGATTGATTTCGTAATTTTAACGAGATTCTCCTCATGTATACCAATTACCGCAAGATGATGTAACCGCACCTTGAACGTTACACCTAGATCGGCGATAATCGACATGATTCGCGTCGCACGCGACAATTACGACCCGGTTGCCGACCGATGGTGATCAGCGCGTAATGTCGCAAGCACTGCTTCCGGTTGAATGAACCATAGCTTCCTGACGGACATGCCTACGTGTGTAGGTATATGTGTTGGTACATGTATGCGTATGGGGCGAAAGTAGCGACCATTAGATTGGATCACTTCCGTGGCTCGATTTTACGAAGTGGGTCGTCAAGCATCGAATTCCACGTCTATCTGCCTTAACGAGATTCATTGAATTAGAAGTAACATGCGAGATCTGGATTCCAAGTAAAGTAGATTTAGGCCACGCGCTTGCTTATTTGTCTCGCCTATTCTCTCGACTCCTTGCATGTTACTCCCGTTATTGTCAGCGTCATTATCGTCGCGTCTTATTTTCGGAAGACGAGCGACTGGATGGCAGCGGTAGCGAGTGCAACTCGGTGGTACCGAAAAAGCGACGCCGTCGCGACCATGGCACCGATCACCATCACCACCATCATCACCATCAGCAACAGCAAGTGGTCTATGACGAGTATCCGGCGTCGCCGAGGTCCTCCAGGTCCACAGCTTCCTCCAGATCAAGCTCGCTGTTGCAGTTCGAGTCCTTGGAGAGGACCTGCGCCACGCTGTCACCTTCCAGCTATAGCTTCGATTCTCTGGAGTATTCCAACCGGTCGAACACCTCTCATCCAGAGAACGACTCGCCGGATAGCTTGGAACAGGACTACGATAGGCTGCTGCCAAACGGTTTCGCCAGCACATTGGCGGACCATTTCCCGAAGATCAGGCCCTATCGCAGCTTTGAAAGTCTGGACACGTGCCAGAAAGATGACAGCTTCGGCCAAGCGTCCATGTCGAATGGTTTCGCGCCTTTGTACCTGAAGAAGGGTGCCGATCTGTCGAATATTAGGAAAAATAACCAGCCAAGGTAGGTCACGCATTTTTTTCATATTAAATCCAAATTCTTTGGCGTTAAGGTAAGATGATTAAAGGCTGTAACTCACAAAATGCATGAGCATAACACAGCGTAATATAAGACTGTCTGACTCAATAAGCATTCGGCAATAAAGATTTAGCCATATTGATTTAGATAATATGCTCATTGGTCCAGACGGTTTTATACTAATTGTGTTATGTTTTTTGTGTGTTTATATTTCTGACAAATGAAAAATCTTACATTCAAGGAAAATTTCTGTTTAAATCAT
>NW_017305071.1:826913-837542 GCF_001594115.1 Trachymyrmex septentrionalis
AGTTTTATACTAATTGTGTTTTTTGTGTGTTTATATTTTTGACAAATGAAAAATCTTACATTCAAGGAAAATTTCTGTTTAAATCATAAAAAATATGTTGTAATTTGTGATAATTTATCGCGAGTAGAAAGTTATTACTTTCAGTAGTTTCAAAGAAGGATAATAAGATGTTGCATATTTCTTATTGAATTTTCAAGTTTGGATATTTTACATTGCTCAAGAAATTTCCCTTGTGTGCGCGATAATTTCAAACGTAACACAGTCAGTCCACCCTCGCGTTGTAATTCCAACAGACGCTACCAAGGCTTTTATTTGTTATTCTTGGCATACGTGTACTCGCCGTTTAACACGCGCCCGCCTATTTTTACACGTGTTGCTAGAATAGAGATACAAGACTATTGTAATCATGCATTGTTTCCCGAATTAGTTTGCGAGGACTGGCGGTAAGTGCAGTTTCTGTATAATCGTGAATAATCGTAAAATAAATATTTTATCTACGTTTCCTTATCTATGTTCCTTATTAACGATATATTATTTTTATTTAAAAAAATTGTTTTTCTTTAGTCTATTATGAAAAATATAATTTAAATTTTAAACTTCTAAACAAGATATTAAAAATTAATCTAAGACAGTTTAACACGGTTAATGTATGTGATTTTCTTAATGGGTTAACTTATAGAAGATGATATACGTATACATTAAATTGTTTTTTTTACAACTTAAATAATCGGAAAATGCAATTGCTTTTTCTGTTTCAATCTAAAAAAGGGTTAAACAATATATGTTGCGTTTATGCGTTTAACAGCCGTTCGCGTTGTATGTTGAACGCTTCATGGTTTTCTTGGCACTCGTATGCCGAATTCCCCTTCGTGTGACGATCGTTTTACGGCCAAGTTAAATGCAATCGCGACCCTGAGGAAGACCACCTTGACTTTACTGCCGATATTATAAATGTTTGAAGCACAAACGCGTTACCGAATCGCCAGATCACCGCCGTTTGCTTGGTTCTTAAGTGCGTGGCATTTCGCATGCGCATCCTTTAAGAACGCGGCTCAGTTTTTATGAGCTTACGTTATAAATGTAAAATTTTTAATAACGATTAATATTTATATTACATTTATATATATTATATCAAATTCCGATGTATTTCGTCATCTGCATTGAATAGAAAAAAAAAAAGAAAGAAACAACATGCGATTCTTCAATATTTCGTCCGTGTCTATCTATAAACAGAGACTTTTGGCACGAGGACGAGGAATATGAAGACGAAGACGACGACGAGGAAGACGAATACGATTTCGAGGAGTACGAACGAAGTCGAACGAACGCGGATTCCCGATTGACGACCGGTTTCGAGGATCGGCTGTTGTACGGTGAATCCGGCAAGTACGCGACGTCCTTGGACTATCGAAACACGATCGACCTGCGGGAGATTGGCGTGGAGACGAAGGAAGACGCACTTTTGGAGCTTAAGTCCGGCCAAAAGACGGCTAGGTTAAATATAGCCGGCGGCAGTGCGGAGCATCATCACCATCACCATCATCATCATCAGCATCCGCAGCAGCAGCAGCAGCAGCAGCAGCAGCAGCAGCAGCAACAGCAGCAGTACCAACAGCAGCGTTACGATCAACACGATCATCATCACCACCACCACCACCACTACCGCCGTCGTCGCCGCCAACAGCAGCACCAAGGGTGGAGCGACGAGGAGCGTTTTAATTTTAGATTCACGGACAAATCGCAGAGCGCGCCCAGTCTACTCGACGGTGTTGAAGAGTCAGCACGCAGCGACCTAAGCTGCACCTTACCGTCTCGTCTTCGCACCTCGAGGACGACCTATTACGTGTCGACGTCTTCCCTCTTTGAGAACTACACGCGGGTAGCCAGCGTGCCGGTGGACCTAAATCTCTGCGGCGTCGCCGCTATGTGCGACGACGAGATGAACGGTGAAGAAATGGCGGAAACCTCGCCTTGCGAGGAGGCTGAGACTCTGAAGAACTCGCGAGAAGATGTGATCCTAAAAGAGGATGACGATGAAACGCAAGCGGGAACGAAGGTTGCCTTAACCAGTTCAGTCAGAACGCAACCGGCCCAGGGCGCACTCATGGACGACAATATGGAGGATCTCGAGAAGGAAGAAAAGGTCGAAGAAGGAACAAAGGTCGAATGCACGAGCGATCGTTGCGAGGTGCAGCAGACGCGCAACAAACAAGCGAAGACGTCGACTGTGAAGACTCAAGATCGCGCCAACTGTGTCCTGGATATGGCGATGGTGACGGAGAACGACCTCGACGAAGCCATCAGGCAGTTTAAACGCGAGGTGGAGGAGGCGGCCGCTTCCGGAGTGACGAACGCCGCCATTTTGGCAATGGAGACAATTCAGCGAACACCGTCCGGTCGGGTGAAAAGTCGAAGAGTGAAGAACAACGCCAGTTACGAGCTGGCGCAACAACTTGAGGTGGATGAGAGAAACTTCCAATGGAAATTCAAGGATAACGATGAAAACTGCGACGGAGCTGGCTCCCCGGGGAAAAGACGGATGCTGAACAATGCCAGCTACGAATTGGCGCAACAATGCGACTACATCAAGGCGTTGAAGAGCGCAAAAACGGCGTTCCAACGAATGGACGCGTGCGACGAGTTGGAGGAAGCCGCGTCCGGACGTTCCTCGAGGCTAAATGTCGCCGACGTGATACGCCAAATGGGCTCCGGTACGAATATCAGCGAGGACTCCAAGCTGGACTCCGAGCCGCGGAACGATTCGTTCTTCGGTCAGATAAAAAAAAACTCGGATCCATTTTCGGCTTGTGGCGATGCTAGCGTGCTGAGTCCACGGGAGTTGCTAGATGACGAGGTAGATTATCCCTGCTTGGAAACTAAACCTATAGGAGCATCCTGCTTGGAAACTAGGGTCGTTTTGCGCGAGAAGATTGAATTGGAGAAGCCGACGAAGTTGATAAGTGTTCTTGAAAATTCTTCGACAGCGTCCTCCTGTACCGATGAAGAATTATCCAACGAACGGAGAGAAAATGAGACTGAAGATGCGAAGAGGAGTTTCATCAGCGAGTTTTATCCGGAACGAGTGGCACAGCTTCCGCAGGCGGGCGAGAATAAGGTTCGAGAGTTGAAAGTGAACCCGTCGGAGAGCGCATCGTCGAATCGTGATCGCGAAGATCGTTCCCGTAGCCCTGGTTCGAGCGACCGAGGCGCCGGCGAACGTTTGTGGAGGGTCGTGATCGAGAAGCAAGCGACGGCGAAGAAAGAAACGGAGAAGGAGGAAGAAAAGAGGGACGGGATGGTGGAGGCGGTAGAAGAGAAGGAGGTAGAGGAGGTGGGACACAGTGTCCGCGGTGTTGGCTCCGAGTCCCCACCCGGTGATGATGCGGGTTCACTCGGTAGTGAACGTAGTAGTGGGAAGCCCGCGGTGCCCGTGGCGGCAGTTGATACGAATCATCGCGGTGGTGATCGCGACAAACGTCAGGGCGACGAGCAGCAACGCGCGGCGGGCGTCAACAAACAAGACAACGCGAAACGGCCGTCGTTTGTTGCCCCGAAGAGGGAACCCGCGCAGATCCACGCGGTTTCTTCAACCTCCCTACCGACAGTCTCCTCGTCCTCCTCCACGGCCGCCATGAAGAGCGAGGAAAGGAAGAAGGGCGGCTTGGGCGGCTTCCTGCAGAGATTCTCCAGACTGAGGTTCAGCGGTCGAACGAAAGTACCACGTTCGGAGACACATAAAAAGCCCGTCGAGTCGACGACGAGAACGCAGGAGGAACAGCAGCCGTCCATTGCCAAGAGGAAGGAGCCGGACTATATTATCATACCGCTGCATCCGCCTGAGGAGGAGAGAAGACGCCAGGAGGTCGTTACTCTCGAGGAGGCCGCCAGGAGGAACAATGTGGACATTCAGAGAAGCGCTTCTAGTGTCAGGTGAGTTGTAAAATCAAATGGAATATATTTGTGCCGAGATGTTAAATCTCTGTTGAACTAATATTATGGAAGATTAAGAAATGTTCGCTAAGAATAATTATGACGTACGTTGGTAAAATTTCCGAATAATGGGAAGCTGCGGTGTCTCGTCAAATTGCTTATTCTATTTTTCAATAAATCAGTTAAGATACTCCCGAATATAATGTAGAATACCGCGCTACTTCGTCGCCTGTCTCGAGCTAGGATATTCGAGAGCAACAAGTTGTTGGTTGCGCAGTGCGAATATATTGCGCAATGTATACTCCAACGACTTATGTGTTGTTTTTTTAATTGTTTCGTCATCGATGATGCGTTTTTATATACGATGTTCTTAATTACAGGTCGTAATACCGTACACGTGATATAACGATCCGTAATTAATTTTTTCGAACGTCATCGCGCCGTTGATCTTTGATTGAGGTTCAGTATATTTACGTAGAAAAAAATTATTTTAATCGTGTTTCATATAATATCGATCGCATTTATTATTGTCATCCTCAAGCCATCTTCAGTCGATAGCACTGTATTATCTTGTATTTTTATCACAAATTCACAATTTGTTCATTTGTCGACGAGAAAACTACTTCGATACATTGAGGACATTCGAAATCATCTCTTTTATATGTCTTAACGCAATTTTATTTCATCCCGTCCAGTTTCCACTGCCGTCCCACGCCTAGCGTTAGCAAACCGCTTCATTCATAGTTTTGTTTAATTCCACTTTCATCCCATCCCACATCGCCCACCATTCGTCTGTCGCAATCGCTCGTCGACACGTTGCTTTCCTTCTCTCCCTCGGACTATGTACGTTCGCACGGTCTAATCAGACGTTTCAGACGTTTGCGCTTCGATCGATGTAACTTCATTCTCGTACGAGACTTCGCCACCCGACGACACCGGTGAATCCCGCCGTCATTTCTGTTGCCTCTCCGTAATCCAAGCGCATTGGCCCGGTTCTGTGCAGCAGCGACGACGGAAACCAGTTCGGTTCTCTTAATTAAATTTCACTCTCACCCCGCGTCTCGCCACGTCATTCTCGCGTAATGCGACCTAATTGCATTTTATAACACGGACCCCTCTCTCCCGGTTTTGCCCGCAGCTTTTATTTCATATTTCTTGCCTTCCGTGACTCGTGCTTTCGGCGCGTCTCCCTCTTGCTTTTTACGCATTGATGGCATTTTTTTGTATGTAAAAAAAGAAGAAAATTAAAAATTAAAACAGTTTTATTAATTTACAACCAAAAAAGATCTCTGTAGGTTGTAAGTATATAATTTTGACTAAAAGGTAATTTACAAAGATCATTTCTTCTCTTCGTACATTGGGAGAAAAATGTATTAAATTTTAATAAATTGTCGTTTGAATATAGTGCTGTGGAAAAAGAATCTGATTGCATTAATTAGAATTCTGATCTGTCAGTAAATAGTTTTATCGGCCTACGTGCATTTCTCTTTAACTTTACGCGTTGTTTGCATTTTCTTTTACATGGAAAACAAGGAGATGTAGTAAAATCAAAATAGTTCGTTTAATTTACAAACAACCAAGAGAGATCTTTGTTGGTGGTAACCCATAATTTTTAACAATAGAAATAATTTGCAATCTCTTCTCTCCGGTGTGGCCGCGAGTATTTTTATTGGCCTGCGCATGTTCGCCGCCAATCAACATCGCTGTTCTGAGAACGACGTATCTGATCCCTCTTCCCTCCTTCGCTTTTAACAAACATTTGCTTTATCGCGTTAGATTTCGCCGAAGTAGCGTCTTTCGTTTCGATTCGTGCTGCGCCGAAAAAGTTTCATCGAGAAGAAAGAGGAGAGCGGCTTCTATTTTCTGCGCGAAACAGCTTTTCGTCAGAATGTCGAAATTAGTTTCTCTCTGATTTGCACGCAAAATACGTTGTACGTTGTATTACATTGTACGGAATGTTTTGAAAAAATTTAATTTGTTCAAGCCATGATATAATTCTCTCAAAAAATTCTTTTATATTACACTTATTGTTAGTAAATTTCCTTTTACAAATAATATGAATATTGATAAACTCATTTAATCTTCGATTTGTAATTCTTTTCATCCTGTCAAAATCCTGCCGGCTTCAAATGTTACAAATCAGCAGCGTTAACTTAGTAATATTTATTAATCGTTCGTACAGAGAGAGTTGCATGTAATTATCTCCGACATTCATGACATCTTTTTTTCATGAGCTTGCATAACGGACTCACATTTCGGAATTTATTTCTTCGCTCTCGCAATATACACTTCGGCGAGGGATTATCTTATTTACAGCATACCAGGGATTTTCGGCGGCTGCAGCGTTTCTCGGTTTGTTTGATGAGATGTTAAACAGAACGCGGCCGATATCCCACGCCCGTTTGCTCGCGTTTAGGGGCGATGAATCATCATCCGCAAGCTGCGGGATGTAATTTAGGAGGCCGCCGCCGTTCGAGCTTTCGCAAGCGGAGCTGGAGTCTGCGAGTCCAACTTCCTTGGCGAGGATGCGATATATAATTGGAGTTAGTTATGCAAGAGTACGCAAAATATCTCACGCGACGTCCAGCTCCAGAAAACATAATTCACCAGCATCCGGCGGCTGAATAATTGGGGCAATTTCTATAGCCAATCCACTGTTTTTTCATTCATAATATTTCACATGTGTTCGCGGTATTAAATCGATAGGAGTTATATGTCGCTCTTTAGTTGCTTTTTAAACGTTTCTTTTCCATTGCTATTCCGAATAATCTTTGTAATTTTGATGGGAAAAAGAGATGGAATCGGAGACTGCGGTCTTATTTCGCTTAGTTTTTTTTTCAATTGGCTTTTTTTTTTTTAATTTCTTAATCATTGAGCATTTTAGAATATTTAATGAAAATGAGGCAAAAATATTTCGTCATTCCTAGGTAGCTCGATTTAGTGCGACGCGAACTCGGGACGCGAGCTCGTTCGTCTCGTGCCACAGTTAAATATACACTTTGCGTGTGTGTAGGTGTAGTGCCGGTCAGAGAGTCGCCTTGTATTAATCTTATTCCATTCCGGTTCGAGAGAGTCCGGAAGTCGCGTTCGAGACGGGTTCAACGTCACGTTCGGGACTCTAATCACGGGGTTTCTGTCCTCTTTGAGCTTTTTACTTCCTTCTCCGTCGCCGCAGTAAAAGGACTAGCAGTATTCTCCAGTTCCGTCTCTTATTTTCTTTTCGTTTCTTTTTTTTTTTTTGCGTCTGCCTATTTTCGCCCCCTCCCCGATTTATTCCACCGCCTTGGAAACGCAACAAACGCTACCATTTAGCCGACTCTTTAACGAAGCCGCAATTAAGCTAACTCCCGCGCTCATTCCAGCTCAGCTTCCATTACAGCTGCGTTCCATCGTCGTCGGGACGTAGAGTTACTACGTCGTAGCGCAAGGCCGCGTATCGCGCGGATTAAATCCGCTAAACCTGACGGCGCCATTTTGTAGAATTTACTCGCGAGAGATGCCAAGTCTAATTGGTGTAGCAGTTAATGTTGATGAAAGTACACGTTATCTTCGTAAATAAACCTGAAAAATATTAATTTGGAAGTTTAATTTTTAAAAACGACAATAAGGTTCTTATTCTGTAAATGTAAATGTAATTCTCTTAATGGCACTGTTACATTGTTGTCGTTGCGCAGGTTTTTTTACATGACAAGAAAAACCGCGCGATACAACGATATCGTTACTGTCATTAAGAGTTACAGAATTGGGGGCTGGGAACAAAACAAGATGAAGCTTGTAATTTCTTTTTCAGGCTTCAACGCCTGTTTCTCCATGTGGAATGTCCATAACCCACCCTTTTATCTCATCTTCCTGTCCCATATGTTACACATCGTCCCTTTGGCTTTGATATTGGGCTGGGCGTCGACGTCTGCCGAAATTGGAAAAGTGGAAATTATTCGGAGTACGAGTTCTCAGCTCATTCTCGGAGCCCCAAAATTCGCCGTTGTTTTTACGATCGATCGTATACTAATTTTAGAAACTGATGATACCCCATCGTCGCGTTTATAAACATGATCTCACGCTATACTTCGATAATAAAGCCGACAACCGTTTGTCGCGTCGCGTCGCTGAATCACGCCTCGCGAGCGAGGCTTCCGTAATTTCATTTGCTTCTCGCTTTATGAATTTACCTCAGCTCACCCAAGATTTATAATTCTTATTGTTATTAAGTCTCTAGTGTAATTATTCTTCTCCGAGTGTGTCACACTTCGGAAAATGTACAGGAAAAACTATCGTTGATAAGGCAGCGTTTGCTTACGTATGTAAGATACTTTATAATGCATCTGAGGAAACTTAATTCGTTAATCAAACTGGTAATCGAATCATTCTTCCAAACGAACTTCCAACATACTAAAACTTGGCGCTGATTATTTTGTAATCGCGCAAACTCGCGGTCAAAGATCATCGGCTATAACAGATTAGAACTCCCTGACGGCTTCACAATAGAGACAGAGGCAGAAACAGAGATAAAGATGGATGGAGAGAGAGAGAGAGGGAGAGGGGGGGGGTAGGGAGAGATATTGCAGCTTCGTACTCGTTCGTAATGTAACGAGATCTCGAGGAATAGTAGTTCGCTGTGTTCAGCTGCTTATCTAGAAGATTGTACTCGTGGCAGATAGAAAGTGTCTCATTAATGACTGTCCTCCCTTTGCCGAGATATACAGCCATGCCTTTATCGATGCGTTATATGTCTGCCGTTAAGAACTCAATAAAGCAACTACTGTCTCTCGCGTATCTGGACTTTGCGGATTAGAGGTGGAAAAGCGAAAGTCGGTGTAATTTGTCTCGTGTAAAAGGGGAGGAGAGGGGGAAATGAATTTAATCATTCTAGTGAAGAGTTAAGAAAAAATATATTAATAACAAGACGTTTTTTTGCTAGGGCTTCTCAAATAATAAATAATAAAATTGATAGTCTTAGGATAGAGAGATAAGGGAACCAGATGAAATAATGTTTCATGATAAATAAGAATCAGGATAATCAGTGTATCGGGCGAGGTATGCCCCTTAATCCTAAGAAATGTTGGGGGAAAAAAGTAAGGTTAACTCCAGTGAAAAAATATAGATAAAAATTGAATGTTTAAATAAAAGTTATTTAATCTAAAACCGGAAATTAGTGGGAATCAGTGGATAAATCCTGCAATAATTGAAAAAACTGCTCCTATTGATAGTGAAAGTTGTTATAATCACAGGTATCTTTTAATTCACGATTAATGTCTCGAAAGTAGAGCGCTCGACAATCAACTGTGATGTACAAATCTTTTATTGACATTTTAACAACGCAAAGTTAAGGATATATACTAGAGGTTGACAAATTTATTGCGATTAGCTTTCTGTGATGTATCAACTTTTCACGATGTTCCAGTCGGAATTGCGATATATCAGCTTTGTCAGCGACAATTAGATTAAGCGAGATACCCGCCGAATGCAAGGGGTTAATATCCCCAATTCCGGTCAAGGGGATGACAAAAAAGAGAGCACACCACTCATCCCAACCTGTCCATCTATCGAAAACCGATGTTGCGACAGCATAAAATACGCTTCAACGTCAATTGCCAATTACCGCGTGACAATAGCGTCACGTGCGGAACAAAAACTGTTCAACGTTCTGGTTCGATACTGGTATACTCGTTAGTACTGCTCAAATTGTACCAGTACGGGAATAAAGGCTCTAAAGTTAAGCGAATGTTTAAATAATTCGATAGAAATTGATGTACTACGTACCCAATCCTGTAAATTGCGCGTGAAATGTAATTCGTAGTCTTGAAATGATCCCGAACAATCCTAACCGAATTGGAGTAGTATAATACACCACAAATTAAATTGATAAGCAATTTAACGATATTAATGCTCATAGGGATCTTAGAAAGATTTTAATGGTCCGATGCCGATAAGTATCTTAATATTGAGCTTCATTGCTGCTTTTTATTGCGAATTCATTATCATAACATTTTAACGGTGTAACATCAGTTTATGAGCTTCCCCAGCGAAATGCGCGCATCAGGGTCACCCTTAAAGCTCTGATGCAATCCGTCGATATCCAATTATACCGCATAACGTCGTATTAACGTAACGTAACGGCGCTGTGTAAAACCAGTTAGTTGTCGGTTGGTTCGCCAATCGGGTTTCGTTTCAACTCATCAAGCTCGTTCACCCAAGCCTCTTTTCTATTCTCCCGATCTTCAACTTCTTCCTAGATTCGCGATGTCCCGGTCGTGGCGCAGCGAGGTTTCCAATCAGCAGTTTGTATCCAAGTTAAACCACCCGCGTTATCGCGAAAGCCGCTTCCTCGATACCTTCTCAACCACCGATCGACTATCCCCGAAGAGTTGTCTATCTATTCGTTGTTGCAGCAGCAACGGGAGGGCACCAGTGTCCAGCAAGCCGCCCCTGCCGCCACAACCGCCGCGCGTCGCCGCTCTGGGCACAACGATGCGAGCGTCGGCGTCGGCATCGGCGTCGGCGTCGCGCCGACGCGCCGCTACGGACCTTGGTAACCCGGCGGCGATCGAGATGGCGAAGGCCCGCGCGATGCAGGCCGCCCAGGAGCGCCCGGTCGGCCTACTGGAGACCGACCTCGATGAGGCGGTGATCAACACGAGTTACAACGGCACGTACACCGCTGGTCCGAACGCTGTCTCCGCTGCCGCCGCAGCTACCGCC
>NW_017305071.1:837642-845035 GCF_001594115.1 Trachymyrmex septentrionalis
AACCACACCTCGGCGGCGGCGCCGCGGCCGCGGCCCGAGCACGCCCTCCACGTACCCCAGTCGCCCGTCGGCGCTACGCACAGGAGCCCCCGCGACGACGTCGCCTCCGCCGCAACGTCCGCCATCCACCAGCGGCCCCACAAGTCCATGGAGTTCCTCCTCGACAAGGAGAACCTGCATTTCGTCAAGGTGAGTGGTCCCGCTGGTACGATCCTTATCCTGTAGGGTTTATCGCGTTCTCTCGTATCATCTCTGGTATCTCTGGTATCTCATCATGCGGCAAACGATGCGACGTGAAACCAGCCGCAGGACCGTTCGCGTGAAATCGCGAGAGCTCCAGATCGATCTCTCGTCGGACGTGACCGTTGACGAGGGAGTCGCGTTGACGAGATGTTTCCCGATCCCATTGCGAGATTGATCGTGAGCTGGTGCGAGGCTGGAAAGAGCTGGATGGAATGCACCTATATTAGATCCCCGACGAGCGGAACCCTCTGTCCTGTGTGATAAATCGAGTCATGCTTGCGTTGCAAAATCGGTCGCGCGTGATATTGGGAAAGGGGATGTTCCCGCATAGATAGAGAACAAGTATTCGCATTTTGCTAAGTTTTCCATCGCATCCTTGGCTGATTTCATTCGGATGTCTCTTGATAAACGAGGATCGATCATTTGAAACGCATTCGAAGTCAGATTGCAGTTTCGAAACAGATTTATTTGTATTTATGCTTTTAATCATTCAAAAATCACTCGGAGATCACTTTTTGTTTTATCCAAGAAAAGCTGTGTGGTGTCTAATTCAAATTTTCTTGAAAAAGGATCTACCAATTTTTGGGAACGATCTTAGTCGGAAGTTTATCACGCCACGTGTAAACGCATTAAGTATATGAAACTTTGGACATTTTTTTTTATTTCAATTTCACCGAGCTCTTCCGCGACACATTTTTCTAAAGTGCAATCTTGTCAATCTAACTGTTGTACCTTAATCGTTTCTCGATTATCATTAGCTTGAAGGAAGATATTTGATAATCATTTGTGATTTCGTAATGTTGCTGCAACATCTACTGTCTGCCAACATCAAGATCTGTCAATGAGAAATTTTGATGATAACAGGTATTACGACGTTACAAAATCCAAAATAATTGTCAAATATTCTTCTTTAAGCTTAATAACAATTGAGAATGATTGAAGTAGTAGACAAGTAACAAGTTGGCACTTTATGAAGACGTATTGAAAGATATTGTTTAGAGCTTGGCGAGATTGAACGAAAAAATTTCGAACGCTCTCATACGCAACACACGAAGATTGATTGGGAATATTCCAATGCAGAAGTAGACTATTTGCCGTTAATTAACACGATTTTGATCGATACGTTAATTAACCCAAGCTACGTGCTCTTCGTGCTATCGTCGTGTCAGAAATTAGCATTCGTTTAATTAACGTCGTGTCGCATGCAGATTATATCGTCGTCACTCAATGATCTAACCGACTTATCTGATACAAATTCTCTTCCGTAATGTAAATATGAATATTTGTTGCGGATATGCTTAATACGTTACACGTGGCGTGATAAACTTTAAGACTGAGATTGTTCTGAAAAATTGGAAGATCTTTTTTCAAGAAAATTTGAATTAGATATCATAGCTTTCTTTTGATGGGGACGAAGTGACCTTTAAGTGATTTAAATCAACAAAAATATTAATACGAAATATCAAGTATTATATTTCGTGACTGCGATCCGACTTCGAATGCGTTTCGTCAGCGATTCTCGCTTACATCTCGAGGTATATCTAACCCAAGTGAATGTCTTCGCAGGCAAATCGCTGTAACCGCGTTCTGGAAACCACCGTTCTAATCTCGCCGTCAATGGAACACCGCCAGCCGCAAAGGTGTTCCATGTATCGACAGGCTGGCTAAATTAGGTCTCGCCGAATGAACTCTTTAGCGAACGAATCTCGCCGATTCTACTTGCTCTCTCGGCTTGTCGCCTAGGTATATCGTAGCGAGGATCGATAGAGGCTCCTTCCGCGACAAGGTGCGACGATGAGTGTCGCAGAGTGTCTTTCTTCCGCATTGGCGTAGTTTCACGTGGACTCCCTCTGGACTTCTTCGGGGAAGCGATCTCGATCACAGGGAACGCCACAGAGACGTTTCCTAAGACGTCGAATGTTCTTTAACTCCTGAGAATTCTTATTTGTCGAAAGGGAAATCTCGGTTTCCGCTGATCTACTTTTACGTAATTGACAAAGCTTTAGGATTCAAGTCGAAATGATGTAATTTTCGTAACATCGTCGGTGAAATCGTTCTCAATTGTTTAAGTGATAAATTTTTATCGACCTGAGAGAAATCGATCCCCAAGATATTTTGCGTTAAACGCGAAGGAGTTCGTGTAATTTTTTTAAATATTTCTAGCGGTTTTTACATTTCGACACTGTGTGTTTTCCCAGTGCCACGAGCTATCGTGAACAACCATCATAACTCTCGTCGGATGGAGTCTCTTTCTCCGTTTGTCCTGCTTTCTCCCCAGTGTGTGTGTATCTCCTGCTGGTGGGTCTGTTTACGAAACACGTCCGCGAAAGACATCGATCTCACCTTATATATGTTTGATGTAATTATTACCAGTCTCGTTCTGATCTCAGACATGAACGATGACTCGATTCGAGAGAATTAGTTTTCCGTTTTTCGTCGTCACATGATGGACAAATATTAACGTCACGTTGAACGTGTACGATTGATCACTCTGTTCGAAACTTCCTTCAGTGTCATTAGCTATTTAGATTGGATTGCGATATTAATCTCGGATTTTCGGAACGTTTCTATATGCGACCTGGCCGAGCAGGAAGGTGGCTTTAATAAGGGTCGACGGTCACGGGGTTACGCTTCACCGGGACGACGGTCGCCGGTTCGATGATCGGCATAGCGCATCGTGGGAGCCGCGTCGTCGATCGTTCGTTTCATTCGAGCCTCTTAAACAGACATAGCGAAGACCGTTGACCCTGTGCTTTGGTTCACGCCCTTCCTTTTCACGCGTGTACACGTTTCGATCAGCTCGATTAACGCTAGGTGGTCCGCCGTTCCTACAGCCAAGGCTATTAGGCGCTATTATGGTTTCGACACAACGCTATTCTACATATTTGCTCTGGTCAAAGAAACCGCGAATGTGGACCGAGCGCGTTCGAGATTCGAGAGTTTCCTGTTAAACACACGAGAACGAAAACCTCAGAAAGAAGAGCGTGGGAAGGAACAAGTGAAATTATGAATCCAGCAAGATTTCCTCGGACCTAACGGCGATCTAACGGCAACGTAGTATAAAAATCACGCTCGTGGCGTACAGAAAATTTCTAACGCGACCTCTTTTGTCGAGCAGTTTCTCGCGCGCGCTTCTCGGAGAACCGGAAAATTATACAACCGCACGCGTGCACGGTTTCCGTTTTTTAACAGCGTAACTGGCGCGAGATATCCTCGAGATGTTTGCGGAACGCTCGGCGTAGTTTCCTCTTCTTCGACGTTCTAAATCTTAGACCCCCTCGCCTAATTCCCTCTATTTCGTCTTGTTCAGCTATCCTTTTGTACTATTTCCTTTCCGTGTTCTTTTCTCTTTTCTTTTCGTTCCCCTTCGTCATGCCTCTTCCTTCAGTTTTACTTGTTACGTAACGAGACAAGACGAGGAGGACGGGCGTCTTCGGAGGAAGGAATTCGGAAGGGGAAAAGGGGGGGAGGGTAAAATCTCACGACAGGTCGATAACCCCTATTCTTCCGGAGTTGGTAGAGAAGGCTCGACAAAGTGACATCTCAAAGAGGACCACCCTGAGAAAGTAGAAGTCAAACGATGTAGAAGCGCTTTGATCACCCCGCCCGCGAATACCTTTAAAGAGCTGGCGGTGGTCGATGGTCGAAGTCGCCAATTTGACTTTGAATCTTGGTCAAAACGTGTGGAAATAACATATCTGGAAACGTAGAAGTTCATGCCGTGCGATACATGATATTGACCACTTGCGAGAAACCCTCGCGTATTGTTGCGGGGATAATCGATAGCTGTTCGGATAAAAATATCATGTTAGTGCTTCGTTGCGATCCCTATTGCTGGAAAATAGCGATGAAGACCCGATATGAAAGAGGCTGGAATGCCGTAATTCCATCCAATTTTTTATTCACTAGCCAATAATCTTTCTCAGAAAGAATTATTTTCAAATTGTTGCCCAGCAATTTTAGAAAGAACCTTACCAAGCTGCTATGGCAACAAAAAAAAAAGAAACGTAAATTTACAATGTAAAAATCTCAAAAGTAATTTTTATATCAAATATGTAATTTTTTTTTATCACGTTAAAATTGCAGACATTTACGACGATCCGAGGGACATTTATATACCAAAATGTACAATAGTACAGAGAGGAATCATTTTTCCCTCTTATGTGGAAATCTTATTAGATATAACACGCCGCTCCGCTAATTTCTGTGATTTGGAGGGCAAGGTGGATCAGCGTGAAAATCCCGAACACGCGACTTTCTCGTCTGCGCATTGTGCAAATATCGGTCCAGTGTGTCCACGGCTTTAACCATGCCTCCTCCTTCCTCTTTCCCATTCTCCCGTGCCCTCAGCTTCCTCCTCTCATCTCGCTTCCACCAGCATAGTATATTGATCGACCAACACCAACGGCAACGGCTCGCTGTGTGCGTGTATGGGTGCACGCGTTTCTTTGTATATGCGCGTTACGCTTCGTCGTTTCGCGATACGTACGCTTCTACATACGAGTGCATGAACCGATCTCTCTCATTTCGCTTCATGCACTCCGCCTGGCGAATCCAGCACCACGATGCCTACCACGCGAATCTGTGCCACGTTGACCCCGCAGCCCGTTGGACCCAGTCGTTTCTATCCAGCTGTTATCTCCGTGAAACCGTTTAACTGAATCTTTGTTATGAAACTAAAAGAGAAGGTCTCCCTTATAAATTCTCTCTGTACGACAATCTGCGAATTTATTGGCATTTTTCGGCACCTTTCTCTTAATAATAATAATCTTCGGTAAATTATTCGTTCAACTGTGTTAGAATTATTACTATGAATAATGTTGTATTTTACACAAATTCAAATTGTTTGAAATTCAAAATTGTGTGAAAAGTTTTCTGACAGTCTTTTTTAGAAAATTACACGTGGTACTAAAATTATTATAACGTTATATTATATTAAATTGACGTTGTAACGTTAGTAAATTATTAATAGGATGAAGTTTAAAATTGGCAGATCTGAGAATATTTTAAGATTAATATCTCACACGATTTGTGTCTCTTGAGTATTTTATATATATACTGAGGAAAATGTACTGAATTTTAATACATATTTGTTGAAACAGTACTAATTTACTTACGGTAAGTAAATATTTACTAAATTAAAAAAATGACAATTAAATCAAATCAATGGTTTTTGTAATAAATAAACGTATGTTTACATGCAGTAAATATTCAGCTAGTACTATTCAAATAAATACGAGTACATGTATGTTAACATTTACAAATTAGTACAGTTTTTCTCTCAATGTTCACACACACATGCCCACTTTTTTGTTATTGTGACGAAATTGAAAAATTAAAAAAATTAATTGTTTAATTAAAAAAATCACTCGCTTTATTATTATTCTCGCGCGATTCCGCGGATGATGTAAAGTCGTAGATATTCGCATTGTGAAATATCAATCTTAATTTCATAAGAGCCGCGACCTGGAAACAGGAGTCAAGAGCCGGGAACTATTTTTTTCTTTCCGATAGTGGCCATGACATTTACATCCATTAAGCCGTACCCGTAGCAGTAAACGTTCCCGATTAACATTTATCGTCCGATTGTTGCACCGTGCCGTCGTGTAAAAAAAAAACCGCTGTTTGTTGACACGCGAATGAAGTCAAATTTAATTACACGTCGCGCAAAAGCGGGGAGAATTCCTTTCCGGAAAATTGTCGAACGTTTAAAACGCATTACCTCTCTTCCGCGTTTGATAACTTGATTGTTCTGTAATAATTTCGAAAGCCACGTCGTTCCGCGACATAATGAATGTCGTGCGTTTGCGTGGATATCCCTGTTAGTAGAATTGTTCGCAAATTCCGTGCAATTTGCACGTCATAGCGCCATTAAATTCCATCGTTGGACACATTCGGTCACGGAACCAGTAAAACCGCGTAACATTCAAGCGATTTTAACGGCTAGGAACGTCGTTACTCCATTTGGAAAATTTTACTGCGGATTTGTGACGCGTGCTCGATTAAAAGTTCGAAAATCCCTTTATTATGCGAGACGCGAATGAAGCCTATTGTCTTGGTATAAGGAAAGGATTAAAAGGGGTCACGGTAAAGTCAATGAATCACGTGGAATCGTCTGTTTGCATTCAATGAATATGCCACCACGATCGATGGTCATGCCTGGCTTGTTAGAACCGTCCAGAATCAACAGTCACAATACGTGAAGCTAATGCATCATCATTAAGAGAGATACGCGTTCGCAATGTACGCCTTAATTTCTAAATTACTGGTTATTACGATAAATACCTTCACGTGCCTCAGTAATCGAATTGAGTAGACGGCTCAGAAAATCGGCAGTTCCAAATTAAAAGTTCTGACCGTA
The DNA here is from genome assembly GCF_001594115.1 of Trachymyrmex septentrionalis. Classification (NCBI taxonomy): domain Eukaryota; kingdom Metazoa; phylum Arthropoda; class Insecta; order Hymenoptera; family Formicidae; genus Trachymyrmex; species Trachymyrmex septentrionalis. The sequence continues at coordinate 844,247 of NW_017305071.1, forward strand.
GTGATATCTTTTGCAATAAATTCCTTGCAGTGTTCTAAGATGCTTATTAGCTTCATTATTAAATTGGCGATTAATGTATAATTTGTGATGTTATTTCGGTTTATGGTTGCATTTCAAATCCGAATCTCACACGTAGTTCATATTGTATAGAATTGAAAAATGTATTTGCAAATTTGCATAGAAATATATTTTTGAACCTTAAGATTCTCGCTTCGATCAAGAATAGGGATGTTTTCTATTGTTTGATTAATCTTTAAGATGTTCGAAGATGATTAAAATGAATGAGCTATTCGGCAAATTAGGTTTGAAATATTTTTCGGCATCTCGAACAACTCTCGGACAACTTCCAGAGAATCTCTCTCACACTTCTACTAGTGTCAGAGAGCCCTCGACAGCTTGTTACGATTCGGGCCAACATTTCCGGTTCATTTTCACGAAAATGTCGCGAGCCATGCCAGCGCCCGTCGGTCTCGTCTCGTTTTGTCCGGTCTGGTCTCGTCGGGACACGAAATTGTGTCGCATATAGGCTCTCGCAAATCGATTGGCAAATCTCACTGCACCTGCATATGCGCCCGTATCCCACACGCTTCTATTGCAGTTGGCATGTCGAGATCGGGAAAGCAGTCGACATTCCGTCCAACCGGACGCATATCGGTTAGCATTATATAAGCATTATGTAGTGATTGTAGAATAACTTTAGAAATAATTTTCAATAAATAAAGAGAAACATCTTTAGAGATAATAGAAATGTATTTAAATGAAAAAAAAAAAAAAAAAAAAAAAAAAAAA
>NW_017305071.1:845135-853921 GCF_001594115.1 Trachymyrmex septentrionalis
ATAATTCGATTGTGCTTAGAGAATGTGTCGATGTAAGAATTAGAGTGATTGAAACATTCATGTTCTTTTCGAAAAAAAAATGAGAAATCCATTATTTTTGTCATACAAATTGTTGTAAAAAATTTATTTATATTTATTTTTTTTCAATGAAATTTTATTTTTTTTTTCATAAAAAATTATAGCACACACGTATAGCCTTTTTATACAAATTGAAAATAATTTGTCATCTTTCAATAGTAATTTTCTGTAACCTTTAAATGAAATATGAAGAGCGAGGTATTGTGTTCTCGAGAACTGTCCAGAAGTTGACCCTTTGTTGTTAACTACTCTTGTGTCGTCCTCGTATTTGACCTACTTTAACACCCTATTCCAGTTGAAAGATCTTCGCGTATAACAGGGGAAGCAACTCCACCTCAGCAGGGATGGCTTTAATCCTCATGACAGCTTGAATATGGATTATTTCGATATCAAGTTTCAAAAGCCTGTCCAAATGAAGTGAAAAATTTCGTGTAAAATGAGCACTTTTTTAAATGAATACTTTTTATTAATTACTAGAGTAAAAAGCTGTGACAATTATATATCCTTTCATAAAAAAGTGATGATCCTCATAATTCTCGAATGCGCTAGTAATTAGAGAGGTATAGTCTTGTCGTTGAAAGTCTCTCGATAGCGTTGTTTCTTCGGACGATCGCCGATTCCGTAAAGTCGCGCGGTGTCGATTGCGTTAGATCGTTTACGTGCTGGGGCGGTGAAAGAACGAGGCAGTTGCGTGAAACGTTAATACGCACGGCGAGCAAGAGAGTCGAAGGCCGAACGAGAATCTGCGACGTGTGGGCGCTCTTCGTGCCCACGTGTATCTACGATACGGGCTGTGCCATGTGCAGTGTCGTAAACACCGAGGGGCCGATAATTGAGTGACGTATAGTCTTAACGCCGCGTAATAATTGAATATTTTATTTCAACTTTACACCAAGCTAACTCTCCGCAAACAGTCTCTCTCTAGGGAAATAAATGTTTCACGAATTATCCGGTTCCGTATCGTACGATTAATGAGACCTACCTATTATTTTATGTATCAACTATTACTAATGGCTCGATTCCATGAATAAAGGGTTTAACGTTCTTTCATCGATCGCAAAGCGCAGGGATCATATCGAACGAGAGATTCGCATCAATGCACGCAAAAACCTTGAATTAGAAAGTTACGGAACAAAAGTTGCACGTAGGATTCTTTATGGTTGTGCCTTTCGCATATAATAAAACGACGACCTTTCTGTTCTCCGCGAAGTGCGACTTTGCGCGAGGGTTCGTTCGCACGCATTTATGAGTATTCCGTGTCGGTGTATTTGCACACGGCGAGCATATGCGTGCCGCATGTGCGAACCGCAATGAGCGGTTAAATTCGCATAGGCGATATTTTCGTCAAAAGTCTGGACGTGACGAAGCTACTTTTTTAAATAATAATAATGGTCTGTTATGTTTTAACAATTTCTGAGAGAGAGAGAGAGAGAGAGAGAGAGAGAGAGAGAATTAAGAATTATTAAAAGGTCTTTATATAGATAAAAACGCATTCGCGGTTTCAGCAAATATCAATTGAAAAATACATTAAATGAATTATGTTTATTACAATCTAATTATAAGTTTTCGAAATAAAATAAAAAAGGAACGGAACAACTCGATGATTGAAAAATCAAGAGAAGAGAAAATAAACTTCTTATTTTGGTTTATTGTTTTACAAAATAAAATTTAATAAGCTTAATATATTGACTTCTATAATACTTTAAAATACAAATAATATATTTTTGTGTAAATTATACCGCTAGCTTCTCGGTTATCAGCCACTTTAAAGTACGAATAATATACTATAATTTTGTGTGAATCGATAACTTCGCTCTTATCAAGTGATTTGACCATGCCAGTTGTTCATTTTCTCGACTTTAGTTCGCTATCGTAATATACTTTCAACCAACATTTCTATGATAAGACGGTAGGAATTATTTAGACATAAGACGAGTCCGCCGCTCGCAATTCCAAAGTTTCAAGCGGCTGCGGAAAAGTTCTGCAACTTCCGCCGTATTGGTGTGGGTGTATTATTAAGGCCAGCCTTCGAAAACAATTGCAATCGATGGCGGTTAACAATGAATGATAAAAGGCGGCAGAGTCTCTCGGCGCAGATTTCCCTCTTTCCTTATATGACTATAAAATCGATCGTACACAACTATTAAAACTATATCCACGAGATTATATTGTGTTACACTACAATTTATGCGCGTGTATGGAATTTTGACGAATAGTTAATGCGATCAACATACGAACGTAGCTGAATAACTAAGGCATATAAATGAAGAATGCGCGCGGTAGGAATTTTCAAAGCTCTTGTAAAATTGAAAAAAAAAAAAAATCATCGCTCTGCCACGTAGAATTAATTTTTCCAGAAATCTAGAATTTGAAAAAGTAAGTTAAAATTGTTTCATTACTATAACACAGCTGTATGAAAAGCAGTCAACATTTTAAATATTGAAAATTACGTGTAAATATTAATAAATTTTTTACATTTTTTAATATTTTTTTTATATACGCGTAGATTAAAAATTGTGTTTGAGAAGTGATGCTGTTTGTTAATATCGAAATAACGATAGGCGACGCCGCGGTTGCATTCGCGGATGCAGCGAGAACAGGATGCATTGACGCGATGCACATGCATTTGCAACGAGAGAGACGCGGGGTCTTTGGCCGCCTTTAATGGCAGATGCACTGCGCCTTCTTTGACGTGGCTTTCCCCTAATTCACGTCAATTGACTACGCGATGACGTGGTGACGGAAAAGACGACGGCCCGTAATTTAAATTAGCATTATCGCATCTCCGTGTCTCGACATCCGAGACGTCCGTTATGCAATGCGTCCGTCCGCAACGCGATATCAAACCTTGATGTTTTTCTTTCCTTTTCCTTTTCCTTTTAAACGGGATATGGAAGTCTTAGAGCATATACACTGTTAGACATCAAAGGAGCAATAGTAACCCAATCCTTCGAGTTAAATAACATTCTTGATAAAGTCCAATAATATTCTTAACTTCCACGTGTGCCAAAATGTAAATCAATTCGTTTCTGCGATTAATTTCGAAGTAAGCAACGTTCATATTGATAACGTATTATAACATTAACATTTAATAAATAATAGATAAATTTGAGTTGAATTTTTAATGTTTAGTTTCTTGAATTAAATCGTTCAGTCCTTATTTTTCAAGTTAAATTGACGACCTATGAAAATAATTACAAATAACTCTAATTGGATGAATTAAAGCGCACAAAAAAACTTAAACAATAAGACGTAAGCTGTAAGGAAATCAACCTGTTGGATTTGCCGCTGTTTACGGTATGGTTTTACGGTCTCTACTGTGATTGACCAATTTATTTACTTGTGCTTACGTTTTATTGCTTAAGTTTTTTTTTTTATGTGTTGTGGCTTTTAATGTCAATTCTACCTCTACCAAGCTCGTTCTATTTTTGTTACGTTGATCCAGTTCGATTTCTAGACTTGTCGTCTAATTAAGTCAATATTCGCATTATAATTTTATGAAGATTCATGTTTTCATACTTTAATAAGACGTCTAAAGGTTATACTATCGAATATCTTATTAGTCTCATTCGGGCATTTGTGGCGACTTTGACTTATATGATATTAATATAAGAAATTCAGCGATTCACGAAATTGATTCTATGAAACGAATGCCCATTGCTGTTTGTTCTTCCCGTCCGTGTTACGTAAACGCCCCTCACATTTCCGCACGCAGATTATTCCTATTCCGCTCACACAATTCAGCCTTGGCCTCGTACTCCGAAACCTGCATCACCGTTGTCCGTTTTGCGTTTGCACGGGATTGGAAAATCTACCAAGAGCTACGCCCTCTTTTGCTGTCGAAAATAATGAAATATCATTCATTATACTCAATTACTTTGCCGCTTTAGTAAACGCCTATGGAACTCCTAGAGCGAATGTTGTAGTTTATCGAGAGATAAAATTTCGTGGAGAAGTATTGTACATGCATTAGAAATTGGAACCTGTTTCTGGATTAATTTCACCCTTCTGCAATGAATTATTTAAATAACTTATTTCAGTAAATTTCTCATCTTCGCGAGGTGATTTTAACGAACTTGATATTGAAAATACGATTGCTTAGTTTCGCTTGCTTTTTAAAGTGGATGTGTTAGGAACGGAGTTTCAGTTGACAAAATATTTATAAAGAGCGCATTTTATCCTACATGTGCACGGAGGAAAATTCAACGATCTCGAAAAATATTTTCCTTGGGTCGATTATTCGCACACGTGTGCGCCTTGATGAAACTACTCCCTCGCTCGATGACGAAGAGAAGACGGAAGACGTGGAAGCCATTCGTTTTCTGAGTTAGTCCCGTTAGACTCCGTGCATGAAAATCACGAGCACGTTCGTCACGTGCATCCGTTATGTAGCCGTCGCACGATTAGCATTGAAGTCGAGACAATGAGAAATACGAAGGAGCTGGTAGCGGTGACAAACTTTTAAACGAGAACCGATACCTGTTAAAACTTGTAAATCATTAATTTTTTTTCTAAAAATATGACACACCTCTGCCCGCGGAATCTTGTTTTTATTTAAATTGTGAACTAATAATATGACGTATAGAGAAATAATTAGAATTATTCTTTATATACACGTAAGTTCTAGCAATATATAGCTTCAGTCGTCTGAAAGTGGTCTGAAAATAGAAGCGGGTGCGTGAATAAAATGGAGTGTCGTTCCCAGATCGGTGATCGCTCCTGACGCGTCTCAAAGGACTCGTCGCATGGTCGATTATAGATCGAGAAGAGACCACGGCACGATGATGGCAACTCACGAGTTCGTTAATAGCGCGGCGTGTCGAATTTTGATCGAGAGCGCGGCGAGAAGCTGCGACGAGGATCTCGTCGTGTCGACCTTCGCGCAGGTTTGTCCCTGTAACTTTCGCAGAACGGGATTGATATCTCGCACGATGCTTCACACGAATGCAGCCACGTATTATATATTCTCTGTGTGTGTGTGTCACACGTCACTGGGTGTCTACGAAACATTCGTGTCTACTCCTCGTCAAAATCGATTTCTTTCACCACGAACAATTTGAGAGAAACATTTGTAGAAATTAGATTAGTTATTTATCTGTAATATAGACAACGCACAAGATGGACTGCGCAAGATAAATAAATTTTGTCAGCCATCTAAGTTCAAGGATTAAAATTGTCACAATTAATTATCGTCAGCTCTAATTAATTCCAATTTTTCTGTTCGAACCTTCATCGTTCTATCGTTGGTCTAAGATTCCGTTGGTGGATTTTCCAATTGTTATCGACACTTTTATCTCTGAACTTACGTGAGCGAGAGATATTTCTTTGAATTGATCGTCAGAGAATTTATCTTTCATAATTGTCCGTTACATTGAGGAACTGCTGAAGAACAGGAGCATGAATTTGTCATTGCAGCCGCCGGAGAATGAGCTGCAGAAAGTGGGCGAGCGCGTGCCGAGTGAGCACGAGCTTAGGGTGCAGCGATCGTTGCAACGACTCAATGTACCCGACTGGTACAAGAATTCACCCGCTGCCCGCGACGGCTTCCGGCTGAAGAGGCACTCCGACGCGTCGCAGCATGGAGGATGGCGCGCCCTCGGCTCCAAGACCACCTCCCTGTCGTCCCTCTCGTCGTCTTCCAATCGACAGCCGACCACAGGTGGGATTGAGTTATCTGGTTCTTTGAACCAGCGAACGAAATGTAATTGATTCTTGAAAAACAATTAAACGTTATATAGTAAATCCGAAATCTTTCAACAAATTCAGAAAAAAAGGGGGAACATCTAATGTGCAATTCGTGCACTCTCTAAACCCTTTCATGGAATCTCACTCTAGAGAGTGAAAACTGAGCCAGTCTTGAAAAAGACTTTGGCTCAATTCTCGATCTCTTTATTAGTGAGATTTCACTCTTCGAAGTGGCAATTTACTCTAAACGTTTTAGGGAATGAATAATCACAGATATGTTTTCATTTTGTTAGCTGTTTTATAGCTTAACTATATATACATATATATATATATATATAATGGAGATCCGTTTTGTTTTTTCTTATATTGCAGGTGTCCTTCTGAGTCCCAGTCCCACACCCCCCGTATTCTCGAGATGGAGTACCAGCTTGCTGAACAGCGCCGGCAGTTCACCCGCGAGTTCGGCCAGGTCGTCCTTCAATCACCGGCAGCCCTACTTGGGCTGGCGTTCTCAGGAGCGACTGACCAACCCGCGGACGCCGGCGGAACGTCTTGCTCAGGGTATTCTTCCTCAACTGCAAGCCGCAAACAAGGTTAGTGCATGATAAAAAGAGAAGCCCTTTTTTTCCCCAGCTTATTCCTTGGTTTTTTTTTTGTTATTTCTGTTTTATCGATTTTCCATAATCCTTCTTATGGATTTAATCTCATGGCAAATGAAAATTGTCTGTTTGTTTTATCTACCATTCAATGCAACTTTCTCTTATATAATTCAACGCAAACGCGTCAGCAAATACAAAATGCCTCGTGGAAATTATTGACGTCACCGTTTACGTCACGACTTCTCTTACGTCAGCAGGCCTTAGAATTCTAGTGTATTTGTAAATCGATATTCGTGATTGTACGAAGCTGGGTGAATGTGTGTTACACATTTTAAATTGCGCGTTTACGCACACTCGTCGTATACTCGTGCTCGTTGATGGATTCTGAAAGCGAAAACTAACAGCGCGATCCCTTACGATTCATTTTCGTTCCACCCTCTGATGCCTCTACGAGATTTGCATCTGGCTCTTTGTGCAATTTATTTTTAATTTCCGCAGGCAGTACGCAAGCGCATCGCCGCTTTCTAAAATTAGAAATTCTGGCAGGAAAGCTCCTGTCGTCTCGTATCTTTCACGGTTTCTTCCCTGAAAAACACTTCACACGATGCATTTCTTAAGACTCTTATATTCTAAAGCATTTTCCTTAATGATGGTAATAATTTTAAAAACCATTTATCATCGTAAAATTTATCTCTATTTAACGGATTATACAAATAAATAATTACTTCTTTCATGAATATCATGTCAAGCAATAATTATATGTTGTAAAAATATTTATATATTTTAAATAATTTATTTATAATCTTCTGATAATAACAAGATTACTTATGTTGCTTTCCATATATACGAGCGAATATTTACTTTTGTTTTTTAAAACGCCCCTGATAACAATTTCTGTATTTCTCCAAACACTCGAAACAATGAATGATTATAATTACTTTCGAAGAATCGGTTAGAAATATATTCTTGAGAATAATTGCTTCTCGAAATTCTCAACGTTAAAATAACCAATGGTTAATGTTCCGGATGGAAATCTAATTTGAGTCAAAATGTCAATTTTGTCCATAATATATCTTCAATTGTCCGGAATGGATTTCATACTTGTTTCGCAACGACAGCAACAGCAGCAGCAGCAGCAGCAACAGACAACGAATCAGCAGCTGGAAGTACGGAACTCGATAAAGGAGGTGACCTCGGCCATCGTGCACTACGTGCGGAGCGGCCAGGAGGTCGGCGGAGGCGGTGGCGGCCGGCTCTCGCCTCGACCTCGACCTGAAGATTGGGATGACAGGGGCGGAGCGAGGTCTACCAGCCCCAGAGGTGAGCACTAAAGCAACCCCCTCAGCCACAAAAAAAAATATACCATCCTATCAACATCACAACCACCATCACCTTTGCTCTCCGTCACGAAGGTAATTTTTGAGTTTTCCTATTTTCTTAATGTCTTCTTTTATCTTCCTTTTGCAAGCTGCCTCTCTTTTTCTCTCTCTCTCTGTCTCTCTCTTTGTCTCTGTATGCATCAGCTGGCTCTGCGCATCGATGAGGTCAAAACAGGTCGGTTTTTAATATTTATATCGCCCCCCTTCCCTCCGATTTCTCGGATTAAAGAATTTTAAGGGTCCCCGCGGGATGCAGTTTCTCAGAGAGATTCACTTGGAAACGCATTTCGAAATATTTTCTTATTCCGTAACGAGCACCCTTAGAATTCTCCATTTGACCCCCCCCCAATTATTATGTTACATTTTACTAAAATATATTATTGTGAAATTTACATATAAATTATAATATTTCGAATTAATGCAAATTAATGGAAATTAATGGAAATTCAAATTATGAAACTTTTAATTAATTCAAAACTATCTTCACGCGACATTTCATTTTGTTAAAATACATCCGCGCGAGGTATCAAAAATTCAATTTAAGTCGCAACAACCGCCTTGTATTAAATATAAAATTCTAAGCTATCGTAATGTCTAAACGAAGACTCTTCTTCTCGTTCGCCCATCGAGGCACGCCGAGTGCAAGTCATAGCGGCAAGAGTGCTTCTCGCAAGTGGCTCGCATACACGTGTCGCACTTTAACATGGTTACAAGTATTCAAGCTTGCTAAAGTACTCAGTCTACATCTTCCGCGTTTTGAATTGCGGTGTGCATCTCCTCGCATCTTGCGACCGGCATCACTTTGGATATAAATAAATCCATTGGCAGGAAGTGAATGTTCAATCTCAGGATCAGATGATCCTTGGTTAAATCCATCATCAAAATTCCGATGTCAGAAGTGCCCTTAGATTTCGCCCTTTAAGATTATCACGAGGAAAGTCAGTTTAGTCTTCTTCCTTGGTCTTATTTGAGCACTGACGCTCCTAGTTTTAGACTTAGTAAGAGGTAATAGAAACGTGAACAGCGTTTGATACTCGTTTATCAA
>NW_017305071.1:854021-857687 GCF_001594115.1 Trachymyrmex septentrionalis
GTTTTAGACAGTAAGAGGTAATAGAAACGTGAACAGCGTTTGATACTCGTTTATCAAAAAGCACTCCACTTAGGATGTGTACGCCTGTCAATTTACGACGTTACAAAATAACGCGATCGACAATGTGTCTCTTGTGATTTTGAAATCTAGTGCTGCGTCTTGCAGTCAACGCCAGATCGTGACCTTCTCGGACAATCTCAACGCTGCGTCGCGACTCGAGAGCGTGTCGTCGAGACGAGTCGCTGCTATTTCGATAGTGTGTCTCACGACCGTCGTCACGGAAATAGATTACCCTGAAATTCAAACACCTCTTCTCCCCCTCCTTTCATTTTCTCGACGCGAACGAACTCGCAAATGAGTTGTCTGCGAGGTGCAATATCGAAGGTGTAAATTGGAAAAGATTAGAGGACTAGAATGAAAAAGCTTCGCGTGAAGTCGAAATCGCAAACTTCGTAAAACTCACTAAAACTTTGATCGATTCGATCGATATCTTTCAGACGCTGCTGTGACGTGCATCGAAACTTAACGCTTACACTAACATATTGTATATGATGTCAATAACAGATATTGATTAACTCGCTGCTTACTTAAATATTTCTCATATAACTAACTATTCACTAACAAAACGTTGATGACTAGCTTCACTAACGCTACTCTTCAAGATAGATTTATGATACGTTCTTATAAAAAATTGTAAAGGCAATAGAGTTCACGCATACAGAATCACGTATGATTACGCTGTTGCATTCTCCAATTTATTTGATATTATTTTTAATTTCCTTTGTTATTCGTCTCTCAATACCCATATGCTTCCACTACTTAAGACGTTTATAGGATCAATAAAGATAGTTGCCCGCATCGTCGGGTCCTAATCGTCAGGAGAGCCTTATAACGAAAGAGATTATAAATCCCCTTGGTATTACATAACACGTATGTGCACGAATAGCTTCTTCCGTGTACGCTTCGCGCGTTCAAGAACGTGGCAGTTACTTATTCAACGTTTATCCCTTAAGGATTAAAATTTGTAGTTAAACTAACGCATTTATAATATCTGTAATCGCGAAAAAGAAAAAGAAAAAAAAAAAAAAGAATGAAATGTACGAAGCAACAGTTTATCGCGATAAAAACTATTTTAAGAACAAGCTCTTCGGTCCTCTATGATTCTCCTAGAAATCTCGGATTTAAATTCTATAAATGATCTATAAAATTTACAAATCCTTTTGAGCCACGTTTTGGAAATCTCATAAATAGGACTGGGAGGGGTCCTATAAAAGTCCTCGATTAGAATAATTTCCGACGCCGACGCGCGAAGGGCTTCCACTTATGACCCGGGCCTAATCGCTCTCGCATTTGTGTCGGCACCTCGAAGGGAGCGTGAGGCTGTGCTGGATGGAGAGCTCGTTCGTCGGCACGCGGCCCGTGGACTCGCCGGAGACGCCTATGAGCCTGGCGACCGACCAGGAGGCCGGCGACTGCTGCAACGCGGCCGGCACCGAGTCCTGCAGCTGCCAGGACTCGGCCGCGTCCGGTCTCTACCTGGACCTGACACCCAGCCGGGACGACGTGCGCCATCAGCATCTTCAGGCATCCTCGGCCGGCCCGTCGCCCACGTCCTTCTCTAACTATCATCATCATCATCATCATCATCAGCGTCACCAGCATCGCCAGCAGCAACAGCAACATCATCACCGCGGTGAGTTGCTGCTCGCCTAGCGGACGCGCGAAAACTTTTGCCACTCCGGCCACTTTCGGGTACTCTCCCCGCCCATCGCCGAGCGCGCCGAAAGACTGACGAAGACGATCTCTTGAGGAGATTTTTCCTGCGGATTAGAAATTCAATCGAAAGACTCGTATGAAATGACGTAATTAGTTTTAGAGAGAAAACAAGAAAAACGGTATAGATATTTAATTAATGTAATGTACATATCGATGTTAATTACTTTCCCGTTCTTTTTTTTTCCGAATCGTCCTACGTGTGTAATAAATATTACGACGATAAAAGTAATGTTCGTTCGTCGTGTGCTTTTATCTCGTCGACGTAGTAGGTATAACATGCTAGAGGCACTCTCATAATTCTCTCCGGGACCGCGAGCTTTTTATCCGTCATCACGACGGTGATTAGAACTTACGCCCACATATCGATAATCGTTATCTCCCTTCATTCCGTCCTCGTTTTCGTCAGCTTTCGTTGCGCGCTGCAGGGCGAGCCGAAAGCAGGTTGCGCGAGGCTTAATCGAGCTTTCAGGACTCAGCCAATAATTAATTTACAAAGCCGACTCGAGTCAACATATATACTTTTCTTTTCTCGCTCTCGAAGGTTTATCACTGCGACTACAAAACGATAAAGCTGTACTCATCCACTCGAGAGCTCTCTCTCTCGTCGGACCTCGGGAATGAATCTCTCGATAGTAAAACCTTCGAAGCTGCGAATAATCATCAGACTTCGTTCGTCGAAAGCTTTTACCATCGAGAATTTTCTATTCTCGAGAGCGATGCCCTCGAGTGGATATCATCAGGCTTGATCGAATGGCGAGACTCGAGATGATGATGAAACGAGACGAATTCGTTGCGTTAATATTTAGCGACGTCGCGATTTATCTGATTGCAGCTTACTTGCCCGAGAGGCAATTATTTCTCTCGGGAAAACTGGGAGTGCATACTCGAGTCGCGCTTTTCGTGAAAAAAAACCTTTTCGCACATTTGTAGCGAAAGGCTCTAAAATAAAAAATTCTCCATTCCACGCGCGTTCTCTCGTCTCTCACTCACTCTCTCTTTCTCTCTCCTTCTCATTCTTGTCGTCGCTCGTGCAAGAGAGCTCGTCGCGAAGAATTTTGTAGTTACACTTTCTTACTTTGTTTACGATACGACCTGTGTGTGCCGACGACCCTCCGCTCCCCTTTCTGTTCGCTGATGAAGGAACAATTAAAAAAGGCGCTCCCGCATTCATCACTGTATGGAAATATTAATTTTATATTAATTTAACCATTTTATTTCCCCTCCTGTCTCCTCGCTCACCATTGTCAGTAGTTATTTGCGTTCATGTATGTTTACTGTAAAGCTGTCCACTTTTACGTTAACACCTGTAGAACCTGTACAGGTGTATACACATATTTGTATTAATTAGGTATTTACTTATGTAAAACGCGCGCATATCGTTTATTATGTGTTACGAGCGCATCGATATTATTATTATTATTATCATTATCGTTATTATTATTATTTTAATTGTATTATTATTATTATTATTATTATTATTATTATTGTTATTATATTTTAATTACGGCTCCGAAGCACGCAGAATCACGCGCGCACGTCTCGTTCTGTCTCTTGCTGTGCCTTAATAATTTTTTTATTTTGTTATTACTATCGATGTATATTGAGTGCGCGAGTGATATTATATATAAAAGATTTCGATCGTGTGAATCACGAGACGACAAGAACAATGATCTCGCGATGATTCTGCGTGCCCGGTGCTCCCCTGGTCTCTCTGCCTCTCTTTCAAACGGTTCCGTACTTATTGTTCGGACGTGTCAACGATTATCATTTGTCTGTAGAGCGTAATTATTATCCCTGGCAACAAATAAATTATTGTCGTCATTCTTTGTGTTTCCGTAAACTTCTTTGTTCCCGCGTTTATTTATATATTTACATGCATATATACACACA
>NW_017305071.1:857787-859171 GCF_001594115.1 Trachymyrmex septentrionalis
ATTAACACAATTATAATTATATATAATTATTTTTTTCTCACCCCTATGTGTTTCTTCATTAAATCGGTTCACTTCACGATCTCAATTGATAAATATTTGGTTAAAACATTTATTCTGTATGTTTATATGTTATTTTTTTTTTGCAAGAACCGATTTAATGTTCACGATCACCTATGTGAACATTGTCTGCATACACTTATTTCGGTCGCATTGTGTACCACGCTCTGCTTGTGTCACGGTAAGTGCTGCAGAATTTTGTTGCTTCCTCAGCTACATGATGTCAGCAATCGAGTTCTGTGTTTTTCGTATGTAATATTTAACAGCCGCACTTATGCGCGCGTAAAGCACAATTGATGACATTGAAATAATGATCGATCGAAGGATCGACGTATAACTGGCGGCTCCCGAAATGTAAACTTGATCTGGCACATAACTAGATGTATTATTTTTCTAGCCGCAAGTTGCGGTAACTTCGGTCGGCTGCAATCGCGCGTCTGTCGCAATTTACTATTATTATATAATAAGAAGATAAAAGTTTGTCATCTCCCTAGTATGAAGAACGTGTGCTTTTTCGAGGCCAAGAGAAATTTAACGAAATTAATCGAAAGACGCAATATGGGGGAATCGCTTTATTCATAACGGGGTAAAGGGGTCATTGGAACCCTGGAAAGGATATTTTATTTCATTTTCACTCGAGTATACACGCGTACACAGACACACACACACACACACACACACACACGCAAAGCACACGTGCACACGCAGTTGCCTCCTTTCGTAAAACGGGACCAGATTAAAGGGGCAACGGGAAAGTAATCGCTTTATTATTAATCACGGAGTTAATGGAAAAAAAATGGGGGAAAGGCTTATTCTCGTTCTCTCACCAAATGCATATACACACATAAAGGTACACGCACATAAATAAACGACGTAAAGCGCGCGCGTACGCGCGCACGTACACTTTCGAGGCCAAGAGGATGACGCAAACCTCTCTGTCTCTTCTTTACCCCCGCATGATACCGATGATCAGGATCGGGCCAGAGCGATACGGACGAGGCGATGGCGACGGCAGCTCTTCTGCGGAACAAACCGAGCCCGGGCTCCACGACCCTGGAGGACGTACTTGACTCCCTCCTGGGGCTGCCACCCGCGTCGCGTACCCCGAGTCCTGGCCCGGGGGGACCCGTCGTGACCGCCACGTCCGCCATCCGCCATCGCCATACGAACGCCGCCGTCGGCCAGGCGAATGCCGGGCAGAGCTGCAGCGATCTACGCCAAGACCTCCAAGGTAGGAGGACTATGTAAGTTTTCGTTCCGATCGGCTAAACTCTATTCAAAGAACGATCAATTTCTATACGTACGAACTTTCCCCGACCCCCCCCCC
>NW_017305071.1:859229-860346 GCF_001594115.1 Trachymyrmex septentrionalis
CCCCAACAACCCCTCCGTCTGTATCGTAACCCTGAAGAGCGTGCGCATCGAGTGTGTGTCCTAGATATAAGAATCGCTTACGCGAGCGGCAGAAAAAAATTCGATAGAAATATGTTATACTTACCGATCCTCTTAATTCTCGCAATTGATTTTATTCTGAAAAAATTTCTCTTTAAGAACGGCGGAAAGAGAGTTCTTTCTTCGAAATATATTTTACAGTGAATCCCTTTGGAATTTCTTTTCTTCCCTCTTTTCCGCGACCTCTCAGGCGATGTCTCTGGGAGATCTGCCGCTGGTGGTATGCATTCTCTGGGTCACTTCGATCTATCACGCGCATTCCGACTGTGTATTATTCCGCCTTTTTGCGGCGCAAAGGAAAAACTTAAAACTTGCGTTTCTCTTCGCCTCGTCGCCACTCACCTCACGCCTTCACCCCACGGAGACTGTGCTCGCGTATCTCGAACGGAGGGAAAAACCAGGTTCCGCGCGCGAACTGAGATACTCTGAGATGAAATTACATATATCATGTCATTCTTACATATCGCATTATCGACGGCGCAGGGAATCTCGAAAGGACGTGTTAAAGAAAAAGACTCTCCCCCAACGACTCGCCCGAAAGAGAATTTCAATTTCATCCCTAATGAGATATGACTAATAAAACGGGACGTACGAATGCGACGTTGTTGCTTTTTTAACTCGTGCCTCTGCGGACCAGTCGCTGACTCGATCTATCGATACGGAAACAAACGGAAAAAAAAAAGAAAGAAAGAAACCCACGAGAACGTCATCCGACATGAGGAAGAACGCGATAACGCCTATCTCGCGTCTCGAGATGCCTCCCTCTCTCGAACTCACGTTCTTTTGCACCTTTGCAGAGGCGAGCCTAAGGGCGTGTAAAGCCCCTCACGGGGTCGTAGACACCTCAGAGTCCAAGGACGAGCTTGGCCGTGGCCGGCCACCGCAGCAGCCGCTCGCTACTTATCGCGCGAATGATTAGGACCGCATGATTAATAACACGAGCCGAGACGGAGATCGTAAGACAAAAATCATCACCAAGACTCTCGACACTCTCTTTCTGTCTCTCTCTCTCTCTCTCTCTCTCTCTCTCTCTCTCTCT
>NW_017305071.1:860390-886608 GCF_001594115.1 Trachymyrmex septentrionalis
TCTTTTCTCACATATCTTTCTTTGTCTTTAAAGATCTGTCCCCCTTTTAGCAGCGCTTCCTATATTTTCCAGCGATCTGTCTCAATTTTGATACGTGTTTGTTTCGCGAAATTTTATTTTCGACGCGCTATCGAATTTTAAAAGACTTTATTAACACGATTAAAAATTGCGTTAACATTTGAAATTTAACTTTCTAAAAAGTGCTATATTTAATGGGAGGATCGACAATTGATTTTGCTTCATTAGACTTGATTGTATACTACATTTATTTTTAATGCGGGAAACGTAGGAAAGTGCGACTAAAAAGAACAGATCTTCTATGGTTCTGTGCACGATCAAGCTTGATGGCACGTGGGATAGGTTGGATACACAGATTGGATTCGTTTTTGCGCGAACTTGTAGCAATGCGCCCACTCGCTCTTATTATATAAACAAGTCTTTTCTTTTTTTTTTTTTATAATTGTGACTTATATTCATCGAATACATGGCGTATGGAAGTAAAAAAAAAAACTTGAAAAGAATTTCTATTAATATTTTCAGAGGAGTAATATACGCATACCTGCAAGAAATAAAAAGAGAATTTTCCGCAAGAATTTCTAAGAGAAATTTTCAGATTAAAACGGTTGAATGAAATGTTTCTATTTACGAAATTAAAAATTAGATTTCTCTCTTTCTTAAAGTTAAATCTCTCACTACGATAATGGAAAGTTTATATCGCGACATTATAACGAAAAAAATCTTTCGAAAGGAAGAACTAATTTCAATGGCAATTAATTAAAAAAAACCTTAAATATGTTTGTTACCAGTAATTTACGTACTTTTAGAAAAAGTTTTGACATTTTTTTTTTCTTTATAGAACTCGATATATTTTCATGATACGTTCCTTTTAGTTAGCTGTCTTGTACTTTGAAAATGATTTCAGTCTAGTTGTTATTTGCTTTAATGCTTTAGTTTTCTTAGTTAGATAATTGCTTCAAGTACTGAGTTTGCGAAGCCATCACTGACACAAGGAAAATGCGATTGAACGGCAAGGAAAGTTAGACTGTTGAGGGGAGGTGAATTATTATACGTACGAGTGCGTCATTAAAAGATACATCACGCCGATCACTGTCATTCACGCTCATACTTGCTTACAATCATCATGTCATTGTGCTTAACGCGTTTCTCGCGCTGGCTCTCGGTGACGATGACGGAGGAAAGTGAGAACGAATTCTCTCTCGTTCGACATTACTACACAAAATCATTTAGTGCCATTCATCATGTCGCAACGTAATAAACGTCATCATTTTCCATTTAATGCCATTTGGTAGACTGACTCGAGAAGAAGAGCTCGCTTTCAAACCGTGTTAAGATTCACACTTTGAAAATATGAAAATTAGGTATTGCAAAGAGCGCTGCAGAAATCTGGCAAGAATAAAATAATCCGCTTGAAAATACGCATCTTTGCTCACTATTAAATCTAACACGATAATTGCGAGACGAGCCCTTCAGTTCAATCACGATCGTTCTCCAACCTCTCTCATCGTCTCTCCTATCCCTCCAGCCTGTCGTGACTTGTATTGATAAAGGCAATCGATCTGACCTGTCGCAGAGTCAGCTAAGAGCGTGATGGACGTTCATCAGGCAACCGTCGACGATCAGCGCAACTTCTACTCGGGCGAGCTGGTGAGACGGAAGAGCGAAGGCAGCGACACTCTGCCCTCGCGAGCTGCGGTTGTCGCCGCCGCCGCCGCCGCCGCCGCCGCAGCTACGTCCTCCTCGTCGTTGATGCCGCGCGGCGGTGGCGTCCAGCCGCGTCACCGCAGGGTGTCTTTCGACAATGCCCAGGACTCCACTACCAACGGCAGCTCGGCCGCCATGGACAAGGTAGTGCGGTGCCGTAACAACAAGTGCGGTAACTCGACCACCCTGGCAGAGGCGAGGAGGACCTACAAGAGCTGCCACAACTGCACCTGCCTGTACTGCTCGCGCGAGTGTCGAAGAGCCCACTGGCAACGCCATCGCAGGACCTGCCTTCATTCGCGAGCCGGCAGCCTCTGCCGCCAGGTACTTTCCTCGGCGAAGGAGGACCCGGCCACCCTGAAGCACATCTCCGCCCTCGCCAGACGGGGCTACGCCGGTCACGGCCGCGGCGCGGTCAAGTGCTTCTTCTCGAGCCCCGAGGCGGCCGAGCGTTTCGTCGGCAACGGCTTCGCCGACCTCGGCGAGCCCACCTACGTGCGCTGGTCGGACTTACTCCCGGGCGAGATGGGCGCCGAGCTCTACGCCGAACTGATGCGCCTCTGTAAGACGTACAATCCGGAAACGCGGCTGGTGCTCTACGTGGCGGTGTGCGTGGTCAGCGAAGTGCCGACTAGCGGCGCGGTCAGGTGGGAGCGGCAATTGGTGTCCAGGTGTGCGAAGATCAGGCTCGACGGGGCGGCTAAGCAGCACGCCTCCTCCTCCTCGGCGTCTCCGCAGGCCAGGCGGCGGCTGTCGCAGCAAGCACCTGCGTCCCCCTGTAACATCACTAGAGAGATGGACTCGCCCGAGACCCTAGTCTTGACGTCGCTACCCGGCAACAACGGTCAGAACACGCCACGGAAAGCGCGAGAGATCAGCTTCACCAATATACAACGGCAGCTCAGGCTCAGGGGAGTCTCCTTGAGGAGACACTTTCCCCAGGTATACCGGAAGCTTTGTTCTTACGTGGACGGCTCGGTGGACAAGTTCGCGCCGGTGACCATCTATCCCAGAGATCAGGCGTCCGGTAAGAGTTTCATGTGTATCATCATGCTGGACGCGGAGCCTGAGCGTCTTCAACTGTTGCCCACGGACTCGTCCAGGGTGAGGACAGTGGACATCAGCGTGGAGCAAGAGTGAGAGCCGTGTTCGGGTAGAACGAGATTCAAGAAATCGGGAGACAGCTCGAGACACGTCGCTCAGGATTTTCCTCAGGTTCACTCACGGGCGAGAGACGGTCAGCGACGTCTTCGTCTAGACGGAGCTCTTCAAGATGAGGACTACCGACGTAGTCGGCGGCCGGTGCAAGAGCGGAGCAAGAGCGAAGGTCGCACATTTGAAGAAATGATCAAGATTATCGCAGGGGATCGCGGGAGGGATTTGCTCAGAATTTTCCTAAAGTTCTAGAGAAAAAGATCGAAGATGGCTACTGACGGATGCCTTCAGATTGAAGACGGCTTCATCAGTCAGTGGAGTCAGATTTCGATAATGTAAAAGTTTAAAAGGTATCCTAATTTCGTCGGATATCTTTTGAATGTTTATATTGTCCGTGTGAGAGAATATTTAGAGTAGAGGAGTATCTAGATGAAAAATGCCGAAGTCCAGATGGATCTAGAAGGCTCAACACACATTTGAGCTTACAGATTGTGCTCGTATGATTTCACACACGCAAGACATGCATACGTAAACAAAGACTTTTTCTATCTTTCCTTCTAGAGAAAAAAGAAATCGAACGCACGGAAAACGACAAGTATTACTCTGTTCGTATCCATCCTCTTTTTCGATACCCTAAGTATCGCGATCGTATGAAGGCAATCCTCCGTCGGATCCATTTCGGACATCCTCGATTTGGTCGTTGCTGTATGAGAGATTTATTATAATCGTTCGCCAGTGTAAGTCTTATTGAAGAATTATTAACGATCCTTGCAATCCAAAACATATATACGATCAAGAACTTCTAAAGAATATTTGAAGAAAATTAAATAAATATTTTCACGCATTAAATAATATTTTATTAGCATGTCACAACGATTTGATAAACCAAGTAAAATAGTCTATATATAGTCATGTTTCTTTAACGATTCTTTTGAAGGGATTGGAAGGATCAGTGACGATTTCAAGAAATTCTCGGCGGATGGAGCGGAAAGTAAGATTTAGAGTACATCGTTGTCTCTTCGTTCAACTTTGCGTTGTTTAAATATTTTATCGTATATATTATATGTAAAGAGGCGAGAAACATTTTTTCTCAGCGGATACATTCACGATCGATCGCTACGGAAGTTTCGCTTGGAGCCCGACTTTACCAGAGACGGAGAATGAAAATCGTGCAATGCCGAGCCTCGAAAGGGAATATATATTTCAAGAGTTACATTGTACATTTTAGTTTGCTCATGCAAATGTCATTATTATAATTACGACTAACCACGGAACGCCTGCCTTACTTACCGGCATGTAAATATAATTCCCGTCGTTATTAATCGGATTAATTTAAATAATACGCGCGAACGTAATCACGAGGTTCTTTTAATCCGCACTCCTCCCCTTCTTTAACACACAAAATGGAAAAAAAAAAAAGATGAACGCGATAGGTCTCTCGGAGATGCGGTATCAAAGATTTTGCCACAAGTATGGCGTCCACGTTCATGACATCGTGCCAAATGAGAAAAGCGTGATAAAAGTCGCGAAAAGCAAACTTTCGGAACGTTGTCGCAGAACATCGTCACTTTTTCGATAAATATAAACTTCTAATCTCGAGGGAACGCGCCACGCGTAGAATTTCGGTGAAAAACGGCGGAAAAATTTTTCCGCGGATTAACGAATCGCCAATTTTATTAATAGTAAACGTAGCTTTAGGTCGAGGTTGCGTCACAAGAAACGACATTACGAAAGGCTGAATCTCTTTCCAGCGGGAAAAGAGGAAGGGTGATCGATAATGGGTGCCAATGATAACGAGAGACTTACATCATTACTTCGTATAGCAATATAAAAACGTACCGGAGGGAAAAGGGAAAAGTTGCAATCCGAAATTACGCGAGTGTCGCGACGTCATCGAGTGACGATTAATCAAGCAATCGACGATGCTTCGGTGATCATAATTTAATAGATAATTAATGGGGGGGGGGGGAGAGAAATCGCTAACGAAGGAACGGAGGACGGAAGCGAAGACTTCCTACGCTAGTTGGTAGAAGTCGATATCCATTTTTATCGATGACAATGCAATTTTTATCGACGACGAAACACGATGGAAAGTAAATGGAACCAAAAGAGGATGCATCGCAGTGCCAATAATAAAATGCCATCGATATTTCTATAATCGACGAGGAATATATTCTATTCGCTGTCGAGGAATTAAAGGACGACAACTTACATATGTTCCGCATACACCGATCACGATGATCCTTGCAATTATTAATTTCGATTAACCGGATTCTTTTGTATGCGTAGCGAGAGCATCGAGTTATTATCAACGTTCAATCGATCGTTAATATCTGTTACATTATCAAGCTTGCGACCAATGTTGATCCCTCATTTTACGTTTGTATATAGCGCTATTAAAGGGATATATACATATAGGAAGGAATAAAATTAGGGGGTAAGAGAGCGAATTCGCTAGCGGGAGAGGAGATTAAAAGAAATCGATCAAAATTCGAAAGTAGACGGCTTACCGAAGATCAGCCCGTTACCATCCTCGATATAGTTCCTTTTCCTGTCTCTATTACGCGAACGATTATTGCGACTTCATTATACAGGCTGTATAATAAAGTGTATTGATTTCGACGCTTTGCGATACATCTTGTATAAATATATTTATATATCCATTCCGCTCTAGAAATATATAAGGATCAGTGAGGATACGTCGGTTGGAAAAAAAAAAAACACTCAATTTTGTTATATTAAAAATACAGCGTGTTCGTGAGAGATTTGTATTAAAGAAAATTTTCTTTCTATATAAAGGAAAGTTTCTTGGAAAATACATGATTAAAATTTTTTATTATTTATATATACACTTTTTACTGATTCGAAGAAAAATCAAGAATGTTCAATAGTCGAATACTTAATTAGTTGTCATAAATTCATCAAATATTTTAGTCCCATCGGAAACGTCTGCTGTAGAAATTGAATAATTACAACTTAGCAATGATAAGAAACTCTACGGACACTCTGTATCTTTTCGACCGATTTGCGAGAAAGCTGTTGCTCGGCGTTGTAACTAATCAAGACGAGA
Source organism: Trachymyrmex septentrionalis (assembly GCF_001594115.1). Taxonomy (NCBI): domain Eukaryota; kingdom Metazoa; phylum Arthropoda; class Insecta; order Hymenoptera; family Formicidae; genus Trachymyrmex; species Trachymyrmex septentrionalis. The sequence goes on from NW_017305071.1 coordinate 866,338, forward strand.
GAGAGCTAATCCGTAAAAGAAAGAAAGAAAAAAAAAAAAGAATTAAACGATCCAATTGATCAAACGAGCAATCAGCCCACGCATAGTCACTCTAAAGTCTAAAGATATCGTTTCAGCGTCTATTTATCGGTGCTACCAGAATGTGCTATCATTGTTTTCGCATCTGTGTATGTCTCGATTTTTCAAATAAAATGTTAATTTTATTACATAAGCCCACGGTGTGAATGCCCTCGCCAAAATAATTTGAAAGATAATCGGGACTGAATAAAGTAGAAGATATAATGATAATTTCTTTAATCTGTGGATCAAAATAAAAAAAAAAAAAGCAGTACGTTTCAATAAACGATTGAAAAACGCTTTTCGATCTACACTGAGATCACTGCCGATTCAAAGGAAGTGACTTTCTTCGACAATGGAGAAAACCTGGAGTGGAGGATTTACGAAATTTTTTTGATTTATTTGGCTTTGTACAGATTTGCTACAAATTTATTATTATTAATAATACCATCGTATATTTGTAACGGTGTGGGTAAATGACGTTCTTGCAGCCTGGATGGATCTCTCGCGAGTCCCGGAGACCGATTTGAGCCCCAGACCGTTCTCCGTCTTCAAATCGTATAGGATTTCTTTCCCTCATCTCTCTCAGATATTACCGATCCCGAACGATCCCGACGACCGTTTCTCGAATATATATATATATATATATATATATATATTTGTATCACGAGCATACACTTCGTTTTACATAAGCTTTGGAATACCCGTGGACATTAGGTACACAACGGCTTTACAATAATTTAGTTTTTACGGGAAACCCCTTGCGGAAAGCGCGGTTGAGACGAATGACAACTATATTTATTTCGTTCATATACAAACTCGCACGATATCGAGAAGCTTACATTATAAAAAAAAAAAAAGAAAAGAATTCCGTTTCGCCTTTTCCCTCTTTCTTCCCCTCTCTTCTCCTTAAAAAAAACCTCCGATAAATACTGTGTCGTAAATTGGCGAGATAGCTAAGAATATCCTTTACGTCTAAGTGTCCTTATGTCTAGTTTCGATCTGCACCGAAGCTTCTGTAACTCTTAACGAGTATCGTTACGTTGTCTTTTTTTATCATTATATTATACTTGCGCAACATAACAATGTAACAATAATGACGCCGTCATTAGGAATTACAGAATCCGCTGCGCGCTGTTTGCGCGTATATCGGATGCGCCAACATCTTCGTGAAAGTGATAATGTCCTGACAAATTTTGTGATCGAAAAATATTTAAAAAAAAATACATAAGAAATAAAAGCTCTATTTTTTTTTAGAAATAGAGCATTTGGCGCATCCTGCACGCAAAATAAGAATTATTCAAACAAAAAGTAGCATCTCTGACGTGAAGTACAATTTATCTAGGAAGCCAAACGATATCATCCCACTCCTGTCATTATCGAATTACTTCCGCGACTGTGAAATGAATAATGTAACGAGTACAATTTGTTCGTGAAATGCTTCTGGCTCTCACGAGGAAGTTGATCGCTGTACAGGAATAATATTAGATTTATCTAAATCAGAAATCAAAGTTGATTTGATTAGTCTATGGAAATCGTGCGCGCGATGTTCCTATTATTTTTAAATCGCCTGTTCTACTTCGTCCAATTCCAAATAAATTAAACTTAAGCTCGGACTGTCGGGCACTTCGCTTTCCGTTTCAATGAGTCTCGTTGATTATTGTTATATGTAATTATAGTTCCCACGTTCAAAGCACTCACGTAAATGTACACACGTCGTTGCCGATGATTCGCATATTATTTTCCCTCTCAATACATTTTGTATGTAATTATGCTTATTCGATTCGAGCCGATCGAACAACGTGATACGGATTAAACTTTATAAAATAAAAAAGACACACGTATAAAGCACAAACTTTACAAAATTTTCTGAAAAAAACTATCTGACAAACTTAAAATCGACTACTATCTTCTGAGACAATTTTAAAAAATAATCACGGAGAGTGTCAAAATTTCTTCGTCCAACGTTCTTCTAAGCAAACTTTTCGAGTGTCCATTTACCTGGTTCAACAGAATCGCCCGTCCCATTTTCGCGTTACTTACAGAAGATTTGTAGTACGTACAAGAAAATTTACAGATCTTACTCACAAGGAAATAGCGGAGGTAGCGGAGAAAAAAACGCCTGTTTTCCTCACCACCGCCATGAAACTTCGCAATAAAATTACCGCGACCGATATTTTTTTTATAATATTCTATAATATATATATTTATATATAATTATATATTTATCTGTGTATACATATATATATACATACATATTTAAATACATGTATGTAGATATACATATGCGTACCGACTTATCTAGAATCGTCGTCGTCGTCGTCGTCGTCGTCGTCATCGTCGTTCGAAGCCAACATCGATGCAAAATAAATCACAATCGTATTTCTTCCTCCCCGTTTACTCTCCGATTGGCAACTGTGTTCCTGCGCAGTTAACAATATATCGTGTTGCACATGCATCTTTTCTTTTGTCTTCTTCCCCATCGAGTTACACGCTAACGAATACGCTAAAAAATATTAATCCTCTCTCACGTTTAGCCGTTCTACGTATTTTGGTTTCTTGACACGACGTGGCGAAAGTAATCATTCCGTTCAAGCATAAAACAAAAAGATTCTCTTAAAAAATGAAGATATTTATCGCATAATACAGCAATGGTGCATGCGACAATATATCATACGAAACGATTTGATAAAAGAGAAATGCGGAAATAGAAGAACTAGCGTGATTATTTTCGCATCGTCTTGCGTATTCCTATCAGCGCCGTAACATGGAAGATCACGACTTGAAAACGAAGGATAAGAAAATTCCAGGAGGACTCTCGCACAAGGATACGAAAAGAGCTTCGATATTAAGGTTTCTATCTTACAGTCTCGTTCGAGAGTACCCAGTCCTGCGCCTTTTGGTTCAAACTCGCGTCGTCCTGTCGATGATATACGCTTTTAACGCGGAGCGCTCATCTCTATGGGGTAAGTAGAGACGCTTATATATTATTAGTATTACTATTATCTTTATATTATTTATTTATGTGTACGTATGTGTGTTGCGTGTGTGTTATGTGTGTGTGAGTGAACGATCGCCATGCATCATCGTACAGCATCGTCATGGAATGTGCCGGGAAGAAAGTTCTACCTGGTTCTACTTGGTGTGTCACGACTTTGGCAAGTCGATGTTCACTTTCTCTGTGTGCGCATATTTTTGCCGACAGTTTGAACGCCTCGTAACACCATTATTATGACCAGAATTATGACTCGTTTATAAATATCAAGCTTACGCGTAGAAATCTAATAGTTATCTTAACATCTCTTTTTATTTAGTGTTTCTTATATTCTCAAAATTCATATAAATTTATAGAAATTTATGTTTTCTCGATGAATTTATACAGTGATTATATAATAACATATAAAATAATATATATATATTATATTATATATGTATCAATATTCGCAATATTAATATCTAAACTGTGATCTCTGAGATGGCCATACAAATCGGAAATATGCAGAAGATATTTTAGTTTGAAGCGTACTATTTTAAGAAGACTATAAACGTGGCGTTCAACCTGTCAGCCGCCTCTTCTAGGATTTTTCTGTCGTTCCAGAAAATCCTGGATCTACGAATTACACTATTAACTAGTGCTTGATCTTCGCATTATATTTTTCTTACGAGCTCACGAGTGCTCCATTCGCTGCACTCAAAACTCAAATTGCGATTTGGTTAAACGACATTCGTAATTGAATTGATCGCAATTTGCATGTCTTCGAAAACGTTCTAAGAAGAGTGATTCACAGAGTGATTAAACTAAACGATGCTATTGCTTTGTCGACTGACTGACCAGTCGATATTGCGGAATAACTTGTGAGACAAAAGTACGACAATATGATTGACGATCCTATAAAGTTGTCGAAACTCAAACACGTCTTTCAAGAATTCTTTTTTCAAAAATTTAACTTCTAATGTTTCTATTGTTTTCGAATAGTATTTTGTGTTCTTTTTGCAGAATGAATTTCTTAACACAAAAGATTAATACAGGATAATGACATCAAGAAAATATGATATCGATATCATTTCAATTTCTCATATTATATAATAACGCAATGAAAGGCGCGAACAATTATGTCCATTAATGAAGTTTACGTTGTCTTTGTTTGGCGAGCGATAATAAATTAAAATTCTGTTATTAAACCTGTATATTCTCCATAACGAATAATCTCCGTTGAGAGGATTATGTATAATTATGCTTTTATATTTCAGAATTTACTTCGATTCTATATCTTGGAAATTCGTAAATTCTAAATACAATTTTTAAAGCACGCGAACGTTTTGTAATTCCTCGGAAACGAGATATCGGTCACGGAGATACGAGAAAAGAAACGAAATAGATCGGCTCGCTACAGCGCTGGAGAGTGTTATGGTGGCGTCGAAGCATCAAAATGAATTAATCGTCGGCCGTTTCCCTAGGAGGCAGTAACGGCGGCGGATGATAGGGAGTTGGGTCACGCCAGATTACTCTCCTGCTCGCCCCATCCTTCGCTATCGCATTCGCTCTCTGATGCCGAGTCGCTGTCACTGAACTCAACGGCGACGCGACGTGCCAGAATGGATGCGACGTCGTTGAGTGCATTCACGCGCTCCACCTCTTTCTGTTCAATCTTCTCTACCTTGCGTAGTTTTATGCCTGAGAAATAATTGTGCCGGATAAAATAATGTTACTTTTAATTACTGTAGAATTACTCGATATCTGAGATTTTCCAAAATACTTCTAAGCTTTATTCTTTTTTGAGTTATTTAAAAGTCATAAAATATAGATATAATTTACCATCGCGAATCGCCTTGAGCAAATCATTTCGCGGGTCGACCAATGGGATATTAGGGTTGACCGGTTTCCTTAGCTGGCCGTCTACAATGCTCTTCAGAGGCTTTAGTTTCGGCGGATTGGTCGCAATCATCTTCGCGATATCGCCATTTGTTAGCGGCAATGGCGCCGTAGGTCCATTAGCGACCGGTGGAGGAGGCGGCGGTGGTGGAGGTGGCGGGATGTTGCATGGAGGTGAGATGGGTCTTGGCGGAGTAGGATCTGGGGTAGGGGGAGGTGGTGGAAGATCCTGGGGTGCTGGATCTGTCTCATCTGTACCCAATTGGCCTGAATGGTTCGGTGGCGTCGGTGTCGAACGTTGACTTGGTAGAGGACTGTCCGACCGACTTCCGCTCCTATTCAGCAAGTGTGGCGGTATGGAACCTGAAATATTGACAATAAGTTGTACAAAATAAGTTATTACACTCCTTAGCTTTTAAAAATAATTAAAAATAATTGTAATATATATTAATAATTATTTTATATGTTGAGAAGATATAGTGTCTCAAATATAATTATGCTGTAAATTAAAAATAATATTTAACAAATGTACCGTTCATGGAAGGAGGAGACATGGTTTCTCCTGGTGGCGGAGGTGGCGGCGGCAGGGTATCCCTGCCGGTGCTCATGGATCTTCCCCTAGTTGGAGTGTTGTTGGCGGATGCCACTGTGGGCGTGGAATTGCTGGAAGCGTTGCTCGGCGGTGCCGGTGGCGGTTGCGATGGCCGTGACCTGCCGCCCCGACTCGGAGTACTTTGACCGCCAGGACTCTGATACGCATCGCTACCGATCGGTGCCTGACCAGAGGCGTAATGTGAACCATATGGATTCTCATCGTAGCCCTGAGTCATATAGTTCGTTCCCCTGTAACGAGAGAAAATTGTTAATTACACGTAAAAACATAAATCTGTAAATTCTACAGCGTAAAAGAAGTCCACAGTATTAGAAAAATAAAGTAGAAGCACAGAATGAAAAGTATTCCGATTATTAATACATATTTTTGACTATCTATTATTTAAAATTATCTATTATATTATTATTGCCATGTCGATATTTTCACCTGTAGTGATCACCGGAAGACGGCGGGCTGTACAGATGCTGCTCTTCTGGGGGGTAGCTTCGTCGCAATTCAATGCTGTTGGGCCTAGGTGGCCTGGGATCCGTCATCACCATTCCCAATAACGCGTCATCGGGCTGCACATTGTGTGGTGCCCTATACTGCACCGCCTGCGTTGGCATGATATATTCGCCATGGCCAACGGCCAGTTGCCGTTGTCGTTCCCTCGTATTATGCGGTTGCCTCACACGCTTCTTATGCCTGCCACCACCTCCGCCGCCACCCTCATTCCGAGGCCTGTGCGGCTGTTTCGCGAAGAAAAAGGTGATTTTAATATGCATAACGCAAAAGAGATAACGAACAAGGTGCATCGCATGTAAGTCAAGCACAATCGGTTTAATTCAAGAACATCCCGACGATTGATCCAGCGACTGGGGACATTTTTTAAGTAAATTTTAGAGTTGCAATTGGATAAAAAAGAAGTTATTTAAAAGCGATATCATCGTTTCTAAACCAAATCAGAATTTACTGGATCAATAGTTAAGTAGGACATAAATGTATATGTGTAAAAAAAAAATAAAAGTGGAGCCCCACAAAATTATCACTTGTTAATTTTGCAACAAAAATTCATTGTCATGAGAAAAAAGGAGAAATATTCTTTTGTTCACGGCAACACTTTTATTTTCTACGTGACACATGGTAAAGTGGAGATGAGATAATCCTGAAATGAACAATGAGACGATCAAGATCGTGAGGGTATCGGTGTCGATCGAAGATGAATCGGTGGATGATGAGTATAACGCATTTCTAAAAAGTACATTCAAAACTTGCATGAAAATTGCAAAGAACGACATTACATAAGTGATCCACAAAATGACGGTAGGTGTAAGAGATTTGTTTCGAGTATCAAAGAACACAACTCAATTTTCGGAAAGGATAGGAAGGGCTTCGAGTCAAGATCAGGCCCTGCGTAGATGGAATCTTTGCTCCCTTTCTTCTCGATCCCGTCATCAAGAAAGTCGACAAACTTAGATTTCGACAAGGAAGTCTATTCGCATTCGATCTACGCAAAGTGATATGTCGCCACTGAGAAAACGTGGCTATTAGCATAACTACAAAACTTCGAGAAAGCGAGCATCTAGCATCAGTCTCTATATCAGCGCGCAAAAAGGTCGGTTAATGAAAGAAAAACCACAAAGAGGGTGATTATGTGATGAGAGTGAAGTGGCGTTCGATCGATTCACTGAAATACTATTGGATGTTTCGTAAGAGGGATAAGAGAGATTAAAAAGAAACTACAAAGATCCAAACCATCGACTTGCCTCTCTGAACGGTTCGGCATATTCAGACTCGCTCTACAACGAAGGGGACAGTAATTCAATAGTTAGAATCGCAGTATTAGACAGGTTAAGTAATCATAAGAATCTAGTTTGATCTATAAATTCGCGCACCTCGATAACTTCAAAGATTAAGAATCAATTAAACTTGATTGATTCATAAAAAGATTCCGAAAATGATACAGCACGGATGTTAGATAATACAATAGTTATCGAGATGCGTTTTTAAATGCATTATCCTGCAAGAATCCCTACCTTCTTTCCTCGATCATGTAGTTTCTTTTCCGTGTCTTTGAGCATTTCTTGACTCCACAGGTCAAAGAAGTAATTTGGATCGGTGTAGAACTTCAAACCGTCCTTGCCATCCTCCCTGAAGTGAAGGTAATAATTAATGTCTCAGTTATTATTTACTATCTTAAACTATTTAAATAGATGAAAATTAACTAACGCCGCTAATTACCTGTAAATATTAAGCTTATCTAGGGGCGGTGGCGTGTCACATTGGTGATACGTTTCGAGCATTGCCGTCGGCATGGTGTCCCTAGAGACGACTTGCTGATCGAACACCACGGAACTCTTGAAGGCTTTCCTCATGTGTATATCTTGCAATGAGACTGCACAGAAAATAAGAAGACCTCAACATCATTTAAATCTTCATCTTCATGACTTTATTATCTTTTTCTTTCATTTTGATTATTTCGAATCACAGTTAGCTGCATGAATTGAAACAAGCACGTACCTTCCTCTACATTACTATCCAATTGGGTGACTTTGACGGCCAAACGATCTATTCTAGCCTGCAGAGAATTCGCTCGATCACTCAATCCGTGCGCTTCTCTCGCCAGCTCACCGAAGAGATCCTCGGCGTGCCTCGATAGGCTAGATAGTTGTCTGATAGTGTTGGCCAAGGTGCCATTGGTAGCTGCCTCGAGTTCCGATGGCAGCGGGAAGTCCTCAGGGATGGTACCGCGTGCTACGTGCACAGGCTCCACCAATCGCTTCGGGAGTGGCATTTTCGACTTGCCGGCTTGTACCTCCTGATTCCTCTTCGCGGTAATTCACTCACCGCTCTCTCGAGACCTAAAATCATCCACGATTATCATCAAAAATCCACTAGAGCCCTCATAGTCCAAATGTCTTCCGACAAATTACCAGAGTCTAAATATAATTCGATAATAATTACATGTACACCGCTTAGGTTATTTTATAATATGATATAAGAAATTTTTATATCAATAAAGTAGCACAAAAAATGTAATAATAATAAATATATTATCCAAGTACAAAGTTTTTGGACTACAGCAATAGAAAAAACAAACACCTCATATAAAATGTTATATTTTATCTTTCAAAGTAAGTCTTTTGTGACATCCTTATGCTTTATGCACCTTTGATGACAAAACCTCGAAACATTTTTTGAAGTCCGTAGTTGAAATGCTGTTTTTGGAGCACTTGTCATATTCTTCTCTCTGAAAAGGTTTACCTTTCATAATGTTTTGGCGCTTTGAGAACAGCACAAAATCCGAGAGAAATCCAGAGTATGCCAAGAAAGTTGCATAACATCCCTGCATACAAAGGAATAATATCATAAAACAGCGAGAAAGGGGTTGTTATCGAGATTAGTCACCCATTTTACTCATCGGATTTGATCCTTTTGGATTTCGTGCTGTTCTCAAAGTGCAAAAAAATATGATAGAAGATAAATATTTTCGACGTCGAGAACATTTAAAGGAATATGACAAATATTCTGAATAGCATTCCAACTACATGGAATAAAGGAAAATGACTTCAAAAAAAGTTACGAGGCAATATATCAAAGATTACTTTAAAAGATAACGTATAACATTTTGTTATCTGATATGTCTGTACTTTTGTATTGCTGCAAGTCCGGGAACTTCAGATCACATATTTTCAAAAATATAGCGGTGATATTTTTATCAACAATAATCGATTAATTTCGAATAACCCAACGAGATTTTATTACATTCGTAATAATATCGTTTCAAATGCGTTCGAGAACCAGATACATTTTTTTTTCGCATAAATTTGAATTATTCAAGGTGTGATATTCACGAATAATTACAGAGAAAAGTTCGATAACGTGAAGCACTCGTGGCTTCAAATCCCGAGGGCGGAGTCCCTAACAAGATGAATGTTTGATCTATCTAGGGACATCCCTTTGACCCAACCCCTGTTACATCCGGCAGTATGCAAATAGCGGGAGAGATTGAGTGAGATAAATTACGAGAATTATCCAAATCTTAGATATAGTCATAAATACATGAAATACATGAAATTTAATTTGAAAAATGCTTATCAATTCTTATCGTTTATTTTTTTTCTTTTATCTTGCTGGTTCATCATGATTTTTCCACGATTCTCATAAGTGCACGTTGTGCGACGGATTTCGCATGCGTACACACACACACACATTACGTAATCGCGGCCACAAGTGATAACGATAATATCTTATCGCATACTGAACTGCTATTAGCAAGGTGACTGTATTGGTCACCGTTCTTTTTCCGGCCGCGAGTCTGCGAGTAACATAAACGCAATTTTTATGCCGATACGATGATGCGATCGATTATTAATCCGTCATTAAATTGAATCACGCCGCGATTATACTTAAAAAAAAAATTAGGTTTAAGAGCCGTTTATTTGCCGTTACAACTGCAATAATAATTACGTCAAGTTATTTGAAGTTTTTAGAATATTAGAAATTTTAAGTTTAAAGAGAATCTCATTTATATACGTAATAATTATATTTCCTAATCGCTTGTTAATGTACCCTTCCTGATTTCGTGAGATCGAAGTGAGGTTTATTTTTTTATGAGCTCCACTTTCGGAATGACGAAGTAATGCAGCAGGCAACGCCGACATAATGTCGATATAATGGCCATCGACAAACATCGTTTGAACTATCTATCAGGGTCAAGAATATGACCGTGACCAAACACGGCGGCTTTAACGGTGACGACAAAGCCGCGGCAACATGCGTATCGCTATTGTACCTCCTATTAGCAATTAGCTGCCATAAAACGAGCAAATAGAGCTATGCCGGATGTTGCACCTGCGAAGAAGAGAACTGAAAAAAGACACAGCTAACAATATCCTTTTGAAAGTACGGCTCACGTATTTTTTCACACCTCATTATTAGTTCCTACATCAAATTTATTTGCCAATCGTGACAAAGTTACGTTGTGTTGAATCTCAATATTTAAAAAATTACAGATTGTAATTGTATTAACGCTTTTGCTCAAGTATAATTGCTCTGTAAAATAGCATTTTTCATCTCGAAACACCGACGATAATAATAATAATTCATTCGGAAATGATATCCGATAAATAATAACTGATCGAAGAAAAAGAATAATAATTCAATAAAGGACTGTAAGCCATTTAAAACTGTTACGTTATTTATAAATCTCGCAATAGGCGATATCAAAAACAATATAATGCCACGGTCGATCCACATGGTGCAGGTCAATCGACCATGTAGGCACGACCGTGAGTCACCATAGTCTTTACCCCTTGTCATGTCGATGTATCTGTATTTCATTAGGCTCCCACGCAGTCAAACGGTCATTTAGCCGTGGAACATAAACCAGACGGTGCGGGATTAATAATACACGATTCATTTCGCGACCGTTCGAATCGAAAAAAAACCAGACGACATGAAGTAAAATTGCGTAATAAAATGAATAACTTGTCAGCGTTACAAAATACCATATGGAATATTGAGGTAATATCTCCCGAAAAATATATATAATAACTATTCCCCGTGTTAAACGTGTAGATACTTAATGTGAAAAGAGTACGAAACGCAATCTCCGTAACCAGCGAGTAGTCGTAGTTGCGTGTAATTGCGATTATCAAATTTATCGCCGATTCAGACGGCCCTCCCGACGCGCAATTAGAAAGCTGCAATTATACGTGTAAAACATTAACGTATGTGTGTTATAAATTCGTTTCGAAACTTTACTTAAACTAAACGTCTAAGTTGGGAATTATCGCGCCGACGCATATCGATATACCGAATATTATCTCCGTGGAAAGCCAATTATAATATATTTTATCTCCGTCTCATCGAGTTCACTACTTCCGTATCGACGTGCATTTAAATGCTTCCTGCTCGCTTGCTTACTAATGCGAACCAGTGCTTGTGGCATTCAGATAGGTATCAGTATCTGTTAGACTTAAGCATTCGTGCGCTAACAGAGAACCCCCGAGTGCGGCCGAGGAGATTCTCGCGTGCGTCTCTCTCGTGCGTTGTGAATGAAACCGCATGCAGCGGACTTGCCATGGATAGGGTATAAAGCAGTATCTCTCCTGAGGCTGAAAGGTCACTACTACGCCACGGTAGGACTTATCGAGTACTCGCTGCTGTTACTACCACCACCACCACTCGGCGAGTAGTAACCGGAAAGACTTACTCACTCCTCGCAACGTGTCTGTCGGTCATCCGCGTTGCACCTATTTCAGAGTTGCCTATTCAATCGCGACTGCATCTGCGGCGACGCTAACTATACCCGCGATACCGTCGCTCGAAGTTTCGAACAAACAAATTCCGACTCTCAAAGTCGACGACTCTCGCTCGGGATTGCTCGGGATCTCGAAATAAATAATACGTTGTGTTTTTCTCTACCGCTGCGCTGTATTCTACCACTAAAACTTTCTATCCTTCCTTTCGCCAAACTTCAAATACATCTGTTTCATTTCAATTATTATATATAAATGAGATTCTTCAAACTTTATAAATGATTTGGTATAACATTTAATCGTCAGCTTTAACGAATGAGTCTTGAATATACATAATCTACGTAATCTGTAACTGTACACAGAGCGATATAGATAATTTTACACAATTCGTGATGTGACACAAAGCAATACGTATACAACAAGCGCGTACTAATTTAGAACCAGAAGAATATATAATGGTTCGACGAGATTTTCATCGGGAATTTCAAGATCTTATTCCTGAATTGTGTTTGAAAATTTACTTTATCAACGAATGCACATATAAAAAAAAAAATAGGAATTTATATTAAATAGTAAAAGTAATCCGTAACCAAGGAAAAGGGAACAACTCGTGTAAAGAAGAAATTTTCTTTGCATCGCTTAGAAGAGTCGCGCGTGAGTCACTTTGTGCAACTTTCAGAGTCGTCACGGTCTGGTAAATCCTCGCAGCACAGTAAGTCTCCTCTCTTATCTGTAATGCCAATAAATCGCCGAAGGAGGCTTTTTTTTCAACGGCTCGTAATAAAACGAACCGAATCGCTCCAATCCGTTTTAAATTCGCTCGAACAATGGCAAACGGCAAGTGACAATGGCCAAGACGCGGCGGCGCTGATTCCACCGATTATTCACACCCGTTCGCGGGCTCTGCATCCTGGTGCACACGTGCGGCTGTTGGAGCAGAAGAGAATGCACATGTCGACCATATGGTCACGCATAAAACAAGTCCGTGTACGCAAGAAGTACAAGGTCACTTACCCCCCTGCGCACGAATCGATGTGATATTCTGTAACTTTAACAGATATCCGAGATTATCACTCGCTCCCTTCCCGCTGGTCTCGCGCGCGAAGGAAAGGTTGCCCTTTAATTTGCAATACAGAATTGTCCTCACCTTTTTTCAAGAAATTTTCTTGAAAAACCGTTGAATATCTAAAACGCTAAAAATATCAATTTGTAAAATAAATGTATAAAATTAACTAGCTGTAATGTAAAAAAAAAAAAAAAAATGATAATTGCTGCTTCCATTTTTCCTGCTATTATTTTTCCCAGTTTCCAGTTTCGTTTCGCACTATTATTTACACCGTCGCTTCACTAAAATCTCGCGCAAGCGTGGAACGGTCCGCGGAAAAATCTCTGCGTCATTTCGATTCATTCAGTATGTTTACCAAGGAGAAGCGCATACCGACGCATTAGAGCCGAGACGATATCGAGCGATCGAATGGCGTAATCCGACTTAGGCATCGTCGCCGACAACAAAGAGTTTATGCTAATGCCACGACGTGCAGCGATTTTGCAATCGCGAGACACGTGCATCCAAGATTCCATCTTCCATCCGCGAAATGCCACCTCCGTGTCTCTCAAGATTATATTGAAAGGTTGTAATTTTCTAAATGAAATGCAACTCGATCGATCGGCGTTGCTTTATTAATCTAGACAAAAAGCAAACAGTTATTTAGTTTAAGTGTACCGCCCGCGACGCTACAAATATTTCTGTTTCCTCTAATTTCGTAAGCGCCTCTTAAGAAATCTATTTTAACATCCCTGATAATTTAAAAACCATACATCCGTTTTGTTATTTATAAAATAATATATCCATCGAATGTAGGCGGAATTATTAGCTACGCGCGACTAATTAAAGCGTGAGAACTTGGCAAAAAGAGACGGCAGAGAGAAGGGAGAGGGTTCGTATTCGGGTCACTGATAAGGGAAGGATGTGAGTCGTTGAGATCACTAAAACGACAGGTTGAATAAATTATATCGACGTTTATGCGTTACGGGAGCAACGTGCTGAAAAGCAGCTACGGCGCTGCTCTCGGAGATTGCCTGGTCGAGAGATATTTATATCCTGCTTGCTGTGTGTAGAACACCATCGCTATCTTCTGTGTTTCGTAGACGCCACGGAGCTGATGGAGGTGCAGTGACCGCCAAAACTCACTTTACATTTGCGACATTACGATAAACAATATTTCTATTCTCATTATACGACGCTCGCTTGTCACAATGTAACATTCGAACAGATATATAGTATCTATCGGCTATAAATACTCGCAACACACTTCATACTTTTAGTATTTTTTTTTTGTTTTTTTGTTTTAACCATGTTAAAGTTGGACCAATACGACTTTTATCGCGGGATATGTTTGGAACCACTTCTCTTCCGCTCGAATTAAATCTAACTGAAGCAGAGCTCGAGTTAACGCACCATGAACAAGCTTGTTGAGAAGGCACGTGGGCACCTTGGAAAGGCTTTCATTCCTCATTAGTGACATTTACGTCGTTTTGACAGAAAAAAAGTGTCGACATGCCGTAGTTGTAGGTCGTAGCTTCCACCCGGTTTTCGTTCCCGGTTTCCCTCACATAGCTACGGTGAAATTTGCCAAACTTGTTATTTAATTCCCATGAGGAGACTCAGAGATTCCTTGGTTTTCAATGTCATCTTGACTTTCAGAAGTTTCTTTATTTTAGGATTTGTCAGTCTTGCGATAAAAATTTTCAGATTCTTTAATGACATTTTGAAAAGATTCTCCATTTTAAAAAGATTCACGTTCAGTCCCTAAAATCTTATAAATGATTTACTGCCATGTAAATATAAGACTCCCTGGAAATTCACTATATATTTATATAAATTCAAAAATCCCCATCTTAACTTTCAAGATTTCAAAAATTGAACTGTATACAAGGAAAAAATTATGTATAACAGTGTTAATAGTATGAACCAATAACAGTCTAATTGAAAATAATCTTAGTCAATTTTTTATTCAATGACGATAAAACAAATAATATTTTATTAAAACAAGAACATATATTATATTTGTTTCATTATGTAAATCAATAAAATTATTTTTAAAATTATAATAATAATTCAAGATTAGATCGACAAGAATAAATTAATTAACTAAGAGAAAAATAATCTATGAATTATTTCTCTCTTAATTAATTGCTTTATTCTTATCTAGTTTCGAATTATTATTATAATTGTTTATATGTGTCTCTCTGAAAAATGATGTTTCTTGCACTAATTATTGGTTATTGCGACAAATATTGCTGAACCCTCGATGGTCAAATTTGAAGGACGCCCACAGAGAATTTGGGACATCCGGGTTTAAATCCCGACTGAAGTAATATTTTTCACAATAAATTATTTATAGTTTTTGAAATGTTTAACATAATTTTTCACTTTCTCTCTCTCTCTCTCTCTCTCTCTCTCTCTCTCTCTCTATTTTCTTTCTTTCTATCATATAATAATTGATTTTGTACTACAATTTTTTTCGATATGTTAATGTCTGAAGAGGGCTCAATCCGGTAGCCAAAAACTTGTAATTTTAACTGTGTTTTTATTATTTATTAATTTTTTATTTTTTATCATATATTTCTTTAATTTTACTTTTCTCTATTTATAATTTATTCTTTTAACTGTGTGACTTTTTTTTTTAAAGAAATGTGTTGACTCTTACTTTGCCCTTTATTTATTGTTATTTATTTTCTTTCTCTCTCACTTTAAATCTATGCGATATTGCAGTTGTGCAACGACCAATAAGCGATCTAGCTTTGCCTGATAAAGTCAAGCCCGATTCCGTTCGAAGCGGCTGACGATAGGCTCGCTTTTATATACTCCTTGTCGACTTAGCAGCTTGATCAATATGTCTCGTGCGCGAGCAAGACAGCGAATGCAGAGGATCGATTTGCTCGGCGTCGACAATTAACGATCGTTTCGCGCCGAATCTCAATTTAACGCGCCTCGAATTTCACGCTCTCGATATCGCGCTCGACATACTGTCGAGTGAAAGCAGATGATTTATACAGGGTGTTCCGAAACGCTGACGAACGAAAATCATGATTGCGAATCGTTGCAGTTTAATTAAATACGTTTTCTTCCTCCTTGGATTTTTTTTTTTTTTAATTTTTCAAGTTCCGTGAAATCAAGTGCCAACAACTGTGAGCCTTATCGCGTTGAAGTAACTTGTACGTTCGTTGGATAGAGAACCCTGAAGATATTTTTGTCGACCCTCGCCCTGAACTAAATCAACGGAGAACGAGTGTCGAGGGTGCAACGCATCAGTTCTTCGATAGTGGAACTACAACCCCCCCCGGATATTGAAGTGGGTGATATATACTCCACATTCGTACGTTTCGTGAATATACTTTGTCGTTTTGGAATTGCAAGATATAAAATTTATGTGCCCAGAATAGATAAGAGACATAATTAGCTTGCGATACCAAGAATCCATTAAAAAAAACTAGAAATTATCAATGTAAATAAAGTTTATAGATAGAAAAAAATTTATAGAAAGCTCATGAAGTCTAACGTCCATAATTAAATTATGGATACAGAGAATTATAAAAAGTCAGTTACAGATTTAAGGATGTACGAATTCAAGGATCTGCGAGGCAAGTAAGGATTGAAGTATCCCTCACATTTGATAAGTATGCACTTCCGGTTGTTCTTTCACGCAATATGTATTTTTGTCGCACGCGATATCGTAAACTACGTTGGAAATCGGCGTGTTCGATCGAGGGAATCGAATGTCGAGAACCGGTTAGTTAACCTTGTTCTGGTATTGAAAAAAAAATTTTTTCAAAAGTAAGAAATAAAAACGTTAGTGAGAAACTCGTTCACCGAGTTAATAGCAGTTTCTTATACTACATCCGCAAATCTCCACATTAGTAGTTAATCAAAGTTTTCCCGAAGTATAACATGCCCGTTAAATTATTCTTTTTTAGTTTTTATTCGTAGCTCTTCTAACGTTATTAACAAGAATTTCCAATATCTGATCACAGATATTAACAATGTATACAGTTTGCACATTAATTATCTATTTTTAATGACAATAAAGTAGAGACTTTTAATATACTATTTATGAGATTTTTAACCTTAAAGAACCTGCATCTTGCTTGCACACTGAGAAAAATGTCTGATTGAAAATGGACGAGTCAGAAGATTCTGATTATATATCGATCAGAATTCCGGTTATTTCAATTAAAATTCTAGTAGATTTATTTTCAACTAGAATTCCAATTAATCCAACCAGACCAGATTTTTCTCAGTGCAGATCCTGATTATCGTCGATAAATTTCATAGACCGTTTGCTCCTTTATTGCTTTAATATTATACGGGAGATGACTGAGATTGGAACTGAGTGAAATAAAATTCTGATATTTTAAAACGTTGAAATTTTATTTTGTAACTTTTCGATTTGTTTTATAAAAAAAAAAAGTGCTGTGTGGATTGTACTTGACGAAAGAATCGCGGTCTACAGACATATAAATATAAAAGTGCCCTTCGAACGAGACTGATTGCCAGAAGAGGCGAAGAGATCCTCTCAAGGAAGGGAGGATTTCTTGGGGAACAAAAAGCTCGACCACGAGTGGACAGTGGCACAAAGTATCGAGTAACATTCGTCATGGTGACTGCGGAGACGTCGACCTCGGATGCATCCCGGTCTTACTAGTCGCGTATATTATATTTGTGTGCGCGCGTATATAAGTGAGTGCAAGCGTGTACACAAGTCGATTTCGCAGCACGGCAGATGCGCATCTCCGCGGACAGATTTAATCCTCTTTCTCGAATAGAGAGAGGCGGCTTTTGTATATTAGAACGGTAAATTGGACGAGAGCGGAGACAATGACTTTGTAAACGATCGAGAGACGGTTACCTTCCTTCCTTCCTCGAACTCGAATATTTATATACATGAAATATTTATGTCCAAAAACTTTGGAGGCCTCCAGCAAAGAACTGCGGCCACTCAAACCACGTACGTGCCAAAGGTCAGTGCACCACAGTTGCTGGTACGGAATTAACCTAACTATACAGTGTAGCACTCGTACAATCGCTTGTTTTCCAGATTCTCAAGTGCGAGCTTAGGTTTCCAATCGCGAGAGTTCGATTACTCAGAAGAAGTGATTTTCCTAAGAAGAGAAACGAGAATATCGACGTCTCTATTCGAAGATAAATATTTATTGTGCATCAAGCGCATTTACGTGCATCGCTGTTATATTATTGTAAAAAAATATACTGCAGCAGCTCTCATAAAGATATACTTCAAGAAAAATATACTTGACTACCGCCGTCTCTTGAGTCGCACATAAGTAATTAGCATAATTGATTGTTAACGATTGGCCGCGACGTCGATAAATCAGCGAGAGCGTATCATACGTGTTTAAAATCAACGTCGTTCCTTTTTTCATGCACTAAAAAGAAATTTATTAAATCTTAATAATATTTCTTTAAAGCAAATATTTACTTACGATAAGTAAATGTTTGGTAAAAAAAAAAAAATGATAAGTTAAATCAAATAATATTAATTGCTTTTAGTACCAAATAAATATACGTTTACGTTTAGTAAATATGTTTACTTAGAACTATTCGAACATTTATTAAAATTTAATATTTTTTTCAGTGTGGGGCGTGCACTGATAACGATAAAGACTATATAGAATGACGAAGCGTCAGTGAACGCCTACACGGCGAGAGCGACAGGATCGAAACTTGATTGAATCTCTGTCACCATCAAATTCTCTTTCCTGATTTTTAAATGATAGTTAAGCTCCCGTGTCAATTGAGCTTTTAACGATTCAGCAATATCTACAGGTGCCATAAATGTTAGAAGAATCGGGATATTTGCGAAACTTACAATGATCAAGAATGATAAAGAAGAATTACATGACATAAAGAAACATTTTGTCATCTTCCTTATCAAATTGGCTGTCATCTGATTCTACCATAATTCCATTTAAATCTGGACTCTTTTTAACTTGTCTTTCAAAGCAATTATTTATCAATGATTATTAATATTTATTACCGCTAAAGTTTTTATTGATTTGCAAACATCTTGAAAGAAAGTTGAGGTGTCACTAATTGCTATTGTGTCAATTTGCCAAGCGATAAGCTGCCATAATCTGTTTATCTCACGGTTTAATATTTGCGATCGAGATATCCTTCTTGTTGATATTATGAATCACAATTTTGGTGGAGTTCGCAATGAATCGCATTTTCCTTAGTCATAAGTAGCGTCCGTTCTGTGGACACGCGTTATCATTCACGCGATATCGTGAACCAAACAAACGCACACAGCTCTGTTTTAATTATCCTAACTGCGAGAAAGAGTGCGAGTTACACTTGCAAATGAAAGTCCTGGGTAACAATCGTGTAATTTTTTTCTTTAGAGCAGAAACATGAAAAGTGAAAATTTTTATGGTACGTGCACACATGTGCATACAAAAAAAAAATGTTCACTTTTCACGTTTCCATCCTAGGGAGAAAATTACACAATTGTTGCCCTGGTTGTGTTCAATAATAAAAAGAACAATAAAAATAAATTTAATGAAACACTTTTGCAATTTTTCAGAGGAATTTTTTCCGCAAAGGTCCACACAGAGCTTAGTGAACGGACTCGAGTTCAATATACTGTGGACACTCACATACATCTTACACATCGCATGCTCTCAAATACGCTTTCTTGAACGACAGCATGATGAAGAATAAAAAAAAAAAAAAAAAAAGTCAAAGAAGAGGCATAAAAAATACATCTGAGGCATAAAAGCGGCGATATAATCCGAGACATAAAAAATATCTCCTATCTCGTTAGTGCTAAATGACTCTATACCAGATCATTTTAAAGCGCTTTTATTAAATCTAAAAGAAAGCAGAATTTTGTATATTTTTCGAAAAGCATCAGAAATATTGTTTGAATACTTTGAATTCAAGCGAGAAAAATAATGAAGAGTCTTATCTAAAGATAGTTAAAATTAGCACGCGCGGTTTTCTTTTCGTTCCCAGTCAGGACGTTCAGTTCAGAGCGGGCTGAAATACGCCTATTGACCAATGTCAATAACTGTAACAGTGCCAACGAATGCGGCATTTCCTAGCCTAGTTTCCACGAGCACGCGGACTTCCCTCACCCCTCTCTTTCTCTCTTTCATAAAGCTCTCTCTCTTTCAGTAAGCTTAATTACATAGGTCTTCATACAAACACGGATTAAACCGCAATCGTATAAAATTTGCGATAAAGCCATAAATGTAGCCGAACGGTTTCCTGAAGAAAATAAAAAAAATTCGTTTCTTATAAACACATCTATCTAATTCGTCGATAATTAAATTAAAAAAAAAATTGCACAGTCATATTAGTCTTAAAACCACAAATAAAATAAAATTTCCTCTAAATATGTTTTTCTATTCGTCGAGTCCTCTCTCTCTCTAAAAGGTACAAGAAATTATTTTATTATTCTATTGAT